>NC_086319.1:147236822-147548211 GCF_036172605.1 Pelobates fuscus
GAACATGGTAGTAATACAAGCCAGACCTGATACAAATCCAGGGATGCTTGCGAGTCGGAATTAAAGGGAAACTCCAGTGCCAGGAAAACGATCCATTTTCCTGGCACTGGAGGGTCCCTCTCCCTCCCACCCCCCAATCCCCAGTTGCTGAAGAGGTGAAAACCCCTTCAGTGACTTACCAGAGGCAGCGACATGTCCCACGTCGCTGCTTCCTCCTCCCCCGCCGCTCCTCCTTCTGCTTACGTCGGCCGGTGGGCGAGACTGAACCCGCCCGCCGGCCGAGGAGACCTAATGCGCATGCGCGGCAATGCCGCGCATGCACATTAGCGCACCCCATAGGAAAGCATTGAAAATGAATTTCAATGCTTCCCTATGGGGAATAGAGCGACACTGGAGGTCCTCACACAGCGTGAGGACGTCCATCGACGCTCTAGCACAGAAAACCTGTGCTAAAAAGCAGGCAGTTCCCTCTAGTGGCTGTCTAATAGACAGCCACTAGGGGAGGACTTAACCCTGCAAGGTAATTATTGCAGTTTAAAAAAAACTGCAATAATTACACTTGCA
Source organism: Pelobates fuscus (assembly GCF_036172605.1). Classification (NCBI taxonomy): domain Eukaryota; kingdom Metazoa; phylum Chordata; class Amphibia; order Anura; family Pelobatidae; genus Pelobates; species Pelobates fuscus. Next base: position 147,237,387 of record NC_086319.1, read on the forward strand.
GGGTTAGGGTAGTGGGAGTTGGCACCCAGACCACTCCAATGAGCAGAAGTGGTCTGGGTGCCTGGAGTGTCCCTTTAACTCAAACCCAGAGTGACCTTGTGATATGGCTGATATATACAGATTTACAGTCCTGCAAGCCCCACCTCCAGCAATATCAGAAGCTGGAGAGTAGCCAACACCAACTAGTTCAAGTGCTCCCTGCGTGACGGTAAGACCTGTGAGTTCTAGGTGCCCATGCTCAGTCTCTGAAATCCCAGAGTTCTCCTAATGTCCCTTAAGAACATGCACATCATAATTGAGAAATGGACGACCAGCAGCAGAGAATGAGAACAGTCTGGGTCTCGCAATAGTGGCATTGGTGAAGGAATCTGGTAAGGAATGTTAATCATAAAGAGATGTGGAAACCAAAACTGCATCGGTCAAAACAGAAAGATGAGGGCCACCGTGATCAACTGTAAATAGACCTGGAGAAGAGTCTGGGAAATCATAGGAAATGCGTACTGCTGTCTCCCTCTCAAATTCTGTGGAAAAAGCATTCATCATTTGGGCTTCTTGTTTATAATGGCAGCTAAAGAAAGTCTAGTGTTTAAACGGCAAGCAAACATGTTGATGTGGAGGGGAGAACAACCAAAATTGCCTGGAATACTAAAGTCACAGGCTCAGTAACAAGTTCCAGTCCGCCTCCATGTTGGTCAGGTCTAGGAAATATTCTACTTAAACCAAGATATTGTGTTCCAAGCAGAAAGCCCCAAAGTCTTTGGCCAGTTCCGTCAGCTTGATCTTGATACAGATCAAGTATCACCCAGATGGTTGACATAATAGACTGCAGAGATGTAGTTTGTATGGAGCTGAAGAGCTGTAAACAGGTGTTGACATAATCCCTTGTGTAGCCTTTCCATTCAATGACCCCATCAACTTATAGCTAGTCTGGACTTCTGTGGACCACCAAACTCCCCCTTGCAATAGAATCAATAGATATTTCCGGAGTGAAGACCTTGCCATTCAATGCAATCATGTTGTGCAGCCACCTGCATAGTTAATCCTTGTTTCACTGTCCAGATCCGCGAGAAAACTTGGGAAAAAAAAAAAATTAAATATAGCAAAGAGGTTGATGTAGCACATGAGTAGTCTTAGGTGATATAAGCAAAGATAAGAAGAGATGTAAGTAAGATGTACATTTACACTTTTCTAGAGCTTCCCTTCAGCTCCAACTTTATCCCCACCTCTGGATATAGTTCTGGTACAACAGGCAGTCCAATACCATATGATTAATAAAACCATTTGAAATATTTCTACAGTTTTCAGCTATTCTTACTTTCAAACTCCTTGTAGTCAAGGGCACTCCAATACATCTAATACATTTTTGGTATTGCATGAAATAAAGTTTATTAATTTTTTATTTTTTTTTGGTAACATTGGATTTAAATCTATTAATAGTATTTAAAGATTTTTTCAGTATTTTACAAGCAGAATATATCTTACACTTAAAAAAACCTGTTTCTCAATTATTTTTTTTTTTTGTATTGTGTTGTTTTTTTAGTGTAGATTTTAGTTAGAAACAAATTTAAATTAGGAACTCCCTTAAAACCAATATTTGGTGTAATAGTTTGAGTCAAAAAAGCTTTATTAGTGCCACTGGAACAATCACAGCAGTATAAAAAGGTAAATAAGTAATGAAGGAGACGCGCAGGTCTCTCATATAAGCATACAACATTGTTAGAAAAGCTCAATACAGATGAGTGACTTTATCTGTTCCTTTTCCTTCCTTCCTTCCTTCTTTTTTTTTTTTCATAAATTAAGGTATCATAAAGGCACAAGTGGATACGTCACTCTTGACCATATGTGTGATAACATAAGTGAGACGCGCAGGTCTCCGTATTAAACGGTTGAGTTATAGCCTCGCAGGGCTCTGCTATTGATCTATAACACAATTTGGACACTGTGAACAGTGGGCTGTAAAAAAAATTACGTTAGGGGAGGTGTATAGTACCTCAAAGGACAGTAGAACGTGTAGGGTGGGATGGGTGAAATAGAAGGATGGGGGGGGGGAGCTATGTATCTGTTATAATTTGCATTGTAGGGAGATCCCACTAATGTGAGTATCTTTGTAAGGGCTATTGCACTGTTGCAGCACAGGCATATGTGGCCCTTCAGTTTCAGGTTCCTTCTGGGGAGAGTGACTCACTCATAATCGGGGCCTGCTTAGTCTATTTGGTTTGTTGATTATTCTTCGTTAGTTATCCCCTGTGATTAAATATTTGTGAGGAAACAGTGAGTTATCACCATCAACTATACCAGTTTCCATAATGCGGAGGGAGTATAAGAGTTATATATAATGTAGTGAGTTGTTAATAGAGACCGGATCATGGCCGGTTTGCGTCTCCAGTGGGCGTGTTGGGGATCTCCAGCTCCCGGGATGGTTTAATAGTTAAAATGTATTTTAAAATGTTATCCCCTTTCAATTTGGTGACTTTTATTAGTGTAGTCTAAAACTATAGGAAGTACCACATGTTGTTTATTTTTTTGGTTTGTATTGATATCCAATGTAATTAAAGTGTCCAAGGTGCATCATATATCTGTTCGAATATTTATACTATACTATAGTCGTTAGAATTTTTTTTTTTTTAGCCTTAGTAATTGTCTCTTAAGTACTTTATTGAGCCAAGGTGCATAATGACAGCTAGTCCGATCTATAAAGTAACACAGAAACACAGGGGGCACCACCAGGGCACAAGACACAGAGAGTGGACACAGACTTGCTGTCGCAAGGGATAACGGAGGAGAAAGAATCACTAAGTGTTGGAAAAGGATGCAGGCTCCACAAGAAAACGAGGATTATGCCAGGATGCATGTCCAAGCTGCACACCGGCCACAAAGAAGGAGAGAGGGAAAACAATCCCCAATCTGCCAGAGAGCTAAAACCCCAGTACTGTACCCCAAAGCAGAACACTGCATGAAAATAAGGCAAAGGAGATTGAGGGCTTGTTGAGTAGAGGAAGAGGAGCCCCAAGGCTGACTGCAGGCAGGGAGAACAACTTTGAAAGTGGAGCTCGGAAGCATAGCAGACAAGACACATACCAGGTTAGTTAACCAAGGCAGAGAGACAAAAAACACAGCACAGATAATGCAATGCAGAAAACACAATGAAAAGCATAGTTAAACTGTGAAGGCACAATGTCAGTTATACTTGTATACTGTCTTGAAGTTGGGAGTGTTGTGAAGGGTTTTATACTGCTCTAGTGTCATGGTTGGTGGGAGGGGTCACAGAAACTTTATATTTTATCCTTAAATTATTTTTATTTTTTTTATGACAATTGAAGTAGTAAAAATAAGGTGATTGGAGGGCACGGAAATGACTATAGTGGAGAAGGTGAGGAAAGAGCAGAGAAAAGGTAAAAACTATAGCTAACCTGGCACTGCAGGTGTATATATGAGGACAAGAAGAAAAAACTGTCTTTTAATGAGGAATTCGTGTCGATTTGCCATGTACTTCCAAGAAAGTTGGAAACTTACAGCTCTTCCATTGATGAAGGATAGTAGTGTGTACACATACACCGTACAGCTGGGTTTCATTCATTGAACAAGAAGAATAATATAATGAAAATTGCTTGTGTAAGTGAACTGGCATAGCTGGCTTTCATTATTTTTTCAGTGAATGGAAAACTACAGTTGGCTTTAATATTTCACATAAATACCTCTGGTGGTTAGAGGTTTATTGGAAATGGACAACTTAGTCCCAAATAGCTCAGTGCTTTTGTATTTTCATTTCTATCCAGATTTCAAGCAGAATGTTATTTGATAATGCAGAACTGTAACTTTGGATCTTATAGCAAGACTCGGAGGCTCATATTGTATATCCTTTTCTTTAATGTCAACCAATAGCAGCAAAGAATACAAACAGAATGACATGGCTTTTTCGACCATGTCCATTTCGGCATTTTCGACCATTTCCATTTTGGCATTTCCATTCGACCATTTCTGGACTTGTGTTCGCCAATTTTCGCTCGAACTCCAGAACCCTGTTTTGGTTCATGAACGCTATTCCTCGTTCGTGGAATTCTCAGAACGTACGGCTGTTTTGGGACCGTGTGTATTGCCATACTGGATACGTTCAGTTTGCAAAAATTATTTACGCTCATACTGAAGGCGCCCATTCGGGTGTTTTTAGCAGCATTCTCGCGAGTTTAAGGGACTGTGCTCCCTTCTGGTTTTTCTCCTTTCCCTCCTTTGGCTCTGCCTCTTCCTGCATCGTGTATCTGCAACTGGTCTGGGCCCTGGTGAGATCTCTCCTATTTTACCCTTTCCTGGATAGTTTAATTTTGGTAAATAACCATTACTACTCTGTATTATGTTACAGCAAGATAGGTGTTGGTGCCTACCTGATTTGTCCTTATTATACGGTTGCCTAGTGTGGGTAATTTTCACTATGCCTAAGTCTAGGGTGCCTACCTGTCCCCCTACCCCTGGGGAGATGTATATTCCACTAATCCTGGGGGAGACTTCAGTCACCTCGGGCTACCCACCCCCATTGTTGGACATGTCCGGCCACACTGAAGGGACTCCGGCTTCAGCGCTACAGTGCTCGGTGACGGACGCTGTAATGGAAGGTACCTTGACCCCAGGCTCAAGCTAATAACATGACTGGATGTCCAGTCTGTTTTTGCTTTCATGTTGTGCTTTGGACTTTTGGTCTAGGTTTCAGTGTCTGACAAATAAGCATAGGTAAGCATAAAATCTTGACTTGTGACATTCTGTGGTGTCTGCAGCTTCACCCTCAGACCCCCCTTTTTATGTCCCAATGCTTAGTTGAAATATGCTTCGTTCTGTAAATTCCTTTTATGGTACAGTGTGACTTCACGCTTCCTGTTTCTGTCGCGCAAGTCACAAAGCTGTTTTTACAAAGTAGTATTTAATATGTAAGATTACACAATAAAAGAGGGAAGTAATCATTGAATCAAAAACTGTCTGGTCTGATTGCTCTCTCTGAGCAGCTCGTAATAAACATGTCAATTTAGTTTCCACCTGAACATATCTCCGGGTAACTTAATATCCGTTTCAATTGGTGCCGAACAGACAGGGAGGAAACAATCCATTCCATCCGGACAAAATACTGGGAAACCGAGGGTTGTAGACAGTGACTCTTAAGCTGCAGTGGTAAGAAAAATGTTTACTTTTCTACCTATCTAGATTCACTCAAATGGCAGATGAAATTTAATGTTGAAAAATGCAAAGTTATGCACTTCAGCGTAAAGAATACACAAGCAACGTATACCCTTAATGGAAGCGAATTAGGGATAACAACACATGAAAAGGACTTGGGAATTGTTATAGACAACAAACTATGCAACTGTCAGGGTACCTGAGGTCTCTGCCTCCGAGAGAGGTAGAGACTTAAACGTTTATCCGTCCGGACGCCAGGTTTCTTCTGTTCCTCGCGGTCGACCCGGTCACATAAACGCCGGCCGCGAGGGAGTCACTTCCTTATGTAGCATGGCGCCCGGAGACCGACGTCATGACGCCAATCCGGAACGACCTGTCACTCAATCCATTGGAGACTAATCAGGACTCGTCGGAGGCGTGTCTATCCCCTCTAGCCAGGGTATTTAAACATACTTCGCCCTGTTGCTCATTGCCCTGTCGTGGTTCTAGCCTGTCTAGTCACACAGTGCTCTGGTGTTTTTCAGTAATCCTTTTGGTTCCGACCCGGCTCGTTTGTCTTACTCTGTTTACCTCTGTTATCCTTGACCCGGCTTGTTACTCGCTTACCTGTCCTCTCGTTCCCTCGACCTCGGCTTGTCTCTGACCATTCTCTATACTCTCCGTACGTTAGTCCGGCCATTCTAAGGTCCGGTATACGTACCCTGTACCTGTTTGTACTTTGCGTGTTGGATCCCTGTCCCGATCCTGACAGCAACCATGTGCAATGTCAATCAGAAGTGGCCAAGGCCAGTAAGGTATTGTCACGCATGAAAAAGGGCATTCATTCTCGGGCCGAGAATATCATTTTGCCTCTTTATAAATCACTGGTAAGACCACATATTGAATATGCTGTGCAATTTTGGGCACCTGTTCTAAAGAAGGATATCATGGCACTGGAAAAAGTGCAGAAGCGGGCTACAAAGTTAATTAAAAGGAATGGAACATCTCAGCTATGAAGAAAGGTTAACAAATTTAAACCTATTTAGTTTAGAAAAACGTCGCCTGAAAGGGGATATGATAACACTATACAAATATATTCGGGGCCAATACAAACCATTGTGTGGAAATCTATTCACAAACCGGACTTTGAATAGGACAGGAGGCCATGCTCTTAGACTGGAAGAAAGAAGATTTTGTCTAAGGCAAAGGAAAGGTTTTTTTACTGTAAGAACAATAAGGATGTGGAATTCTCTGCCTGAAGAGGTGGTTTTATCAGAGTCCATACAGATGTTCAAACAGCTACTGGATGCATACTTGCAAAAACTGAATATTCAAGGATATAATCTTTCAATGTATGGTAATAACTGCTTGATCCAAGGATAAATCTGACTGCCATTCTGGGGTCAAGAAGGAATTTTTTTCCTGGCTTGTTGCAAAATTGTGCTTCAAACTGGGTTTTTTTTTTGCCTTCTTTTGTATCAACAGCAAAAAACAAATGTAAGGAAGGCTGAACTTGATGGACGCAAGTCTCTTTTCAGCTATGTAACTATGGAACTCTCTATTGAGCTCTCTGAGTCCTAAGTCCAGGCAAGTTAAATAGGTTTCCTTCTAAAGAACTTGTTTTCTGTGGTTGGTTATGTTCAGGTGGAATGTCTTGTGCAATTTGGTTTCCACCTGAACAAATCTCTGGGTAACTTAATATCCGTTTCAACGCCATTATGGTGGCCATGGGTTCCATGTCATCAGCCTTGTTTCAGACAATTTCCCAGGCCCTGCTTGTGCAGCCTTTGGACAAACTGTTATCTGGCTCCATGATTTGACAACCGCATCCTGCAGTGGACCATTCAGGTGATGCACCCAGGAAGGCTAAGCATAAATCCAAGCATATCTCCCCCTCTGTCTCCAGAGCCCCTATGACTGACATACCTTCGGTTGCCCCAGAAAGTGTGTCTCAATCTTTCTGCGCCAGGTAGAATGGGCGTGGCGATGGAAATGTGCGAGAGCACAACAATTCAGGAGAGCAACTCTGATTCAGAAATTGGGTCTAGTGAGGAGGCTGGTGTAGAGTCTGATAGTGACTCTGAGAGGTATTCAGTTGAGATGGTCCTTGACCTCAGGCAGAGATGACCAGAGGTGATCTCAGGGCTGCTCCTCCCATGGACGCGGGGACTGCCCTCATGGATTCATTGGGCAAGCCCTTGTTTGACCCGGATGAACTTCACCATCCGAGGTCGGCTGAGTGGCTCCCAGCAGACCATGTGGCTCACTACCTGAAGACCTGGGTGCGGCTCCCACTCAGCAAAGCGAGGGGAGAGTGTCCTATGCCTGTGGTGCCTAATAAAGTGTGTGACACCCCTGAGGTAGACCCGAAGATGACCCAGTTATGTTTTGGTTTTTTAAAATCCCCACCTTGCTGCTTTCCTTTTATTGTCAATGTAGTCCCTTTTCTTGTCATTCCCTATGTACGGCAAGCTCCTCATTTTCTTTATATTATTTATTTTACCTCTATGTTTCTGAATATTAAGACTTTGTATATATTCTTATGTCTGTTTTTTGCCAATACTATTTATCATAGTAATAAGCACGTTTGAGCTTTATGCCCTTAGTCTAAATGGACGTTTGGGCATTCATGTAATGGACTTTGATGATTTCACTTCTCGCACAACTGGAAGTGACGTACAGTATGTATGCTGCTGTGTCCTGATCCAGCTATCATCTGTAGCTTGTAGAGGCACCCTGTAGCCTCCTATACAGAGTCTGGGATGGGAGTTACTGTCAGTACTCCTTTTAGAGCACTTTTGTATACAGCCTGCACTATGCTTTCTTATTTTTATATTTATTTTTTAGAATACATCCATATGTCCTGCTTTTCTCCATTACATGCATATGTCCTGCTATCATCAGTAGTTATATTTTATGTCCACAGAGGGTAACAGTTTCTTTGGTTTTAACTCTATTGATTGTAGGGTGTTTGGGGATGCACCTCTTGTTATTTTGCACAATAGAAGTACCTACACACCTTTTTCGTTAACAAAGTTTGGTTGGAACCCACGCAAGTTGCTGGACTCATCACGTAGGTCATGCCGGGATGAACACCTAGATATCTTTGGCCCCCTGGCTAAATTATTTGAATTGGCGGAAGACGCCAGAGCTGAGAGCCGTATGGTCGACCCGGAGGAGCTCCATGGTTGGGTCCAGAGGGCGATTTGCATTGCTAGGAGTGTTAACGCCTCCCTGTCCATGGAACAGCGTAAAGCAATTATGTTTAAAATTGAGCCCAAATTGACCAATCTTGCCCTCACTGAGGCTGGTAAAGACGCCCAAGGCTTATTTGGTGACTTCTTTATAAAGGATCGGGGGTGTTGTCAGGATTATAAGTTGATCCAACACGCAGTACTTTGTCACACCTAGGACTAAGGATAATGTATAACCAGACTTTAGAATGGCCAGACTTAACGTCTCCAAGAATAGTCAAAATACTAGCCCAGGTCAGGGACACAGAATTAGACACAAAGATGAGGGAAAGCCAAAAGTCAAGGATACCAGATATCAGGGAAGTCAAAACAAAGCCAAAGTCAAATACCAGAAAATCAAGATCAAGAACGCACTCTTGGATAACCATATACATGAAACCAAACATTTAAAGGAATCCAAGAGACTGGGAATTCCAGGAACGGAATACAGGAATGAACCCAGAAAACCCAGCATAAAGAAAATCAGACATAGAATAGAAAACAAGAAAAAAACTAAACAAGAATTGTAAAAAGAGTACTGGATACTAGAAGCCAAGCCCAGACATCTCCGCAGAACAGGACAGGATGTGACAGGTGTTTACTATACTTGATAAGGCCCAGTTCTCCATAAGGAGGGTGTTCCAGGGGTGGGTGTCTACCAGGGCTGGCAGATCCAGGGGTTGTCTGGCCGGCCGCAGTTATTTTGAATCCTGTGGCTCGGGACGAGGCTCCTTCCAGCACCATCCCAACTACCAGGATGGGGACGACTATGGGGACGACTATGGCGGTCAAGACATTTCCATGGAAAAACAGGCTCAAGGCGCCCATACGGTGAATTTACATGCACCTCAAGTTTTTTTTCTCATGTTTGTGTAGGGGGCAGACTCTGTCATTTTTTCCCAGCTTGGTTGGTGATAACCTCATAGGTGCTCAACGTGGTTTGAGGTTTCACAGATAGAACTCATGGGAACACCTTGCGATATCCCATCTCCTCGGCTGATATGCTTCTCCCTCTGAGATTGCAGGTTGATCAACAAAAAATTGTCCACTCTCCTCGACAAGGAAGCGATCGAGCTGGCCCCACTGTACCCCGAAGAGTTCATAAGCAATACCTTCCTGGTGGAAAAGAAAGGTAGACAGATGTGTCCTGTTATCAACTTCATTTTATGGTGCACTATTGCCATTTCAAAATGGAGGGCATCCACCTTCTGAGGGACCTGCTCCTATGCTGGGATTGTTTGGTGAAACAAGATTTGAAAGATGCGTATCTGACCATTAACAGTATGGACTTCTACGTTTATTTTGCTGATGAATTACATCTGCTGGTTTCCTGTCCTGTCTACTTTTTGTGTGGTGGTTTGTCACATCTTCAAGAAAAAGGAGGTACCTGCCATTATACTGGGACTTGGTTGGGGAGTGGCCTATGTTATTATGTATTCATTATTTTTTTAATTCTGTTTGTATTCTTTGCTGCTATTGGTGGACAATAAAGAAAGGAATATGCAATATGAGCCTCTGTGTCTTTAAAGGGACTCTGTAGGCATCCAGACCACTTCAGCTCATTGAAGTGATCTGGGTGCCAACTCCCATCACCCTTAACCCTAGAGTGGTAATTATTGCAGTGTTTTATTGCAATAAATACCTTGCAGGGTTAAGTCCTCCTCAAGTGGCTGTCTACCAGACTTCCGGGTTCTTAGACAACTTTTGGTCGCCTAAACGACACTGGACGTAATCCGTAATCCCCATAGGAAAGCATTGAATGCTTTCCTATGGAGAGATCCTAATGCGAGCGCGGCCATTACCATGCAAGCGCATTAATTCGGAGGAGCGTGGACGGAGCAGAGCCAGGGCCGGCCGAGGACATCGGTGCTGAACCCAGGTAAGTGACTAGAGGAGTTAACCCCTTCTGCACCATGTGGAGTGGGCTTTGACAGAAGGAGAAATTATAGTGCCAGGAAAATGAGTTTGTTTTCCTGGCACTATAGTTTCCCTTTAATAAAATCATGACTTTACATGATTTTGCTATTACATTATGAAATTATCAGTATAGCTGCAGAAGTGGTGGGTTATGAGTGAAAGGAAAGAACAATGAGGGGTGTATAAAAGGAGTATATGCTTAAAGATTATCAACCTCAGAAAGACTACCAGGACCTAAATATTTGCTAAATGCATCCAAAGAGTAAAATAAAAATGAACTTTTATTAAAATAGATACAAACTAAATAAATATATACAAAAAAATAAAAATATTTTTTTGTTTGCTGTTTGCTGTTTTTGGCGAAACCGACCTCGCCACTGGGCATTGGAAAAGACTGATTGCCAGCCTCCTGCCATGTGACTATGGCCCCTGGGATGTATTGCCCTTTAAAGACATTATGTGGGCTTATTGGATTTTGAAACACTTTTTCTGCCCCTTTGAATACATGAGAAGGTGTGCCCCTCCCCCTGTTTCCTGTCTATTGTTCTCCAGCAGGGCGTTGTCCCAGGGACAATGCCAGACCAGTTGTTGTTATGGTTTAACCCCATGGCGATTGGACTGTGTTTGTGGTATCTGAGCGCTGTTCGGACATAGGGAGCGCTCAGATCCAAGCTATGTGGGGGTTCTGTTAAGTATAATAGGAGTTATATATTGTTATGTATTTTATTGTATTTTGCTACCATGTGGCTAATGGAGTTTTGCCTCTGTCCTTGGAAATAATTGGATTACTTCCCAATTATCTCCAGGATTGAAGACTCTGTGGAACTGGTTTTGGGCAGAAAAGCCATGCTTCATTTGGTCACAAAGGGACTTTCAACTAACTTTTGACCCACTGGACCAATTTGTATGATTTTGACGTATGTTTGTATTTGGAGTATGCTGAATCTGAAAATGTAAATTTATGTGAATGTGATGTATATTTTTAGAGTTATGAATATTGTGTAAAACGGTGTATTTTCCTGTCTGTGATAATTACGTTAGACCATTGTGTTCAGTAATTATATCACAGGCAGAGGGGAGGATTTTGTGTGGGAGTGTCTGAGTGTATTGTACGTATTGATTGGTTGTTCTGCAAAACCCTGTGAGCAGTACTATGTTTGTAGAATGTGAATAAAACAGGCTGCATGTGCCAGTACAGTCAGTTCTACTTCACCCTCAATTTGGAATTCCGTCTCTTATTGGGGGAACCTGCTACAAGGGATTGCTATGCTCTGCATACTCTCTTGCTATATTCACTGCTAAGCTATTGTAAGAGCTTGTTCCTGTCCTGCTCTCTGAAGGAGTCCACGGTGGTTATGGTGTCGGCTGGAGTGCTTGGAGCCCTCAGGAAGTGCTAGGAGCAGCCTTCAACGGAGGTACACAGTCGGGGTGCCAGGTGATCCGTTACACTGTTGAACCAAAAGATCTTCATTAATTAGTAAGAGTAGCAACAGAGTAGTACACTCGGTACAGACTGGAGCTCACAGCCTGACCTAACACTCCCGCTGCAAACTAACGAACAAGCTAGGTAAACTAAACAATTTGGTGCTACACCTATACGAGGGAAGGGGAAAAATACCTACACAGGCCGGTTGTGCCTTCGAGGGCACCCCCAGTCTATACCCCTCCTCTCCTCAAAGTGGGCAGTAGTCTTAAACGGTGCCCAGCAGCTGTGGAGAGAAACTACCTGAATTGGGAGAAATATTAAAAATCTAAAGTATAATACCAAAAAATAAACTTCCCAATCTATCAGATTTAAAAACAGACTGGATAGCTGGTCTGATAACCATTGAAACTACACCAGCTTTAGTTAGTTAGAGACCCTGACGTACATTTCACCAGTGGTGGCTCATAAGAGGGGTCCATCTCTTCTACATCCATACTGATAATGCAGAAATTATATGCAGTTTATTGCCCAGCCAAAGTACAATTCATCACAGAGAATACAGTTGCAGTTACAAGACAACTCTCAGCAGAGAAAATACCTGCTTTAATACTTTCATACTTCACCTCTATACATTTCTTAGACAAGCAAAAGCATGGACTTAAAATGCCTGAGGCTTGATAGAAGCATTTTGAGGACTGAAACATTGCTTTATATCTAAATAAATCTGTGTATTGGACCCAAAGTGTGCCAGACATGTTTTTTCTAAATACGCAGGCCTCCTAACAATTGAAATGGACAAAGAGGGACACACTAATTTTAGGGGTGTGAGTGGGGGTGTGTCCAGGGGTGAGCCTGTTCTGAGAATTTTTTGATAAATTACATAAAATATTTGCAACTAAAATGTAATTTAGAACAAGAACAATGCGTCTTATTTACAAAGACTGATTTCTAAACACATTTATTGTAGTTTAAAAACACAATACTGTAAGTATTATTACTTTGGAGCTCTGTTAGACACCCCAACAATATGGAGCTCTTGGAAAAGAGGGACAGTAGGATAGAAAAGAGAAATAGAAAGATACTTGGACACTTGGGAGGTGTGCATATGGGAGTGTGGCTCCTCTGTTTTTTTTTTTTTTTTTTGCCATGAGCATTAAGGTTCTTTTTTTTTTGGGTGAATGCTATGTCTCCTTTCTATGACTTTGTGCTCAGAATACAATAAAACATTCAGTCCTTCTATAGTCATGTGATTGATTGAAATCAATTAGGTTTTATCTAGTTTTGTCTCACAGGGCAGAGACCAAAAGCTTGGTTCATAACCTTTTAACAGATTCTTAAAGATAGAACATTTTGTGATGTAGTGATTTGTCTGGGAAAGGTGAACATGTCTGTGACCGTTTACTCCAAATTAATAGTTCTGGGCAGGTTCCTCAGACTTAATCATAAATAATCTTGAAATATATAAAAAAAAAAAATAAAAAAAATAAGAACCAGAATATTGTACCCAAAACGATGCATGCTCTTCTTATGCTTACATAATGATGAAGATACATAGCTGAAATGTTGTTTTTTCCCCCGCAAAATCACACTTCTGTTACTGATACATTTTCAAAATTAACATGTCTTGGTTGCTAGAGGTAGATTTCTCTAATAATATAAAGGGACTCTGCAATGACAGCCATATTATTTTAGTGCATCTAATGTTGCACTTTTTTTTTCTTTTACAAGCAAGTCAAAAAATATATTGCCATATCACATTTACTACTAATTCGAGGTGTAGCAGTACATGGAACTCAAAACTACAAATATGGTTGCTATAGCAGCTGTGTGCACAGCTGACTGCCCCCAAATGAGAAGATTGCAATCTCTCGTGAGATTCCATTTGGGAGTGGCCAGCTACAAGCACAGTCACTCCCATCCTTTTCTAACCGTTATATTTTAAGCTATGGCTTGTAGCCAAAGTCTTGTCAGCACAATGTAATCAATAGCTAAAGTTTACAACGAGTTTGTCCAATGAATTAGGTCAAATTTGAATTGGAAGTGTAAATACGTTCAGCCAAGGTCAAGACAAACAAAATAAAGCCAAAATGAAAAGGGGATGTATAGGGATGTCCAAAATACAATGTCATGGGTCAGAAGCTGAAGTTTGAGACGTAGACATATGGTAGGTTATGAGGTGGTGGAGAAAGATCCTGGAGACTTGTTACCTGAAGAAGTCTTGAAGCCAGTGGTCAGCGAATATTAAACTTGTATAATTGAGAAACACAGTAAAGACAGGTGCAAACAAGCTCTCAATTTAGACACAATAAAGGCGCAATACATTTCTGACAAGAGGGTGTTTAAGTACTTCCAGGCCATTTGACAAGTTGAAAGACATTCTTAACAATCAGGAATATATTTAATATATTCAATTGTTGAAGGCTTTGGGCCTAGATGCACTACCACAACGTATCGTAAGAAATTTAGAGATGTTGGGAGAGATTTTTTTTAAGTTTAACCGTTGGAATGTGCCTGTAGGTTCCACTGGATTCCTGGTAATTGTCACACCTTAGGACTTTGTGCGATTTTTCAGAATTGATAAATCTCTTCCAATGGTTTTCTCCATCTCTTAACAACTATCATCTCAAGAGTGAGTAGAATCCCTGTTAGTTCACATACCATTTGTAACAGATCACATGGCACCCCGACTTGGCACCTCCATTGAAGGATGCTCCTAGCGCTTCCTGAGGGCTCCAAGCACTCAAGCAGACACCTCCAGGCACTGGACGCTACTCAGTCCTGGGAACTCTGGAACCGAATGGGGAATTATCTCTAGTCCTTACAACGACTTTCCCCGATGAATTTCCTGAAAGCTGGAACAGCAGACACAGGAGCAAAGCTTCCTCCCTCCAATAACAGGACGACACAGAGATTTGGAGTGTAAACCGGAACAGACAGAGCTGTGGTTTTATTGCTTTTTTATACATATCTTTACACAATGTTACCACCCACATGGTTTTGTAGAACAGCCAATCAAACACGTACAATACAGTTAAACACTCCCATTCATTTCCACAAAATCCTCCCCTCTGCTTGTGATATAATTACTGTACACAATGGGTTAACGTAATTATCACTGGCAGTAAAAATATATACTTTTTACACATTTACTATAACTTTAAAATAGACATCCAATCTCCATAAAAGTTACATATTATTAATCAGCACACTTCAAATATAGACATATTCAAAAATCATACAATTCCCTCCAAGGGTTAAAAAGTTAGTTGGAAGTCCTTCTTGACCGACTGCAAGCATGCTTTCCTGCCCAAAACAGTTCCAGAGATTTGGGCTGTGCGGTCAGTCAATTGCACTCAGAAAAATTACTAAGTCCCATTCGAATCGTCGAACGGGACTTAGTTTTCAGCCGCAGCGTCTAAGTGGAGGAGAAGGTAGGGATCAGCGGTGTTCGTGAAAATGTGTAGTCGATTTTAGTTCCATGAATTTGGCTGCACACACCGCTGACTGCGTTCGACTAACAAAGATGGCCGCAGTCACATGTTCGACTGCATGAACGGAGGCCACCCAGTGGTCGGCAATTAACCTGCGGTTAACCGCCAGCCTGGGAGGTAAATTAGCCACACACTTCCACTTCTGTGTGGTCAGCGTATGCAGTAATTGGTTTGGTAAGCCCCATTTACCGAACCAAATAGGAAAAAGCTATGAACCAAGTATTTTAAAGGGCTGGGGACACAGTCTTAAAGGGGCATTGTTCCCAAAAGTCTCAATATGCCCCAATAAAAGTTTTAAAGGGCCATACACCACAGGTCCATAACCTTGGGGCAAAAGGCGAGCAATCAGGCCCCTCCAGAACCCAGTGGCGAGGTCACTTTCGCCAGACCATTCCTCCCAAAGACCCTAAATTCTGCCCTAGTTATCTGGTTATTTCCTAGTATTTTTCTTTAATTATTTTTTTTTTTTAATTTGTGATTTATTAGCTTTTATACACAAAGTATAAAGGTTTGCCTTCATATGGGATTCATTTAAAAAGTATTAACAATTTACAGAGTATGCGTATAAAGAAGAATACATTTTAACTCTAGTTGTGGTTTTTATAACACAGGAGAGATAGTAGGTAGCATGCATTGAAACAGGTATGATATGGCACATTTGTACTCGGTTTGAGCTGAACATTGAATCATACATAAGCTCCTAGATTCCTTTTTTAACCCTTTATTGGCTTTTAGTGGGGACCTTTTTTTGCGGTTGAGGGATTTTTATTTTTTTGAATTCTTTATTTTTGTTGTGCATAAGTTTATAACAATCGCATGTGAGGTATCCCAAAGGCAATCCTCTAGCGCAATAAAACAGGTGAACACATAGGTACAGGGTAGGTCAGGCACATTTTCGTACGGTTAGTAACATAAATCATTCAAGAGGCATATACTATAGACATGAGCAAAACATAAAACAAAGGTAAGAGCGAATTCGGGCTGTATTTTAAGATGAATGCACGTTTTGGCAGATTACTAGGCCCGAGTATATAGTTGTTTATTCTAAGGTTACTATAGATTTGGTAACAGATTATCTGTAGCTGGTATCATCGTGGTAATTTTGCAGGCATGATACTAGCTAGGTACAGGATTAGGCTGCGATAATCGCCAAGTTATGTACATGCCTACACTTTAAGCCGCAGATAGTTAGGCATTTTTTGACGGTTATAGACCGCTAGATCTGTATCTAGAAATCACTATAATATATATGGCTGAGGTCTGGGTAATTTTAAGATCTAGTGGCAATGCGAGCGCTATGGAGGCACACGTTCATAATAAAAGTATCGGGCAGCAGTTTTTAACTTTGCGCCTCTTAAGTGGTTAACTTGTATGTTGCACATAAACAAATTAAATTAACTACAAACAAATTGAACATAAACGGTTACTGGCTGCGCTGCTGTGGGTTACCACCGGTTATTGGATGTCTAAACACCTGTGTCTGCTAGAGAGGCTGGGCAGTATGTCTTAATAGGATGTACAAGTTTGAAATCATATTTACGCTATATAACATTTATGTTGGTTCTGAGCTGGTGCATTCAGATTGCTGAAACCCATGTAGTAAAAGTTGGGTGGTGATGCCTTTGGGAGTGGGTTACTTGTAAGTTGCAGGCAGTCCATATAGAGCGTACCATGCTCTTGAGAGGCCAGAGATTGGTAAGGGTGTCCTAGAGTAATATACCATTTAGGTGATGACCGAGGCGTATGTGGTTTCGTGGTGCAAAAGGGGCACCGTTCGCTGGGTCCCAGCTGTAAGCTGGGTGGCGGGGGGTCGGTGACTCGCTTGTGAGAGAGAGTCCTGCGGTAGGCCCAAGGCCTGCAAAAGATCCGCTGCGTCCTGTGGGTCTTGGATTTGGTGAGTTGTTTCTCCCTGCTGCACGAGGAGTGTGTGAGAAAACCCCAGCGGTATGATGTTGTGCCGCTGGAGTGTGGCAGTGAGGGGTCGGAGTGATCTACACCACGCCAGAGTTCCATTTGACAGGTCATTGTAGAATGTCAGCTTTGCATTCTCAAATTGTATAGGGGTTTTCCCCCGGAGGGCAGTGGACCAGACAAAGCATCGGTCCTCATTTTTGAAGATAAGGATATTGTCTGGGGCCCTAGCAGGTTTCGGGATCCGGAATAGGTCTGTGGGAGTGATAGGTTTAGTTTGACCTGGGGGCAGAATGGTAGTCAGCATGCACTTGATCGTGTGTAGTAGTTCTGCCTCCGGTAGCCCCTCCGGGATCCCCCTGACCTTTATGTTGTGTCTACTTTTCACGTCCTCCTGGGCATCCAGGCGCCGTTCGAGCATTATGTTTTTGCGGCTCAGTTCCTGCATGTCTCTCACTGGCGTTCTTGAGAGGAGTCCTCCAGCACAGCAATATGGCCCGCGAGGCCCTGCAGCTCTTCCCTTAATGCAGTGACATCTGCAAGGATGTTTTTCTGTTAATCCGCTAGTAGGGTTACCAGGTCGGCATCAGGGTCAGACCCTATTTTGCCCTGTTTTGCCTTCGGCTTTGGGTCTGGGGCTCTGAAATATTCCTCTTCTACACCCTCTGAGTAGTCGTCCGAGAAGTCCGTGCAGTCTCTGTGGAGCGCCGCCATATTGGCTTCACTGGGGCCGCATGCTTGCCGTCACATTTCCCCTATTGTTAGTCCTGGGGCTGATTTGTCTGTTTTTTATTTTTGCGTTCCATTGGGCTTGAGGGGTTCCTGCGTGTGGTCGATGGTAAGTGGGGGTAATTTTGGCTGTATTTTGGCTTGATTTCTCTGGTTTTAACACTGAGCTCCAGAGTTGTGCATCCGTTTGCCTCGGCTGTTAGGTTCCACCTCCAGTTTAGTGATGTTTTAATGCTCTATTTCCTTATTTTCTTTTCTTATTTGAGGAGTTCAATAGTTACACTATTTTATTTTCTATTATTCTTACTAATACATAAGCTCCTGCTGAATGTATCTACTGCCGCATAGGGTTAGAACGATTAAGCAGGGGGCGGGGCCTAACCAACAAGGCCGACGTACGTGTCTGCTGTCTGCTCCTCAAACATCCTGATTAAACCGCATCTATAGACCTGGGTAACGTACCCTAAATTACCTAAATGGCGACTTGCCTACTATTAACAGCAGGGGAGCACTCAGAATCTATTTTGGAGCCATATACAGCCTTTCCTCCCTCCGTGGGAGTTGGTGGGTCCCACAGAGGGAGGAAACTGCCGATCTTCCAGCCTGGGACAATTGGGGTGCTGCAGCTAGCCCCCCACCAGACTGGCGGGAGATATCCCGGTCTCCACTGGGAAAAAATCGATCACGCACCTACGACAGCACCACGACAGCCCAGGTAGTTACAACAAACTCTAATGACACTGTCAAAATGGCTGGCGTGACGTGGAAGCTGACTGAGACAAACTGGGAAGCCAAATTCAACGAGATCTGTATGGCGTTCTGGTCTCGAATTGAAGGCCGATCAGCACAGAAGCAACTACCTGCAATCCCAGACATACAGCCTAAGAAAGAAGCCTCTGCAGCATGGCCGGCATCTGTACTGGAGAACCATTCAGCAACCCCTGCCGCACACGTGGACAACGCAGTTGCCCCATCCACTTGCCCTTCTTCTGAGGTAGGAGCTCACCTAGAGGATTCACTCCACCACCGTTCATACACCCGGGGGGAAAACTGAGATACAGAAAACACTCAGGCCCACAATCCTGGTGATGGGATTAATGCACAGGTGACAAGGGCTCTCATCATGGCCTCGGGCTGAAGATGCGTGGTACGCCAGTGACACAAACCCACAAGCTGCTGGCCGCAGACTGCAGAGTGGAGGGTTGCACGTCAACAAGGTCCCACTAGACAACTTTGAAGAGCCATGCGGCACCACTGCTGTGTTTGGGGCTGGTGGGGAATCTCACCATCCCCTCTTGCGTAGGCTGAGTTAACATGTGGACATGCTGCGAGGCACATTGCCCCTAGTTGCTGCGTATTATTACTATTCATGCATAGTCAGACCTAGAGTTTTATGTAGCATAGTTTAGGCGACTGCCTGTGAGCATTATACTTTGACCTAATGGGCATTCTAAGTTAGTCAAAGGCTGAACCAGCTACTAACAATATATCACGGGATGGTTTTTGTGCTTTAATCTACTTACACTTTTAACATATGCTCATGTACCAAGTAGTAACTGCTACCGAGCAACATGCCGGTTGTTACAGTCAGATATATTTAGGCCTCTATATGATTGCAGCGGGCATCTTCTAATCCCGTCCAGTTAAATTAGACACACCATACTATTTCTGTTAATCATGTTGCAATGCCCTGCTAAGACGCAGGACCCTAATGCCCAGTCTCAATACCAGTGGTCTACTCTTGCGAGTCACTCCTTCAGCAAGTTAAATAGTAATAGTACGGATGATATCTCACTTTGCATTTTGAAGTTTCCTGTTTACTTATACTCCACATTTCTAGCTGGCCCTTTAAACCGTGTTCACTGCCTAAACAGTTACCAGATAATTTTGCATGCCTAATACTGCAGGGTCACCCTAGGCTCAGACATGTTGGCTTTGATACATTTTCTGTTTTTGCTATGTTAAAAATGATGCTGATATGCTCAAGGTTATATTGTATGCTATAGCAATATAACTGAAATATGTTCCTCTGCAATAACCCATTCTCTCTTTTCTGTAACGTTACCATTTGCCTCAATAAACGAAATATTGACATAAAAGAAGAAAAAAAGAAAGTTTAAGCAAGGTATGAGTTAGATTATCATGGGAGTAACAGTCTCTAGAATGCTTCCGGTCTGCTAAGGCCTGGTGGGAATCCTACAGATTATACTCCCAGCAGTTCCCCTGCTGTGTTTGGAGCTGCTCTCTCTAGGAGAGTGTCGCCGGCGGTGTCGCCCCCTGAGCTGCTATCTTCCCATGCGATCCAGGTGTCAAGCCGACAGTGTGGAGAAACACTGCTGTGTCATCAGCCGAGGTGAGGGTTAACACTTTGTCTCCGTGCGGGACCACCAGTGATCCTCCCACTCCCCACCGGTATTTGATGTATCTGTCTCGTAGCTGTTTAGGGACTGAAGCCAGACGTCTTTTTTTTTTATTTTATTTTTTTCAAGAGGACCGAGAATGGCCAGTCGCTGTACAGAGTGATTTGGTATCCTGCATAGTTCACAGTGCCCATTTCTCTCTCGAGCGATTCAGTATGGCAGATCTCGCAGTTATGTCTCTGGTTACGGCTATAATGTCTCTCAGTGCGGCCGCAGTTGCAGACTAGCGTATGCGCAATGTTGATGACGCAAATGAGGTCTCAGAGCTTCCCTTGAGGCCCATGGAGGCTATAGGCTGTTGCACAAAGGGGAGTAGGTCTCTTTTCAGACACCCCTCTTATTCTTACATTGCGGCTCCGGTATTGGGTTTACAAGGATAATACCATCTGCTTTAGCTGATGGTCCTGGTTTATGAGTCCCTCCAGCTGGCTTTTGGTCGCTGATCTAGGCCTGAGTCTTTTGGAGGTCAGCTTTCCATACTTGTTGCAGGTCCACAATCAGCCTTTTGATGTCTCCTTTTGTGGAGGGAGAGGAGTCGTCGTCAGACTGAGGATTGGTATGCTCCACCTGGGAAGGGAGAGGTGAGAGACTTCTGATGTCTCTGGACTACAAGTCTTCTGATGTCTCTGGGCTACAACAGGCCTCAGACGCCATCTTGTGTAATGGAAGCGGTACAGGCTTTTCAAAGGAGAGTCTTTTCACGTAAGTTGGTTGTTTCTGGGTATGGGTGCCATTTGTGCTTGCACTCCATATTGTCATCTGGGGGGTTCCTATTAAAGGACCACTATTGTGCCAGGAAAACATACTCAGGGTCCCACTCCCGTCGGGCTGGATGGAAAGGAAGGGGTTAAACACTTGCCTTTCTCCAGCGTCGGGCTCCCTCGGTGCTGGAGACTCTCCTCCTCCTTTCCCCCTCATCTCAATGCTTTCCTATGGACGCTGGCGTCTTCTCACTGTGAAAATCACAGTGAGAAGCGCGGAAGCGCCTCTAGCGGCTGTCAATGAGACAGCCACTAGAGGCTGGATTAACCCTAAAGTAAACATAGCAGTTTCTCTGAAACTGCTATGTTTACAGCAGAAAGGGTTAATCCTTGGTGGACCTGGCACCCAGACCACTTCATTAAGCTGAAGTGGTCTGGGTGCCTATAGTGGTCCTTTAATATTATGTATGTTTTGGGGTGTTTTATGTTTTATAAGCAAAGTACACTCAATTATCTCCCAGACCCAGAGACGCCTGGGCGTATTTTCCTATACTTTTGCTGGAGACCCCATGCTGGGGTTCTGTGTATAAAAGTGGTCCATCTGGCCATAATAAATTATTCCTGTTGTACCCTTCATCAAGTCTCGACTGATGTTTGAGTATGCGGACGATGAAGCGCTTGATTTCTCACGACCTGGTTGGATTTCGGGAGAGTATGAATGCACCTACTATACGAACGGGCTATAATCACGCAACCTTCTAGGAGTTCGGGAGAGTGCGAACGAACGTACAATACGAAGTACAAGGGGAATCGTTACAGTAGTTCTTGTAAAACCAAATCAATCAGACTTCCAAAAAGATTTTAACAAAGTGTATGTCCTTAAAGGGACACTCCAGGCACCCAGACCACTTCTGTCTATTGGAGTGGTCTGGGTGCCAACTCCTACCACCCTTAACCCCTTAAGGACACATGACATGTGCGACATGTCATGATTCCCTTTTATTCCAGAAGTTTGGTCCTTAAGGGGTTAACACTGCAAGTGTAATTATTGCAGTTTTTATAAACTGCAATAATTACCTTGCAGGGTTAAGTCCACCTCTAGTGGCTGTATATCAGACAGCCACTAGAGGGACTTCCGTGTTCTTAGAACACAAAAAGTGTTTTAACTTACGCTGGACGTCCTCGCGCTATGCACATTAGGTCACTTTAGGTGCAGGCGCATTATGTCTCCCCTGCCGGCTGATGGCGGGGGAGAAGCGTGGGCGGAGCCTGACGCAGTGCCAAGGGACACCGGTTCTGGATTCAGGTAAGTCACAGAAGGGGTTTTAACCCCTTTAGCAACATGGTATGGGGAGTGGGAGGGAGAGGGGCACTGCATGGTTCTACAGTGCCAGGAAAACTGATATATTTTCCTGGTACTGGAGAGTCCCTTTAATGCCTCAAAGCAACATTTGTAGAAATGGCATGTTGCCAGGTGCACTGGAATGTCAAGTTTGTGACACTTAGGGAATGGGGTTCATGGATGTTACGTGTAAGACAACCTTTTTTCACCAGACCAAATGCACAGATTACAAACAGCAAAATGTTACACCCCTTTCCTCTGAGCCTCTCCTGACTTCTGTGTGGATCCACTTGAACATGTTTTGAACTTATGCACAGACATAAAGTAGCAGCTTAAAGAAAACACACAGTGTTTTTTTTTGGCAATAAATCGTGTATCTTCTTCCAAATCTAATGCTGGATTTCAAAACCTATGGCAAACTTTCAAATTTAAAATTTAATTAGCACAAATTTGAAATCCTAAACATAAACTTCCCAGTTTCAACAGAGACCTAATTGAAAGCCAACTTCCCTATATGTTGTGCAAGGATCCATTACATTGTTTAGGGATATGGAGTAGTGCCTCCTTTGTCAACATAATTTCCTCCAAATATTTAGCACAAAGATTTGAAAGCATGGACTTAGACTTCCCTCTCCTGACTTGGTGGGTGAATCTAGCACCATACATATACATATACGAAAACAATTTCTCCTCATTAAACTTTGCTTTTATAGAATGTATATGACAGGGCTCAAAATTTAGCCTGAATCATTCATAATTATACTGATTTAAGGTGAATGAGATTTTGGTCTCAATTTTTTTTTTTTTTTAATCAGGCATGACATCTATACAACCAACTTTCAACTCATGCTCACTGCCTTATAATGTATATCACCTGCACATTGTTCTCCCTGCGTCCCCTGTGGTGCATTTAAATTTTAAGTATGTTGTTTTTTGTATGTCTAGCTCCTCTTCTCTTTTTCTTTTTTTTTACCTCTCATTGTTTGGGATCACCGGTTGCTATTCCACCAAGACAGCCATCCTTCACTTATTTTAAACTCTTTCTTTACCAATGTCTGGTAGGCCTTTATATGATTATGTTATCTATCCCATTGGGAGATTACAGCTTGGATATAGTTAATTTGTCTATTAATTAAACTCTGTGTCCAACCACTTTGCAGTGATGTGCAGATTTTGTGTTTATTTTCTTCTTCATTTTTGGGATGTTCTTCTTCTTATGTATAGTTCATGATTCAAATGATAGGCTCCAACACTTTATGAAGACAGCAAATATTTTTAAACCGTATTTTCAGTGTGTCCCTCGTGCTCATGTTAAAGGACCACTATAGTGCCAGGAAAACAAACTAGTTTTCCTGGCACTATAGTGTTAATGGGTCCCCCCCACCCTCATGGCCTCCCGCCGGGCTCTAGGGAGAGGAAGGGGTTAAACACTTATCTTTCTCCAGTGCCGGAGTCCCTCGGCACTGGGTATTCTCCTCCTTCCTACGTCATCGACTGAATGTGCATGCGGGGCAAGAGTCATTCAGTCAGTCCATAGGAAAGCTTTTCTCAATTACCTAGTAGCCTTTCCTCCTCTACTCTGGTATTAAACCTGTAGGGTTTAATATGTGGATTTAAAAAAAAAAAAAAAAATTATAATCTGAGTTTAAAATGTTAACAATGTTGTCAATGCTATTTTATCGGTTTTCATTAAATATATCAGTAATATAAAAAAAGAGAAAGCTTGCCTTATCTATAGCAGCATCAAAATGATTTCTGTTTCTTTTCATTAACCCCTTAAGGACTGAGCCAAATGTACACTTTGTGAACAAAACGTAAACAAAAACTTGAATTTGCGCTACATGTCTGTTCAGGTGTAATTTGTCTCTTTCAGATTATGTGCACCCACACTTATTATATGTGAAATGTCCAGTCTTTTTTTAGTAGCCACTTGGTCACAAACACTGGCCAAACTTAGTGTTAATATTTGTGAATGAAAAATGCAAAAAGCTAATTTTGTGACTAAGTGGCTTCGAAAAAAGACTGGACATACCCCATTTGCAATTCCTTGGGTTGTCTACTATTGCAAATGGTATGCCATCATGGGGGTAATTTTCATTCCTGGACTATCATACAGTCTCAAAGGCAACATAACCAATCTGGAGAATTTCAATGTGAAAAAACTGAAACGCAAGCCTTATATTTGACTCTGTAACTTTTGAAAACTCCATAAAACCTGTGCATGAGGAGTACTGTTATATTCTGAAGACTTCGCTGAATACAAATATTAGTGTTTAAAAACAGTAAAACGTATCACAACAATTATATTGTCAGTGTAAGTGCCATTTGTGTGTGAAAAAGGCAAACAAATCATTTTCACTGACGATTTCACTGCTGAATGTATTCACTTAAATTCCGCTCTTAAATTTAAAGAGCCAAGCACTGTTTAACTCCCACTCCAATTACTACGCATACAAATACGGACTGTCAACCTGGTATCCTGTCATTTAGTACCAGGTATTATAATCTTAATCACTACGATTACTTCATCTCCTCAAGGTCTCACTAAGCCTTACCTCATTACGTTCCCCCCAAAAATTGTAACTAGGGGCTTGTCTCTATGTATGGACCAACGTTCAGGTCCCTCACCATATACGTATTCATACGTTACATTCTCGTAGTATTTGTCCACTCATTTCTCTACTTCGTTTTTTCCACTTTCACGTACCTTGTTGTAACACCCACCTGGGGATTCGTGGAGCTGATGGAACCCAATTGCAACGGAACAGCACTTCCTTACTATCACGACCCTTAGGGTCACCTGGAATTGGAGACAGGGTCCCAAAGGGTCTGTGGTGGCGTGGAGGCCTTTAATGAATATAAGAATTCCAGGAAAAGTAAACGGAAATTGCAGTCAGGCAGCAGGCAGAAGTAGTTGATCAATCTGGAGTTAGGTCAGGAAGCAGGCGGGAGCAATCATCCAGGAAATCATGGATCAGGAACATAAGCTGGAAATTAGTGCAATAGGCAGGTATAAAGCGATAAGCAAAATAACCAAGCACTGACTGGAAGGTGTGCTGGATTTAAATAGGTGGCTTGGATCACATGACCGGCCACCTCCCACCAGCAGCCCCTATGGATCTGCAGCTCTCCTCCTCCTCCCTGTGCAGAATGCCGGGTCCGCATGGCGGCCGCCTTCATGCCATGACGGCATGCTCGCCGCGGACCTTGGCGGTGAGAGGAACAGAAAAAGCCACCGCAGACCTGTGAGGGGGTCTCCAGGAGCGGCAAGTACCACAATTCTGCCACGACGGCAACGCGGGCGCCCATTCACGAACATTTGCGGAAATTTTCGTTCGCCATTCGCGAACGGCAAATTTTATGTTCGCGACATCTCTAGTTACCATTTTTTCTTACTGTTTGTATTCTTTTCTGCTATTGGTGGACAGTAAAGAAAGGGTTAAGCAATATCAGCCTCCGTGTCTTGACATAAAATTGAATGTTGACTGCTATATATATATATATAAATTCATAGGGGAAATAACTATTTCTGTGACAAGCACAAAAGCTAGCTAGCAAAAAAACTAGGTTTGGTATAAAAATGAGTAACATTTGGTTTTGCCTCAGCACTGCTTACCTCTCCTTCTCTGGAATCATGATCATGGAGGAGGCATGGCCTCCACCAGAGTCGGTCCAATCCAAAGCTCTTTATAGAGGAGCATTGGGGAACTGACATGTAAACGCGGTGAGTGCTGGATGATTTAACCCTGCTCTTTTAGAATAGGGTTAAACCTACAGAACCACTGCACCCAAGCCACTTCCATGAGATAGAGTGGCCAGGGTGACGTTAATGGTATTTTAAATTGTGTTGCAGAGAAACAAAGTCTATATTCTAAGGGTGGGTGCTATTAAATTACATTCTCATTGAAGCTTATGATAGTTAGATATACTTATTGTGAATATATTATTGCTTTATCTGTGACATATTTTCATAAAGCTTTCCATCCCATGTCTTATCCATCCCACACCTGTAAATATTTTTTTGCAAAGGGTCTTTCTGGTCACTATTTCCTGACAAAGATAGACATTTACACATTTTACCAGTAACCTGTACATAAGGATTTAAAATATGGAGCTACTAGTATCTTACATACATTTTACATTACTAAATGCCAAATTTGGCACCCATTTTAATGATTGTAAACAGCAATTATCCTTGAGACATAAATTATTGTTTCTTAACATTAAATCAATATCTTTCAAAGTAAAGTTTATTTGTTTATCTTGTTAGTGTTCATTCTGTTGCAAAAGGTACTTTGTGGCTTGGATTCCTCGGTAATTATTCATAGCCACATACAGCAAACCAACGTCTTTCTATTATTTAAGATTCTCACCTACTTTATTTAACTGCTTCCTTCGACCTTTAAAAAGGCATTACATTTAGGACACACAAGCACAATAGACTTAGGTAGGGTAGAGCCTGCTTTCTGTAAGCATCCATATTACTGTTCCCATTCCCTTCCCCGAACACCAATCTCCTATTTGTTTATTCAAATCTCTTCCTCCTTTCCTCATTTACTACGTTTTCCCATTACAGAACAACTGAGGAGATTTATCAATGTATCACAAGTATATTTCCGTCTAATTTTTGGTGATTGTGGGCACATTTTTGCCAACACTGTGTATGTATAAATCTTTCCGCCACTTTTCCATTAGAAAGGTTGACAGGTTTTTTTCTGCTACTATAAATGATCTCTGGTGGAACTTACTCTGATGAAAACCATCACTTTTTAGATCACTTTAATAAATGATAAAAACTTATTATTAAAAATTAACCACAATGTTTCAGAACACTTGATTATAATCCTGTAATATTTGTTATTTAGATATGTCAGTCTTGGATTGGATAACTTTTTGGATAACTTTCATTCTCCTTGTAGCCCATCACAAATTGTCCTCTAACCCATTTTATTTGTTTAATTGACACATATACAATGTCTTTGTTGTCTTACCCTATATGCTGAAATCTTGGGAAGGAAGAATCTTGACGGCTTGCTCTAATATAAATTCTTCTTCTCCTCGTCTGACATGCAGCTTATTATTGCTCACTAGTCGATAGTCACATATCTAATCAGTGTCAACACTTGTCTGTTTTTTTAGCACACCCTCGCTCTATATTAAATCCTTTGCACAATACTCCAAACAGTAGGCTGCAGCTATACATTACAAATCCTGTCACACTACACAATTATTTTGGCATCATCGGCTGGATCCTATCATAAAAATAGTTAATTTCATTTTTTAACTCGTTAACTCTAGGCACATATTTTTTTACGTTGTTTCTGATTTATGCATATGTATTTTTTTCTGTCATTGTCTTCTGTGATGTCCACTCATTTGGTTCTAGTGCTGCCATTTTGATCTTGGTCTGACATTTGTTTTTTTCTGACCCAAGATGCACTCATTAGGAAAGCTGGTGCCCGTCACCTCTTATTGCCTGTGAACTTTGCGCATTGACAGCTTTCTTCTCTATGAATATTTCCAGCAGTGCTTGTGGCAGTCCGACATGTCTCTCTTTATTCTCTGTTTGTTTAGATTTTAATGTTTATTATCAGCTTTTCCAGACTCTTTGCTATGTAGGATCGAAGCTATCTGTGTTGTGGTTTTGACTTGTTACAATGATTCCTCTATGGCCGTTGTTCTGTTAACTTTATAAAAGTCAATTTAAAGACTATTATTGAAGCTGAATTATATGCAGAATGCAGTTAAACATATTATAAAGATAGCGTTGGCAGCAGTTCTTTACAATACGTAGACCTTAGTGTCTAGTTTTACACCTCCGTCTGTCACCTAAATCTACTGCAAAAATGAATCGCAGGTTTTGTAAATATTTAGACATCTGTGCACATCTTTGGCTGGTATTGTAAGTGTAGCTTCAACATTCTTAATTACAGCACCAGGTCTACACCATACGTACATCCAAAACATCTAATTTCACACATTAGACTGAGTCACAACCCAATAAATCACTAACATGTTCCTGCTAAATATTAATCCACTTATGTTGTAGTGTAACTGTTTCACTTCTTCACATTTAATACGAGCAGAAATCAATGTTGCAAATGTAATCCAGAACATCAAAATAATTTTGCAATTTATACCTGAATTGTGATCACTGTCTGTCATGATGTATCTAAGCTAGGTCCCATTATTTGTTGGACTAAAGCACACATTAAAAAAACAAAACTTTCAGGGCACACCTACTTTTATTTTTCTCATAACCGTTATCAGCCGCTTATTAATGTCACATTTACTTGAACCCTTACTAAAATAGAATTTGCAGGAATCTATGACCTGCAAACTTTCTTTGTCCTAGGGATGAGCATAAACACCAAGCAAAGCTGGGTATGTGGCAGCCTCCCGGAGAAATATTTTGCCGCGCTAAAACGCTTGTGCTGTGCTCCTGCACAGCAACAGCGTTTCTAGTTAATCAGGTGATCAGGACAACCATGCAGCTCGCGGCAGCCATGATCACCTCAGATTTTAAATTTGGACACAGTGGATGGTTAACTCAACCAGAGACAAAGAACTCCCTAATGTAGGGTAGAAATCAATGTACAAAAAATACTAGTATATAATAAAAAGGAAAAGAGTCACCAATGCCAATATAAAGGGGATAGCAATGTTTTATTTTCTCAATTTAACAAGAAATTACATCTATGTAAAGGTTATAGAAACACCATGAATGGACAGTATAATTAAGTAACAATACAAAATAAACATTTCTCGAGACCTGATAGTTAATCGTAACATGTGAAAATGTAACAAAACAATCCTAGATCATAAAGGTGAAAAGGCAAACCGTTTCTGTGAGAAATATTGGGATAACTCAACGGGTTTCCAAACTGTGTGCCGTGGCGCCCCAGGGCACACAGGGGTGCCGCGGAATGTCTCCCCGGTGCTATGATCCCTGACTTCTGACTTTTGCTCAATGGCCCATCTGGAATGGAACAATTTTGAAGGGAGCACTTTACCTAAAAGGCTCACCCTGACAATCTGAATGCGGCTCAACTTCCCTTGTTTAATGGAAGCTGCAGAGCGATCAGGATTGCAGCGAGCTGCACGGCTGTCCTGATCACCTGATTGGCTAGAAATGCTGCTGTCGTGCAGGAGCACAGCACAGCACAAGCATTTTAACACTGGAAAATATTTATCCGGGAGGCTGCCACATACCCACTAGCTTTGCTAGGTGGTTATGCCTCCCAGAGGGACAAAGAGGTTTGCTTATGTCTAGATAAACTGACTTATTAGGTCTAATTAATTGCCAGATGAGAATACCATTTTAACCCCTTAAGGACCAAACTTCTGGAATAAAAGGGAATCATGACATGTCACACATGTCCTGTGTCCTTAAGGGGTTAATGCAGGATGTTAATTAAAACACATTTTAAGGACTACATTCAGGCAATTGCTGCATTGAAGTCAGTGTATTCATTGTACACTTTAAAGTAGCTTTAGGTACACCAGTAAACCAGTGCTCACTGTTTGAAATCCACTGCACTATGCACTAGCAGTTGTCAAACCATAAATTCTTTGAATTGACCTGTTTTGTAAATAAGGTGCTTCCAAAAAAAAATCAAGTGCCATTG
Organism: Pelobates fuscus; assembly: GCF_036172605.1. Classification (NCBI taxonomy): domain Eukaryota; kingdom Metazoa; phylum Chordata; class Amphibia; order Anura; family Pelobatidae; genus Pelobates; species Pelobates fuscus. The sequence goes on from NC_086319.1 coordinate 147,267,324, forward strand.
TGTTCAAGACTGAGGGTGAGCTTGGCATCAAGTTTGCCATCTGCCACTGCACAAGATGATGGTGACCTAAGCATAAGGATACATTAGATCACATGTTTCAGTTCCACACAGATATTATATGCATTAAACACAGGTGGTCAGAATACATTCCTTCCATTAGAAGAAAACATGTGACAGTTGGGTAGGAAGAGTCTAGCTGTCAGTAAAAACAAATAAAAATAAAGGGAGTTAACAAGTGAGATGGGGTAGATAGTGAAACAAATTACACGATGGAGGCAGATTAAGTAACAAGCAACAAAGGGTGGTTGAAGAGCATTGCTTTTAAAAGGAAGTCGGAAATAGGACACAAACATGTTAAAAATGAAATGACACGAGAGATGGGAGTAACCAAAATAAAAAGAAGTCTTCAAAAAGACAATAAATTGAGAGATTACATAAAGGGGCATGAAAAGTAAGATGCACTGCATAAAAGAGAGAGCTGTAATGTAGAGCCTGAAGCTTAGAGAACAGACTGTACACTTCTATATTTTCAAACATACCGTATATACTCGAGTATAAGCCGACCCGAATATAAGCCGAGGCCCCTAATTTTACCCAAAAAAACTGGGAAAACTTATTGACTCGAGTATAAGACTAGGGTGAGAAATGCAGCAGCTACTGGTAAATTTCTAAATAAAATTAGATCCTAAAAAAAATATATTAATTGAATATTTATTTACAGTGTGTGTATAATGAATGCAGTGTGTGTATGAATGCAGTGTGTGTATGAATGCAGTGTGTGTGTATGAATGCAGTGTGAGTGTATGAATGCAGTGTGAGTGTATGAGTGCAGCGTGTGTGTGTGTGTGTGTGTGTGTGTGTGTGTGTGTGTGTGTGTGTTGCAGAGCCTTGGTGGGGGGTGGGCAATTTTTTTTATTATTTTAATTTTTTTTATTATTTTGATTTATTTAATTTAATTATTATTATTATTATTGTTGTATTATTATTTAATTATTATAATTTTTTTATTATTACTAATTATTTTTTTTCGTCCCCCCTCCCTGCTTGATACATAGCAGGGAGGGGGGCTCCTTCCCTGGTGGTCCAGCATTGGCAGTTCAGTGGGGGGGAAAGGGGGGCTGGCAGAGCTGTAACTCACCTGTCCTGCAGCTCCTGTCAGCTCTCTCCTCCTCCGCGCCGTCCGTGCAGCTCCCTCTGTCAGCTCACACTGTAAGTCTCGCGAGAGCCGCGGCTCTCGCGAGATTTACACTGGGAGCTGACCGAGGTGCTGAACTGACGGCGCGGAGGAGGAGAGAGCTGACAGGAGCTGCAGGACAGGTAAGTTACAGCTCTGCCAGCCCCCACAGCCCCTGTCTGTATTATGGCAATGCAAATTGCCATAATACAGACTATTGACTCGAGTATAAGCCGAGTTGGGGTTTTTTAGCACAAAAAATGTGCTAAAAAACTCGGCTTATACTCGAGTATATACGGTAGTTCCCAATTGTGCAACTGTATTCTCAGGGTGGCAAAACCCGTAGTAGAATTCAAATGCAAAATAAGAGATCCAAGCAGACTTTAATTGGAGTCAGAATACATGATGATAACATTTAGACCATGTTATGTTTTTTTCAATTATATCTCAAAATGAAAGGACCAATAAAGTCACCCAGACCATTACATCTCAATTAAGTGGTCTGGGTGAAGTGCTTCTCAATGAAGGGTATTGGGTTAGAGAAGACTGTGGAAGACGTATTCAAAAGTAAGCAGGTACTGCAGCAGAGGAGTCCTGGCGCTGGAACCAAAGTAAGTAATTATTATTAAAGTTTTTTTTTATAATAAAGAGGTTGGACAGAAGGAAACCTATAGTTTTCAGGACGGTAGGTTCCCTTTAATATCTATAAATGGACAGTATAAGGTTTGCATCTAAACACTGATTGCAATTAGTATGTGATGTATGCACACATGCTATGCACACATGCAAGTAGTAGCTATTTTACAGGCTGGTTGGCATCTACATCATAGTGTCTATGATGTCATTTATGAGGCTGGTATATATATACTGAAAACAATATCTTACATTAAATATGTTTTCATGTCACTGATGTGACACAGAGCTATGCTATAAGGTGTGCTATAATTGTTTGCTAGAGAACCACTGATTGCTTTGTATAATGGTTATTATTACTGTTGGGGAATAAGCTATTGACAATTATATATTTCCCGCAAGAATGTTCTAGTAGTTTATTATTATTTATTATACACATCTATGGTAGAGCATACTTGTAAAAAACATAAATAATGTGTTTTCCTTATATGTATATAAATCGGTGTACATTCATGCCTACATAATGGTGAATTGTGTATTATGGGAGAATAATGCCTTTTAGAAAGAAAAAACACAAAAGTAAATGTTGACTGCTCAATAAACTCATAAAGGCAATAGTACATTTTTGCCGACTTTAGTTCAGCCCTCTCCCAGTTGTGATTTGCTAGGTGAGGAGCTGTAAAGAAACAATGAGATTATTTTCCTCTCTACTTCCACTTGCAGAATATTGTTATGGGAAGAGAGGCTGACTGGGACATGCAAATGCCCTGTTGCTGCCTAAGAAACCATAATACTTGCCCTATTTCTAACCCCAATTGGTTCATAATAAAGAGTGATACTCTTTCCTAACCCCAATTGGTTCATAATAAAGAGTGATCCTGTCACTGTTCAACTCATCTCACCTTTCATTTTGCTGTTGGTTATGACTTTGAGATGCCTAGGAATTCATTGTAGTAAAATTCATTAAAAAGTTAATCCAACTACCGTGACCACTCCAGTGTGATTTGAAGTGGTCTTGGTGCCTGGATTCTATGTGCAGTGTTTTGGTAGCAGCATTGGCCAATATTTCCATATTTCTATGCAAAGATGCTCATTCATTGGCTAAGAGCGGTCAGCTGATGCACTTAGCCAAAGAATGACTGGCAACATTGGTATCCGGCTTCTACAGCTCTGTCAATAAAGGAAACCAGAAGCCAGATAGGACTCAGGTGAGAGGGCAAACCATTGCCAAATGGGTTACCACATAACCGGGAAAGTGCCAGGGTACATTTTATATTATGACCACTCTTTCACGGTACAACATTCATGCCACTAATCCCTTCTAAACACACAAACAGCACTTTATCTATCATATATGACCTCATTTATGGCATTACCAAATTCTAAAAGTTTTTATCTTCTTTTATTTATAATTTCTTGTCATATTAATTTCATATGATAGCTTTTTCATTATTCTGTCATTATTTAATCTGTTTAAACTCTAACCAAATCTGGATGTCCCTATTCCAAAATGCAAGGTTTTAGTTGTGCATCTACAAATTTAAAATGTGTTTTTTATTTAAGTGATTTATAGTACTTCATAATTTGATCCTAAACAAAATGCAATGTTTAAGCGTGTAACGGATCGACGGGCACCCCGACTGGGTACCTCCGTTAAAGGATGCTCCTAGCGCTTCCTGAGGACTCCAAGCACTGCAGCAGGCACCACAACCACCGAACCAGAGAAGCATACGAATGCTCTCAAGCATTGAATGCTGTAAATGGCTGAACAGGAAAAGCATACAATCGGCTTAGACTCCTGGCAATCAGCATACAATCCAATTCCCCCAATAACGAGACGACACTTCGTTTTGAGGTCAAGCAGAACTGACTGTACTGGCACATACAGCCTCTTTTATTCCCAATCCACAAACATAGTACTGCCCACAGGGTTTTACAGAACAACCAATCAATACATACAATACAAACAGACACTCCACACAAAATCCTCCCCTCTGCCTGTGATATGATTGCTGAACACAATGGGTAATATAATTATCACAGACAGAGAAATACAGTTTTATAAAACATATCACAGGGACCCCAAAACATGCAATAACCCCATATAGTATATCCTCAGAACCGGGGGATCTGGGTGAACCACATATCCAAAATTCACCCAGATCCGTTCAGTAGTTCGGAAGATACAGTTTAATGCAGATTCCGCAGAACATATACAGATTATATAAAAAAAAATTACTGTATGATGTGTCCCTGTTGTATAGTTTAAAACTACTGCACGATGTCTTTGTGCACAAAATACCGGCGAGATGGCACCGTGTAGAAAAGTCACAACAGTGTCTGTGAGTTAAAATGGCCGCCATCCATTGTTCTCACCATGTGCTTCATCCATTGTTCTCACCATGTGCCTCTGATACATGAAATGGTGGCCACCCAGTAACTCCACAGTATGTCCCCAGATGGTTCTTAAAGGGCCAGTAGCAGCATAATACAATACAACATGCCCAAATCCTGTATTTAAAGGGTCAAATCTCCCAGGGGCCATAGTCAGCAGGCAGGAGGCGGGCAAACAGGCTTCTCCAATGCCCAGTGGCGAGGTTGGTTCAGCCACAAAGCGTATTATAATTTACTTATATGCAGTGTCAATCAAGACCTTTCTAAATATGATAGTAGTGGTGTTGGTAGACGTGCAACAATGTTAGTAGTTTGTTTTGTGTGACAGGAGCCCCAAGGGTAGCCTTAATCTCATATAACAAAGTGAGGAAACAAGGTAAGCCTCCTTTGTATCGATATTACTGTTGTGTCTCTGTGAAAAGAATGGTGTTTCACACTGTGCAGGTGATTTGCATATTAAGGGTAGCTGTCATGGCAGTTGATCCAAGTCCTCAAGTGCATATTCTGAAATGACGCCACCTATTCTAACTCATTTTCTTGGTATTTAAAATTCTTTATAGTTTATTATAAACATTAACATGTTATCATATGAATGTAAATGGATTCTGATTATTAACCTTGATACAGATTTGTTTGTTTGTTTGTTTATTTTACAGCAGTCACATTATTTTAATTTACTGGGGAAGAAAACCATTCTCTTAGGTTTTTTAATAAAAATACCAGAGATGATTTTAATAAACATATATTTAATTGAATTTAAAAATTACATGTCAAATAGAAAAAAGATTAAGTAGAACAATAAGTGCTTTATAAAATGATCACCTCGGTATGTTCACTGGGCTTATCAATAATTGAATATCTGGCAAGCTACATTAGAATCAAATTCTCAGAGTATGCTATTTGTAGCTACAAGGTCAAAATAAAAATATTATTTGTTCATGTTGCAGGAAAAATAGTATGTGCAGAGAAAGCAATATATGAGTTTAATAAATGATCCTAATTATACAGTGCCAATGCCAGAGTAAACATGGTCAAAATAACTTCTTAGAGATTATCAGTGCCTGCAAACATTATATTGTATGAGTACATATAGTATATATAGAATATATGAATATCTAACCTCTCAAAGACAGTCAATTGTCCAAATTCTGAACCAATACAAAAACCTAGATTGTGCACCAAGATTTGTTATGTGTTATCATACAACTCATCTGTCAGTCTGCGGACACTAAAAATGGCCCTAGCTGACAGAGGGGAGCGTCCGGTATGGATTGATACCTGGGACTCCCTGGTGTGATCAAAGATTTAACCCTGCTCACACCAAAACTGGAGGACGTTCCATGCTGTTCTAACAGCTTAAAGCCCACTCTGTGAAGGATGGTATGTAATGTCCTAAAGGGGTTACATTTTATTTAAAATTACATTTTTACTTTTTCACCCCAAAAAATGTTTTGTTTTTCTGAAGTACACGTCTGAAATAAGGTGTCTTTAAATGAAATGGCATTCTAAAAAAATAACTTTAAAGAAGCAATATTTAATTGTGGAATAAGACGAAGAGACCTGTGCAGGATGGTGCGCATTTTGAAGGAGAGGAAGTAAATTCCTGGGGAGTGATAAGAGGTGGATGTGTTATTCTAGCTGCCCAACATGAGTAAAAACCAGGGCATGATTTCCTTTTAGGCAGAGTAGGACCACTAGGGTGTGTGTTTTCAGAACTAATAAAATGCCTTTTTGAGTTTAAATAGGTTGGTCGGGAGAGAAACATATCAGGAGTGTTAAATCAAATGGGTTCAATAAAGACCTCTTACACCTCTAGTTCTTAATATAAACTGTTCTAATAGGTTTACTTTTTAACTCATACTGTGGCATAAAGTGTCCCCATGGATCATCTTGCCTTTGTGGGCTGCTGCCTCACAGCACAGTACTAAATATATTATGTAACTATATTATTTAAAGGATCACTATAGGATCAGGAACACAAACGTATTCCTGACCCTATAGTGTTAAAACCACCATCAAGCCCCCCTGGGGCCCTCATGCCTCCATAAATATAGCAAAATCTTACTGTATTCAAGCCAGAAGCTGTAGATCTGCATGCTGTTTGTTTAAAAAATAACCAATAAAACAGGCTGCTGACATCATCAGAAGTGGTAGCCTGATCCAATCACAGTGCTTCCCCATATGATTGGCTGAGACTGACAAAGAGGCAGATCAGGTTGCAGAGCCAGCATGATTTAAACACAGCCCTGGCCAATCAGCATCTCCTCATAGAGATTGAATCAATGAATCTCAATGAGGCAAGTTCAGTGTCTGCATGCAGAGGCAGGAGATACTGAATGTGTGGATGCATTTTAGGCAGCCATGACCCAGGAAGGATATCTAACAGCCATCTGAGGAGTGGCCAGTGAAGTTATCACTAGGCTGTAATGTAAACACTGCATTTTCTCTGAAAAGACAGTGTTTACAGCAAAAAGCCTTAAGGTAATGATTCTACTCACCAGAACAAATTCAATAAGCTGTAGTTGTTATGGTGACTATAGTGTCCCTTTAACCCCTTAAGGACCAAATTTCTAGAATAAAAGCGAATCATGACATGTCACACATGGCATGTGTCCTTAAGGGGTTAATTATTATTGTATTCCAGTTATTGAAGTATTAGTATAAAACATTTTATATAAAAGTAAGAAAGGGATTGGAGTGTCACGTGACACTGTTCTAGATTGGCCTCCAAGTGGCCAATTTGTAGGTGCCTTCCAAGCTAAATGTATCTATCCTTCTCCTGGCTACCACTGCCTCAGTTTGTATGGACGATTATTGCAACTCATCATGCTTATATCGTTGTGCCTGTGTGGTGAGTGAATGACTAGTTCTGCTTGCATTTATATTTTATGTGTTCCACGAAACTAAGGCAACAAGCGTGCTTTCAACATAACCAGACTTATTCACAATAAATCGACAGGTTCCACTTCTACAAATTTTAGGAAACATTTATCAAAACTAAGGAAATACAAAGTATTTTAACACAGTTACCACATTATCAGTAATTTGATCACAGTTAATTTAGAGTCAGTCTATTGCAATAATTTTAAAGTGCTTAGCTGTTTATTTTTTTTTATTTTTTTTTTTAAAGTGTGATTACTTCTATGAATTGGTACTGCAAAACCACCAGCTTTATATTTTTATTTTACTTGGGTTAACCACTGTGGCCATCTGTGTATCATGGCGCACAAGACATTTTGGTTCTTCAGATGTTTACAGAAACCTAATTAAATCTCAGCTCCTTGGATCAAAACTGATCTCTAGAGCACATTACAAGGTACATGTACATTATATAAATATTTTGCACATTCTTGTTCCTTAAAAACATCTATGTATTTATTAAATATATACTTAGCATTATAAGCATATGAAACTAGATTTTTTTTTTGTTTTGGAAATATAGAAAGTAATATTTTAGATTTTCATTATGGAAATAGGTATCAAAATAGACTTCCAGGAAAGTTGAATTTGTATAAGGCACCTGATAGTGATACACATATTTTTTACATGACATACATGTGACATGTATTTAAATGCAGGAAGGGTTAGTCACTAAATTGTGAATTGATAGGAATTCAAGTGAATTAAAAACAAATTCACAATTGTAGGCTGAAATAGCAAACTGACTTGAATTTTTTTTCATTGTAGCTGTTTTGGCCTGGATTTTAAATGCACTTGGAATTCCTAAAAAAATCACACATTAATGAACAAAAAATGAAACAAACTTATATAACTGTCATCTGCTTATGTAAATCATGCTCATTTATAAAGCAACATTTTATCAACTTACTTTATTAAGAGTGAATGTAATCTTGTCAAATGAAATCAAGTGTGATACTTGCACGGCATTCCTTGAAAGGAATCTGACACTTCTGAGATTATTTTACAACTGAATAGCTAACTAAATTTATGAGTTGTGATTTTTGAATATTTTTTTATTTATTATACAAAACTTTTTTTTTTCTTTTTCATTTGGAAATACATCATATGCAAGACTGTCAGTGCACATCAAGGCATATAATGAAAATCATCGGAATCCCATGACTGTGTATTTTTTTTTTTTTTTATTCAAATGTACGAACTCCTTTTCAGATAAATTTCAACATGTGTTTACCCTGTTACACCTGAAAATCACATGAACTGATGTATTAAAGTAACACTCTATGCACCATAATGCCAGGTGGACCTTATGACTGCACAAACCCCCCCTGTGCTAACACATAAAAATACCAAGCCACCAACCCAAATAAATGCACACTGGCACTAAAATAGTGTGGGTAGATCTTGGCCACAGCTATATTAGTTATTTCAACATGTGCTGAACTGGATTTAACTTTCCCATCCTTGTTCCCAAGCACGGGCCAGGAAATAACAACAAAATGCAGTGACAACACCAAAAAATACAAAAGAGAAACAAAGAGGTAGGGGAGAAACAACAAAATAAGGGGAGAGTAGGCCGGGTTTGAACCTACTGTGCTGGAATCTAGGGAGCATAAGGAAGGAGGTGAGACCTACTTCCTATTTTATAATCAATCATAGAATTCACAATATTTTTAAATCCCTTAGCCAATAGACCCAATAGATTTTTTTTTTTCAATTTAGGTCTTTAACGGGCATTATATGTAATCATGGCCCTTTCCACAAATAAATTCAATGATCCATACCAGATTTATTAGGAGTATATTGGTTACGATTTTTTATTTATTTCCTCATATCATACCACACAAGTTTTGTCTTGACAAAATTGGGAAGGATGAAGTGTGGCTGTCAAAGGTGGTGTAACAGTGACATACCCATCTTTTTAGGTTGTGTATTAGTGACACTAAAGAATTCGAAAAAGGATTGAAAATATGTTATCTGACACCCACAAATTATCAAAGAAAGGAGACACAGGTGGAATAGGGGGCTATGCTGTGTTTTAACGTATGGACAGTTTATATTCTGTTATATGGCAATGTCAGAAGTGTAATGTAACTATTAACACTGTATACCATCTATACATTGTTGAACAAAAAATATGGCATTATATTTTGTACTTAATGTGTTTTTATCTTTATTTTATGTTGCTTTTAAAATATTACTGGGGTAGAGCAAATTAAGTAGGACCAGGTGGGTTGTAAGGCCTGTCTACCAGTACGCTGAAGCTTCAAGCAATAAAACTTCTCAGAAATCTTCTGAGATCACAGCAAAGTTATTCTTAGGGAATTGTGCCATCTTCCACCAGCTGTGAATAATTGGCAATCCTTTTCCTTGGAACTTCAGGAACAGATATTCATGCAAACAGTATTATTGTGTATTCAATGTCTAAAATATTCTGGTAAAATAAAATATTCAGGTCAACATAGACACAGTTTTTTTTGTTTTTTTTTTATTTTAAAGTTATGCCCAAATGCTATTTGCTACATGATGTTTCCCAGCCGCTACATCAGAAAAAAAAGCTTTAAATTGGAACAAACCTGCTTCATCGGAAACCACAAGAACCACAGTGCAAATGACTATTTGGTTTTTCAGCCTGAAAAAAAGACTTTAAAAAAAAATTAATTATTTTATACACCTAGCAGGACCGGTTATAAGGGCACACTAGCAGACTGATTCCAGTTAGGCTAATACACATAGTATAATTGGACATTCTCATTATAATTATAACTTCTCAGTGTCAAGTCTGAGAGCAGCAGTCTCTTCCATGGTCTCATTACTGGAGCTTAAAAGGAAAATGAACTCCTACAAAATGAAAATAAAGTTAATTTTTGATACTCTTTTTGTTAGAACTCTTTCTAACCCTGACCTGCTTTTAAAAACCCTGGGATTTAAAAATAAAAATAAAAAATAAAACTGAGGTCTGACTCCTTTTCTCTGTGTGGTGAGGATGGAGATAATCATAAAGTGTTTAGAGGCCTTGCAATTGTTCCATATTTCTCCCCCTAGGAGGCGGAGCCTAATAATAAACCTGATTGTGACTGGCGTATTGTCACCACGCTTTCTAGCATCCCTTTTCCCTTGATATGTAATGTATTTTAATAAAAAAAAATACATAAAAGAGAGCGCAAAGATATAAAAGTAATAAAATATAAGTGCTCTTATATAGCAACAAGCTGCCCGATACTTTAATACCTTCCCAAATATTAAAAATTCAAACAAAAATAAATAAAATCACAGTATCAGCACTTAGCAGACAATCCCTTGTGTAACAGGTGAATGGACAGAGGTGTTTAGCCTCTAAGTCTGATATTCTATAAGATATATTCAATGTCCTGAAGTAAAAGTCAAAGTAAAGGTTAAACCCAGAAAATATAAAATAAATAAGGATAGCTCCACACTGAAGATGCAGTTCAAATAGTGAAAGAAATGGTGCAAATCTTCCTTAGTTGTATTTCTTTCATCTTGTGTGTAATTGTATCCAACCTTAAAAAAAAAACCCTACATAAAAACTCTTACAAGATAGTATTGTGAGACTTATCTCTAAGTGTAACATTAAGAACAGAAGTACAATACGGTGTACTCGCCGGTATGTTGATCTTGGCCTGCTCCGCCAATGTTTCTGTGTTGATCGGTCCTGTGCACTGGAACCGATCTGTGTGCAGAGCTGTCATCTGCCAACTAAGTGTGTTCAATAAATGTTTACGTTTTTACACTATGTTAGAATCCTTTTTTAAGGTTGGATACAATTACACACAAGATGAAAGAAATACAACTAAGGAAGATTTGCACCATTTCTTTCACTATTTGAACTGCATCTTCAGTGTGGAGATATCCTTATTTATTCTATATTTTCTGGGCTTAACCTCTACTTATAGAATATCAGACTTAGAGGCTAAACACCTCTGTCCATTCACCTGTTACACAAGGGATTGTCTGCTAAGTGCTGATACTGTGATTTTATTTATTAATGTAATTTAATATTGGGGATAGCAGGTACTCTAGCGTTCAATAATAATTGGACCATGGGATGCTTAGTTTTTTTAGTCATATTTCACATAAGAAAAATATAAATTTTTGCAAGTTTGTGAGGGAGCATCTGTTGTGCAGCTTGAATTTTTTGTTACATGCTGTGGTCTCATGGACAACATTCACTTTCTAAAAATGTATTCAAATCGTGACATTTAAAAAAAAAAAATACAACTGTATTTTACTGTTTGCAGGTGCAACTTGCCTTTTCTCTGTTTTCCTTTGTCTTTGGGCAAACTTAGTATTTATGCGCGGGAACATACCCTGAAAGTGGTGAATTATGCTCCAATGTCAGCCAGTACAAGCCTTGTTAGGAAATACTTCTGACTTCAGAGGGTAATTCTTGTTATTGGCTTCCTGTGGCAAATAGAGAATCAAACCCATTGGTCTTTGAAAATTAAACATTAAGAGTCTGAGGTGCCCATTAATGTGGAATTTAAAAAAAAAAAAAAAAAAAAGGTAATTTTTTCCCCCTCTATGCTACATTAGGTAAACTTCTTCTGCTGACCTAAAGCTTATTATTGAAAATTATCATGTGATAGTTGGATTCCATTGCTGGCTTCCAAGTATACTGTGCAGATTACTTCATAGTAAATCTTATATAGTCATTGTTTAGTTCTCCAACCATTAACCTCATTAGTCATATTTTCCTCAGAGGATGTAAAACTCAACATTTTAATGTTTACACCAATGCTGCTGGACAAATACATGCTGGGCTATGTAAAAAAATATGACTAATCATATTTTTTTTAATTATTCACAAATCAAAGACACATATGGCAGTCAAATCCTTGTGTTTATTAATGTGATTTTGTTTTTAACTAGAATTTTTTTTTTCTACATGCCAAATTGATGTAAAAACAATACACATAGTAATAATTCAGCATTTTCCTTTAAGGTTTGCAATTTTAAAAATGGCCTGGACTGTCCCAAAGTTACACTGGAATTATAATCTTGTAGGTATGCTGCAGAAAATGAAAGCCAAAACAGCTGATATTTACAGAGTACATTAACTACTGTTTTTCATAACAAAATGTAATCAGTCAACGTGTTTAATGCCCTGCTTCCTATATCTAGTCTTTTGTTGGCTACTTTGTTTGTCCTCTTACTTGCCAATTCATTTGAAAAGAACTTGTATTCAGTCTTCGTACTTACAACTAGATAGAGTATACAGAATCCTTGAGTATCTAAAACTGGTGACTGTCTGTCTCAAAACAAAAATGAATGCATTCACATACACATTTTAAGGGATTGCGTGGGGTTATGGCTCTTCTTGAAAGTTTTAATAATTTATGCAACTAAAATGTAATTCAGAACAAAAATAAATGTTATTACCAGACTGATTTCTTAACACATTTATTGTAGTTTAAACACACATTGCTGAGAGTATTATGGCTTGAAGCCATGTCATATATTCAGACTCGCCAACAATATGGAGTAGCCTAGAAAAGAGGTTAATTAGAATGAAAAATAGGAACATAAGAATTGGGACCCAAAATGAAGACTGTCCATTCTAAAAAGGAACACTTTGGAGATATTTTATATATTGCTTCAATATTCTGTGTATATATGAACACAGGTATCCAGTTTACATGTGTTAAACGAAGATGTTTAAAGGGATACTATAGTGTCAGGAATACAAAGCTGTATTCTTGGTACTATTATATCTCTGCTCATACCAGGAGACCAAGGTATAATGCTCCCCTCTTTCAGCTGGGGTCATTTTTAGTGGCCCCCAGGCTGACAAAATTACTCTTTGAAGGTTTAAAAAGGAGCACTGCTACAGCAATTTAAATATTAATTTAAACACCTAATGCTGCAATGCGGTGTGAGCAGGGTTAAATTCAGGGAGACTGAGGCATCAATTGAATTATAGAGCTCCCCCATTTTAGCACATTTAGTGGCCCCAGACTGACTGACTGAGCTGTATACAGCGCTCAAAGTGAGCACTGCGTAAAGCCCTGGAAATCAGCCTTGATCATTCTAGGCTTGCAGGTGCTCAAGAGTCTCACAACATTGCCCCAATGACAATTGTGATTTTTGCTGGGCTTTGCTGGAGTTTATGGATAGATGGTTAAAGGATCACTATAGTGTCAGGAAAACAAATCGGTTTTCCTGACACTATAGTACCCTGAGGGTGCCCCCACCCTCAAGGTCCCCCTCCCATGGTGCTAAAGGGGTCAAAACCCCTTCAGTTACTCACCTTCTTCCCCCGCCAACGTCAGCTCCCCCGTCTGATGTCAGCGGAGCGGAATGCGCATGTGCGGCAATGCCGCGCGTGCATTCAAAGTGTCCATAGGAAAGCATTTTTTAATGCTTTCCTATGGACGCTCTGCGTGATGGTGGCATAATATGCCTCCAGCGTCACAGATGTGCGTCTAGTGGCTGTCCGGAAGACAGCCACTAGAGGCTTGCTTAACCCCAAATGTAAACATAGCAGTTTCTTTGAAACTGCTATGTTTACAGCAGGCAGGGTTAAACCTAGAGGGACCTGGCACCCAGACCACTTTATTGAGCTGAAGTGGTCTGGGTGACTATAGTGTCCCTTTAAAATTAGGTTATTGTAGAGTTAGTGACAGGGTAGGGTTAGGGATTGTGTAGGTTTAGTGTTAGGGTAAGGTAAACATTAATGCTGGGTTAGGATTAATGTTGTTTTAGGGGTAGGGATAGTTAAGGGGTAGGATAAGGCATGCATACTGTTAGAGTTAGTGTAAGATTAAGTTTAGGAATATAGTTGGTATACAGTTAGTGTTAACTACCAAAAGTTAATTCAGATCCTAGACATATAAGGCATTTAACAATCAAGACAGACATGTGAATTTATTTGATCTTTGTTTGCTTGTACTAGATATTTAAGAATGATTATAAGCAAAAATATGGAAAAACAATATCCCTCCCCCCCATTTTTAAAATTTCATGCATATTTATAATCACATTAAAAACACATACTAAGTTGTTTTGGTTCAGGCCTTGGGATTGCCTCTGTTCATAAAGACAGATAATTTACAGATAATTTGTAAGGGAGAGGGGTTGGTCCTGTGAATTATGTGCCCCGAGGCACATGAGATGTGAATGTATACCTGATTGGTGTTAACTACTTTCCTAAGGGGATGTATGTTTCAGTTTTCATAACAATATCAGTTACGCTTCATATTATTACAGATGCCACCCAACACTAGTTAAACAAGAAGGCAAGACCAGTACAATAACTTATTAATACATTCATAACTGCTTTTCCCCCCATCATAACCATTTTGTGTGGGAGTTAGAGAAACCAGGAACAATGTCTTCTGATTATAGAACTCTCTCTTTATATGTGTAATGCCACATTCTAGAGTCTTTTTATGCAGTGTGTCCCATTATGCCTGGTTGCCCTCAGTTTAAGCAAAGCTTGTGAGAGAGCCAACAACAGGTTTTGTGTCCGTGCACACCTACCATGTACCTTTAAGCACAAATGGTGCCCTACAATATGCAGAATTAATATCCTGGAGTTTGGAAAACAATTTGAGATTCAAAACACCACTATATATCTGCCTTCCATTATCTTGTTTGTTATAGCTGCAGTAATTTGCAAAATGATATCCTCAGTCAGGCTGCCTGCCAATCGTTTAAGTCTAGACCACTGAGGGCATACCCTGCAAGGAGCACTGTTTCCTGTGCTCTCTGAAGGGTCCTAGTGTCTTAAACTTAGCGGGAGCATGTCTAATGATGCACTTGCTCTATACTTGTTCGGGAGAGTTCTAAGTCAGGATGGCATGACAGGACTCGAAAATCAGGACTGGCGGTACAGTTGGGAGGTCAGTAACTTTTTAAATCTCCAATGAAAAATTAGAACATTCTAACATTCTAGTAGACTTCAACTCACAAAAAAAATTACCTGCAAGACAAATGGGATCTGCTAAGTCATCAATTTGCTCCTTCATTTGCAGAGTCAAATTCCACTTTCTCCATTTCACAGCTATTATGTTGTTTAACTAACCTGGCCTGCAAGGGCATTTCTATCTACCACATTTGCAAAACTCTAATATTTTCTTAAATGGCAAACTGGGAGCCATATTTTTACTAAAATTTTTACTAAAACGGCAAAATATTTTTTGAGGAAATATGGGCATAATTGTTCACAATCTCCAATGGTCCCAAACGTACTTAGTACACTATAGGCTCCGCAAAATATGTGCCTCTGCACGTGCACTGTGATGGTCGAGTTGTGGTGGGATTGGCACTATGACTCACAACAAATTTCCTCTTACTCGACTTTTCTCCTAAGATGGCAGTCTGGGAAATATTTAGCAGAAACATCAAGTGGCTTCACAAACAAATTTGTGTCATTTATTCACAACTGTAAGCATATGGTTGGCAAAGCTATGTCAACCATAATCACATCTAAACCAGTTTGGTTTAGGTGCAATTCTTACTTTAAGTGGCAATAATGCATTGCTGGGCTTATGTCTCTTGCTCAACCACACTCTTTTCCTTGTTTTTTTATTTTCTAATGTTTCCTTCTCACAACCATATATTTCTTCTGTAAGTATTGCATTGTACTATATATTATTTACAGTAAAAAGAACCATTAACACTACAGCCTGCTGGCCTAGTATGGTGCTAGGGATTATCCTCATGCTGTTCCAAGGTAGGTGGTCAAACCACTGTACAACAGTATTAGGATTTTTTGATAACTTACCTGGTCCCCCTGGGTGCCTGTTGAGAACCTGGTTAGCTAAGCAGGGCTATACAAGAGTACACTAATTGGTTGAAAATGCCTGCTGGGCACTGAACTGTGATCATGGTTCTTGAGTGCAATGTCATTGCAAGAACGCAATTTATTTTAATTATGCAACTCCACCTTAAATCTTTATTGTTAAATACTGCTGAACAACATTTTTTTTTATTTCATTTGAAATGGTATCACATATAGGCAGAATTTATTTTGTATTGAGTGATATATTTTTTTCCATTTAAAATGTCTGTTTTTGAGAGCATATAAATTTAATGAAAATGTCTGAATTTATAACCTCTAAGGTCAAAAACGTGTCAAGCAGCTGGAAGCTCTGCTTTATTCTTTCTGATATCTGTTTACTAAAATAAAAAATACAATTACTTCAGTCTCCATGTCTGTACACTCAGTGGCAATATCATTAAATGGGCACTCTAAGTACCAAGTGCTACTGCTTTATGTAGGTGTCTTGGTATTTAGATGCAGCTGACAAATCTACAGTTGTGCTCAAAAGTTGGCATACCCTTGGAGAATTGGTAATATATGTATAATTTTTTTAAAGAAAACACGAGTGAGCAGGGAAAACACATTTATTTTATTTCTTATGGGATTCAAATTCAACTGTAGGTTATAACAGTAATGATAATATTATACAAATATATCCAGGGCCAATACAAACCATTGTGTGTAAATCTCTTCATAGACAGGACTATACATAGGACATGAGGTCATGCATTTAGACTGGAAGAAAGAAGATTTAGTCTAAGGCAAAGGAAAGGTTTTCTTACAGTAAGAACCATAAGGATGTGGAATTCTCTGCCTGAAGTAATTTTATTAGAATCTGTACAGATGTTTAAACAGCAACTAGATGCATACTTGCAAAAACATAATATCCGATTTTTATAATTTTTGAACAGTAGGGTAATAACTTCTTTAACCAAGGATAAATCTGACTGCCATTTTCCTAGTTGTTGCAAAATTGGAAGTCTATAAATCTGACTGCCATTTTCCTAGTTGTTGCAAAATTGGAAGTGCATCAAACTGGGTTTTTTTTGCATTCTTTTGGATCAACTGCAAAAAAAAAAGTGTGAAAAAGGCTGAGCTTGATGGACACATGTCTCTTTTCAGCCAATTATTATTTTCAGCCTATTATTATTATTATTATGTTATTATTTATATAGCACCAACAAATTCCACAGCGCTTTACAGTGGGTGGACAAACAAACATATAGTTGTAACCAGACGAGTTAGACACACAGGAACAGAGGGGTTGAGGGCCCTGCTCAATGAGTTTACATGCTAGAGGATGTGGGGTAATAGGATAGATAGATAGATGGGAGCAGCATTGTGTAGAGATTTGAAAGAAAACCAGAATTTTAAATTAAGCCCTATATCTTACAGGAAGCCAATGTAGGGACTGACAGAGGGGTGAGGCTTGGGAGGTGCGGGCCGACTAGAAGATGTGCCTCACCGCCACATTCATTATGGACTGTAACGACGTAAGACCATTGAGAAGCGGATTAAAGTAGTCAAGGCGGGAAAGGACAGTGGAATGGACTAGCACCTTAGTTGCATCTGGAGTTAAGTAATGTTAAGTAATGTTTTTGAGATGGAAGTGGCATGATTTGGCGATAGACTGAACATGAGGCTTGATGGAGAGGTTGGAGTCAAAGAGAACACCTAGGCAGCGAGCCTGCGTGGTGGAGCTGATGGTAGCACCGTTGACTTGGAGGGAGACAGACTCAGGACTAGCAACACTTGAGGGAGAAAAGACCAGAATTTCAGTTTTGGTCAAGTTGAGCCTATGAAACTATGTAACAGAATTGGACAATCATAAAACAAAACATGACAACTAAGAAAAAATGAAATGGGTCCCTGTTCAAAAGTCTGCATACCCTTAGTTCTTAATACTGTGTATTGTCCCCTTTAGCATCAATGACAGCATGCAGTCTTTTGTAATAGTTGTCTATGAGGCCCCTAATTCTTGCCTCCAGGTCATGCAAAGTCTTTGGTCGTCTTGCATGAACAACACGTCCCTAGAGTGGCTTGATTATATTAAGGTCAGGAGACTGTGATGGCCACTACAGAACCTTCACATTTTTCTGCTGTAACCACCGAAGGGTTAACTTGGCCTTGTGCTTAGGGCCATTGTCATGCTGGAAAGCCCAAGAGCGTGTCATGCACAGCCTTTGTGCAGAAGAATGCAAATTGTCTGCCAATATTTTCTGATCACTTGCTGCTTTCATCTTGCCATCAATTGTCACAAGATTACCTGTGCCTTTAGAGCTTTAGAAGCCTTGTTGACCCCTCTCCAAACATAACACTTATGGTTGTTACCATAAAGCTCTACTTTGGTCTCATCACTCCAAATTACAATGTTCCAGAAGCTGTGAGGCGTGTCAAGGTGTTGTCGGGCATATTTTAACCAACTTTTTGGTGGCGCCTTTATCAAGAGCAGCCTGTATTTTTCCTGAGGTTGTCTGTGTGTTTTTCTTTGTATCCTAAACAATTCTTCTGGTAGTTGTGGCTGAAATCTTTCTTGGTCTACATGACTTTGGCTTGGTATCAAGAGAGACCCAAATTTTCCACTACTTATAAGTGATTGAACAATACTGACTGACATTTTAAAGGCTTTGGATATCTTATGTCCTTTTCCATCTTTATAGAGTTCAATTACCTTCTTCCCCAGGGTTTTTGACAGTTCTTTTCTGCTCCGTATTTAGCCTGCTTAGTGCATCCACATGAGAGCTAACAAATTCATTGACTTATACACACACTAATTGCAATTTAAAAAGCCACAGGTGTGGGGAATTAACCTTTAATTGTCATTGTAACCTGTGTGTCTGTAACCAGGGCCAGACTGGCCCACCGGGATACCGGGAATTTTCCCGGTGGGCCGCGGCACCTGGGGGCTGCTCTGAACAAGTATGTGCCACCAGGTGGCCGGTCCGGTGGCACATACTCTGAAGGGGCCGGTCTGCGGTTCCGAGGGAGCATGGTACAGAGACATGCTCCTCCCTCCTCCATCAGCCCCCAGCGTGTCTGCATTAGTGAAAGCAGTGCCGCCGGACCGGCGAGGCTGCCACCCGGTCCGGCGGCTCCAGCACGGAATATGGCCGGCCCCAGCCCCACTCAATCAGGTAAATGGGAGGGGAGGGGAGTGGAAGGGAAGGGAGGGGAGGGGGGAAATAAAGAGACACAAGGGGGGGAAATAAAGAGACACAAGGGGGGGAAATAAAGAGACACAAGGGGGGGGGATAAAGAGACACAAGGGGGGGGGATAAAGAGACACAAGGGGGGGGGATAAAGAGACACAAGGGGGGGGGAATAAAGAGACACAAGGGGGGGGGAATAAAGAGACACAAGGGGGGGGAATAAAGAGACACAAGGGGGGGGAATAAAGAGACACAAGGGGGGGAATAAAGAGACACAAGGGGGGGGAATAAAGAGACACAAGGGGGGGGGGAATAAAGAGACACAAGGGGGGGGGAATAAAGAGACACAAGGGGGGGGAATAAAGAGACACAAGGGGGGGGATAAAGAGACACAAGGGGGGGGAATAAAGAGACACAAGGGGGGGGAATAAAGAGACACAAGGGGGGGGAAATAAAGAGACACAAGGGGGGGAAATAAAGAGACACAAGGGGAGGGGGGGAAATAAAGAGACACAAGGGGAGGGGGAAAATAAAGAGACAAGGGGAGGGGGGAAATAAAGAGACAAGGGGAGGGGGGAAATAAAGAGAGACAAGGGGAGGGGGGAAATAAAGAGAGACAAGGGGAGGGGGGAAATAAAGAGACACAAGGGGAGGGGGGAAATAAAGAGACACAAGGGGAGGGGGGAAATAAAGAGACACAAGGGGAGGGGGGAAATAAAGAGACACAAGGGGAGGGGGGAAATAAAGAGACACAAGGGGAGGGGGGAAATAAAGAGACACAAGGGGAGGAGGGAAATAAAGAGACACAAGGGGAGGAGGGAAATAAAGAGACACAAGGGGAGGGGGGAAATAAAGAGACACAAGGGGAAGGGGGAAATAAAGAGACACAAGGGGAGGGGGGACATAAAGAGACACAAGGGGAGGGGGCAAATAAAACAGTGAAAGGATGGGGGAAAGAGACAGAGAGGGGATAGAGAGATGGTGGAGGGAGGAAAAAGAGACAGGGGGAGAGAGAGACAGAGAGGAAGAGAGATGTGGGGGAGAGAGATACAAAGGGAAAGGGTGGAGCCGGCAGGGGATGGAGAAAGGACCCGGGAGGTCAGCCTGCAGCTCCTCTGCGTCCTTCTCGCACGAGCACAAAGCGTTGCCGCGGTTACCACGGCACTGCTCCGGCTCTCACGAGAGTGAACTCTAGCCCTGGAGCTATGGGCTAGAGTTCACTCTCACCACGAGTTCCTGGTGGTCGCAGTGTTGAGAGTGAACTCTAGCCCCATAGACACACTGCCCCCACACACACACCATACACATTCACACATTGCCCTCCATATACACACTGCCCCCACACACACACACCATACACATTCACACACTGCCCCCATACACACACTGCCCCCACACACACACCATACACATTCACACATTGCCTCATACACACACACAGTGCCTCCATACACACTGCCCCCATGCACACACACACATTCACAGCCCCCCCATACAAACATTTCCCCACACACGCTACACATTCACACACTACACCCCCCCCCCCCACACACATACACTGAACCTTTCACACACACTGCACCCCTCACACATTGTACCACTGCTCCTATACCCTACTACAGCCCCATATCCCAGCAAACCCCAGGTAAGTTGTCAAACTGTTCTTAAACGGTTTGACTACCACTCCTTGCACCATAACCACTACACAGAGCAGTAGTGGTTATTGTGCATGGATTTTTTCTTTAAATAATCTACAAGTGCCCCTCCCGGGATCAGGTTCTGGATCCTCCACTGGTATATGACATGTATATTAATGTGTGTATTAGATATATATATATATATAATTTATATATATATATATATATATAAAATTATGTCTATTATATTTACACATATATTAATGTACATTTATATATGCATAATACACAGAGAAATGTCATTAATATGTACCATATGTAATGAGCAGATATTGGCCCAGTCTTGTTGCTAGGTAGGTGCACACTCCAGCACAATAACATATTTAAAAGTGAAGAGCGCACCCACAGGACTTAAAAGTAAACAAGATAACGTCAATTTTTTACAGTTGTGCCCAACATACATTCACCATTTCAGTCCCATTACCAAGCTTTCCTTAATATGTCATGGTAGTTGGACTGAAACATTGATTACATGCAAAGGCACATCTGCTTAAAATAAATCAGCACTTTTGTTTATTTTGAACCATATGAGTGCTTTTTTTTTACGTTGGAGTAATAATTTTTAATTTTAAGTTCTCTTTTCTAACTCTGTATCTGCACACTATGCTGGCGCGACGCATTATGGGGCTGGTAAAATTTTTTTTTCCAGGGCTGCTTTTAATGCCCAGTCCGGCCCTGTCTGTAACAAGGCCAAACATTCAAGGGTATGTAAACTTTTGATCAGGGTGATCACTGTTATCATTGTAATTTAAAAAGGAGCCAAACAACTATGTGATAATAAATGACTTCATATGATCACTATCTTTCAATAAGTAGGGAGGAAATAAAAGGCTGTTTTTTGTTTTTTTTAAGAATATCTAATAGACACGTAGTAACATTCTTTCTTAGTTAAAATACCTAAAATCCTCCCTCAATCTAAAAGCATGTGCAGTTTTTTTTTTTGGTTTCTGCAGTTGGATCTGTCTTTAAAACTTTATATGTAGTATTCTCTGTTAAAATTCTATGACATTTTTCTTCATAGTATGAGGTGTCCATTATGACTTAATCCTCATCCCTCCCCCCCCTTTATCAGCAGGCATAATGACAATATGGTTGTTCTCATTTAATTCTTTAAGTGCCTTTCTTTCTGTAATGGTTACTTATTATACAGGTTTGAGGAATAACATTTTATGTCTGGCAGCTTTGAATTTTATTTCTGAACTTTACATTATTTGTGTGTCACACAGATGATTATAGATTTTTATATTGCACTGTTTTGTTTTGTTTTTTTGTGTATGTATATATATATATATATATATATATATATATATATATTATACTATATTTATAATGTTAGAGGTTTAATTTTTTTTTTTTTAATTCTTTATTTTTCGTTGTGCATGCAAGAACAGTATGCTTGCGTGGCCCCAACAGCCGTCGCGAGTAGTATGGTAACAGGCAGAACAAGCATAGCAATGCATAAGAATAGACAGCACATTTTTGGATTAAGGTGAGAAGAGGTGTAGACAGTAGGTTGACATAACATAGAAATGTAGGCATGGCTAACTGTGGTGATAATGTAAGTTAATGTTCTACATTTGTGGTACATGCTGGTGAGTTTATAAATTCAACATCGATGTGTATGAGCCGGCTAGAGTTTTTTAACGCTTGTCGGATATGCTAGGTACATTGGTGGTGTCTTTTCTATATGTATACTAGTTAGAACACATATTCATACACAGTTAACAAGCTAATAATTAAGGCATCAACATTAATAGCAAGGACATCAGTACAGCGCTCTGTCATGTTAGCCCGAGGGTTATACTGAGTGTTGTATAAGTGAGATGCGACTGACATGAGAATTATTAACTAACACCTTTTTCAGCTTGCTAGTGTGTCTGAGTCTGATATTAGCATTCAAACGATTTAATGCGTGAGACCCCCCTGTGATCCCCTGTGTGAGCCAACATAACAGAAAAGAAGGAGGAGAAATTAAGTCATCAGATAATATAAACTGGTTGTGGAAATTCACTTGAGGCACATTGAGAACGAGTGTCAGTGGGCGCTTTGCCTTGTATTAGCCGATGCCTCGTCTTGGCTGGGTGCCCCCTCTCAGTGCGTGTGGGCTCAGGGCTCAGTGAGTTTAGAGCCCGTCTGGCTGCATATTGCGTTGGCTTCACGCGCCTGGGGCTAGAGCAATGCCCTGTGCGCCGTCTGGATGCAGGTGCCTCCTCGGGTCTCTCGCCCCTCAGTTTCGCCTGTTGGATCGTGCTGGTCCTTCCCCTCCAGAGCCCAAGTCGCTGATGAGGGCGTCGTGGGGGTTTTCTCTGTGGTGTTTTCCAGTGCTTGGGCTCCGATCGGCGGCCATTCTCCCTGTTGCTCGGTGTGGCTCCCTGCCAATTTTTGGCTGATGCAGGAGTTAAGTTAAGGGGGGTTCCCGTTTCCCTCCGCTGGATGCCACTCGGTGGGGT
The DNA here is from genome assembly GCF_036172605.1 of Pelobates fuscus. Taxonomy (NCBI): domain Eukaryota; kingdom Metazoa; phylum Chordata; class Amphibia; order Anura; family Pelobatidae; genus Pelobates; species Pelobates fuscus. The sequence goes on from NC_086319.1 coordinate 147,290,525, forward strand.
GTATGGCAATACGTAGGCCCCTGTTCCCCCCACGGGGGGGGGGGGGGGGGGGGGGACAGGGGCCCACGGCTTGAGGCTTGATTAATCGTGGCGGTAGGAGAGCGGCTGCCTCTCCTGTGCCCGCCATCCAGGTAGGCCTCACCTTTGTGTCTGGTGAACGGGGTTTGGTATGCCGCTTGTTTGGAATCCACATGTGTTCTCCCCTGTGTTCTCTGGGTGGCCGTTCTGGCCCGGTTAATTGCCTTTTGGGCTTGCAAAATCGTTTTTTTGGCCGTGGTTCTCAGGAGCTGTTGTGATCAGCGTCTTCTCCGTTCCACGGTCAGGCCCCCCCCCTAGAGGTTTAATTTAGGTATTATTGTCGTGTACTAGAAATTTAGATTAAAGGGACAGTCCCGGATTAGGAGGTCCCCTTTTTCCAATTTGTAAAAGTGCCTTTTTAAAAAGAAATCAGCACTTTTTGTGAATTGATTTAGGAATATCCATCAAGCTGACAGTCAGTTGGGCTTCCTGATTCACTCTGCTTGAATGACCATTGAAACAGGAGTGAAAGATTGACAATAGTCTGTTTCTGTTACATAAAGATGCATTAGTTTAATGCTTCCCTATGAAAAGTATTCTATTGGGCAAGCAATGCATTTGATGGTGCAGGCACTGTTTTCGACTGGACAGAAAGGGAGAATGTCGTCACTGACCGTATCTAAAGGGTGGAGCAGATCAGCAGGAATACAGGTCTCACTGCTGGAGAAAAGATAAGAAAACTTTGTTTTTGTATTCAGGGAGAAGGCTCCTCACATGTAAAGGAAGACTCCAAACATTTAAAAAATTGGAGTGTTTCTTGAATGTAATGCATAAGGTGAACTGGTGTGTTACATAAATTTCAGTAGGTAGGAAGCAAAAACCTATGCAAAATCTTTTTCAATGTTGCAAGCTAATGTGGGAGAATTTACTATGCAGTTACAATTTTGAACACTTGTCACCGTGATAATACAAACGTATGATACAGAACATGTAGAGTAATTCAACATGAAGCTTATCAAACAATCTTCTTTGAATTACACATTCAGTTGAAAGTTAAAACTCTAGAAAACATGGTTTTCTATACCATGTGTCTGTCTGTTGCAATACGCCACAATATATTTCAGTGGCATAAAAAATTATAGTAAACATCAATTTACCACTTTATGCAATAAGAATCCAGAAAAATGCGTAAAATACAAAGGTTAAATTTATACAACTTAAAACTTGCAAATGTTTCTACTGTTAAAATCACAGCTGTTTGGAAGCAGAGGCTGAATCTTATTTAATCAATTAAAAACAATATTCCAGAAACATACTGACTTCTTTCCAAGCACAGCCCACACAGTGCCATTTAAAAACCTAAACACTGCAACACTTTGTTGGAAACCACATAGTTTATGGCACAGCTATTGAAACTCTGTCACCAGTAGACTTGTGCACGGAATAAAAATTTGGTTTGTCCAGACGTTTTGTCAGAAAATAAACTATTTGGCCGAACCAAATTACGTCCACGTTTTATTTCAGTTTGTCTGAATTTCTTTTGCATATTTTTGTTGCAAATTAAATTTGGACAACCGCTTTCATTTTTAACCTGACAACGAATGAGACGATAAAAATGGAAGTGGCAGAAAGCAGAGCTCTTTCCACCACCCCCAATGGGCTAAATTTAGAAATAAAACCCTTTGGGAGTCAATATGAACAACATATTAGTATGATAGGATAAAAAAAAAATTATTGTGCCCCTTCTCACCATGCTTGCGGGTATACTGATAACTGCGTCATAAAAGACTACCAACTGAATAGCTATTGCTGCCCAGTTGCTAATACAATAATGGGGATCTGACACATATATGGAGCTACAGATATACCCCCTGTGTCTGCAGGTAAATATATAATAAAGACGGGGTTGGGGAGATTGTATTCCCCCATGCTCCTACCCATTATGTTCCATGGGCAGCAGGTGGAGGCTGTTAATTATTAACCCAGGAGGCTGTGGGAACTAATAAAATTATATACATACTTTTGTCAAATCCTGCCCCCCTCCTAAAAGAAAATAGACTATATTATTATTATTATTATTATTATTATTAATATTATTTATTTTAAACCCACCTCCCAGTGGCTAGGGGTCCCAAGCCATCCACTCCAATTAAAAATACAGGCCTACCCCACTTCCCCCCCAGCCCCCACCCATGAGCAGCGGGTGGGTGACCAATTGTCCTCCCACCACCGACCCCCACCAATGGGCGATGGGTGGGGGCTTAGTGTAAATACCCTCCCCCAAAATCAGAGCGCTCTGTGTCATTTTACACGGCGTGGGAAAGTTCTTTGGATTTTTTCCATGCTGTGTAATTTGACTCATAGCAACACTCTGGTTGCTTTCAATCAACCAATCACAGTGTTATGAGTCAAACTACACATCATGGGAAAATTCCAAAGAACTTTCACACGCTGTGTAAAATGACGCAGAGCACTCTGATTGGTTGGATTTCAAGCCAACCAATCAGAGTGCTGTGACAGGTAAATGTAGAGACATACCTATCAGTCTCTTCATTTACCTGTTAGAGCACTCTGGTTGGCTTAAACCAACCAATCAGATCGCTCTGAGCCTAATTGCAGGGCGTGGGAAGGCTTTATAACCTTTCCCCGCCCTGAGGAGCTCAATCTGCGCGGTTCCCTCCATTGGTGAAGATGGATTATTTTTTTAGCGTCTGTTTTTTTAAAATTTATTTTTAATCTGATTTATTTTCTTTTTTGCGCTCAGGTTTTTTATTTTCATAGTTCAACAGGTATGGATTTTTATTTGGCCTTTTTTGGGGCTGAAAAAAGATTTTAGAAAAAGGAAGACATCAAATGGTAAGTAATTTTTTTATTTACAGGATTTTAGTATTATTGTTCTCCCCTTACTATTGTTAGGGTGAGCGGGGTATGTATATCTGTATTAAAAAAATTGGGGTGTGGGGGTGACTAGGGGCTTGGGGACCCCTAGTTACCTGGGGGTATTTACATTTAGCCCCCATCCGTTGCCCATAGCCGGGGGGAGGGGGGAGGACAATAAGTTCCCCTATTCTCATTTAGGGAACCCACCCGCCCCTAGTCACCCCCACATAATAGGTTCCACCCCCTCTAGAAGGGGGTGGAACCTATGGGGTTAAAAAAAACTGAACAGCAACTGGCTGCTCGCTGTTTAGTAGACATTCGTACCGGCAGCATGAACTTCCTGCTATTTTTAAACAATCTAATTACAAGGAGGGAGCCAATATATTTTCTAAAGTGACCACTTTGTTTTTCTGTAATTTGGGCAAATTCCAATTAGTTGATATGTGTTTCATACAAATGAACTTACTGTGTGAAATTCGGACACATTCTTATTTCGTAGAAAACAAAAGTCAGGTGGGGCCAGCTTACTGATTTTGGTATTCAGACTTTATTGCCTTATATACATTTATACTAAAATTATTCCAACAGGGTTTTGTTGCAGTGAAACAAATGCATACAGTTTGTCTGTTGATATGATCAGTAGGATCCAAAATGAAATGTGGTGGAGAAGGCATTCCGGTATCTTTTCCAAATGATGTGTCTTGCTGGTTATGTTTCTAAAGGATAAACAGGATTATTTTTTGTTTGTTTGTTTGTTTTAGTACCTGCTATGCAGGTAAAATCTATTCATATATAACTAGAACTGCACTTTTTGGTATATAGTATCAGGCAGGTACTATCAATTCAGCATATACAATAAACACTAATAGAATGTTCCTTACAGGATCCTGAGCAGAGAGTGAGAAGAGAGAGCGAAATAAACAAATACTGAAAACATAACCTTTTTTCTGTGCTCCGGTCAAACAAAGAGGTAGTTATGGCCAGAGATAATGAAAAAGATCACACTGTAAGAGGAGAGGAAAGACCACTAAGGGAGGGAGGGGGTGTGTGGAGAGACCACTAAGGGAGGGAGGGGGGGTGTGGAGAGACCACTAAGGGAGTGAGGGGGGTGAGGAGAGACCACTAAGGGAGTGAGGGGGGTGAGGAGAGACCACTAAGGGAGTGAGGGGGTGAGGAGAGACCACTAAGGGAGTGAGGGGGGTGAGGAGAGATCACTAAGGGAGGGAGGGGGGGAGGAGAGACTAGTTATGCAGGGAGGGGGGTGAGGAGAGACCACTAATGGAGTGAGGGGGGAGGAGAGTCCACTAAAGGAGGGAGGGGGGGAGGAGAGTCCACTAAGGGAGGGAGGGGGGAGGAGAGTCCACTAAGGGAGGGAGGGGGGAGGAGAGTCCACTAAGGGAGGGCGGGGGGAGGAGAGTCCACTAAGGGAGGGAGGGGGGGAGGAGAGTCCACTAAGGGAGGGAGGGGGGAGGAGAGTCCACTAAGGGAGGGAGGGGGGAGGAGAGTCCACTAAGGGAGGGAGGGGGGAGGAGAGTCCACTAAGGGAGGGAGGGGGGAGGAGAGTCCAATAAGGGAGGGAGGGGGGAGGAGAGTCCAATAAGGGAGGGCGGGGGGAGGAGAGTCCACTAAGGGAGGGAGGGGGGAGGAGAGTCCACTAAGGGAGGGGGGGGGGGAGGAGAGTCCACTAAGGGAGTGAGGGGGGAGGAGAGTCCACTAAGGGAGGGAGGGGGGAGGAGAATCCACTAAGGGAGGGAGGGGGGAGGAGAATCCACTAAGGGAGGGAGGGGGGAGGAGAATCCACTAAGGGAGGGAGGGGGGAGGAGAATCCACTAAGGGAGGGAGGGGGGAGGAGAATCCACTAAGGGAGGGAGGGGGGAGGAGAATCCACTAAGGGAGGGAGGGGGGAGGAGAATCCACGGAGGGAGGGGGGGTAGAGGAGAGTCCACTAAGGGAGGGAGGGGGGGTAGAGGAGAGTCCACTAAGGGAGGAGGGGGGGTGGGTGAGGAGAGTCCACTAAGGGAGGGGGGGGTGAGGAGAGTCCACTAAGGGAGGGTGGGGGGGTTGAGGAGACACCACTAAGGGAGGAAGGGGTGAGGAGAGACCACTAAGGGAGGAGAGCAGGGGAGGGGGTTGAGGAGAGAACTCTAAGGGAGGAGGGGTGGCGAGTAGAGACCACAGAGGGATGGACGGGGGGGTGAGAATAGACCACAAAGGGAGGGAGGTGAGGAGAGGCCACTAAGGGAGGGAGGGAGGGGGTGTGAGGAGAGACCACTAAGGGAGGGAGGGGGGGAGGAGAGTCCACTAAGGGAGGGAGGGGGGGAGGAGAGTCCACTAAGGGAGGGAGGGGGGGAGGAGAGTCCACTAAGGGAGGGAGGGGGGGAGGAGAGTCCACTAAGGGAGGGAGGGGGGGAGGAGAGTCCACTAAGGGAGGGAGGGGGGAGGAGAGTCCACTAAGGGAGGGAGGGGGGAGGAGAGTCCACTAAGGGAGGGAGGGGGGGTGAGGAGAGTCCACTAAGGGAGGGAGGGGGGAGGAGAGTCCACTAAGGGAGGGAGGGGGGAGGAGAGTCCACTAAGGGAGGGGGGGGGGAGGAGAGTCCACTAAGGGAGTGAGGGGGGAGGAGAGTCCACTAAGGGAGGGAGGGGGGAGGAGAATCCACTAAGGGAGGGAGGGGGGAGGAGAATCCACTAAGGGAGGGAGGGGGGAGGAGAATCCACTAAGGGAGGGAGGGGGGGTAGAGGAGAGTCCACTAAGGGAGGAGGGGGGGTGGGTGAGGAGAGTCCACTAAGGGAGGAGGGGGGTGGGTGAGGAGAGCCCACTAAGGGAGGGGGGGGTGAGGAGAGTCCACTAAGGGAGGGTGGGGGGGTTGAGGAGACACCACTAAGGGAGGAAGGGGTGAGGAGAGACCACTAAGGGAGGAGAGCAGGGGAGGGGGTTGAGGAGAGAACTCTAAGGGAGGAGGGGTGGCGAGTAGAGACCACAGAGGGATGGACGGGGGGTGAGAATAGACCACAAAGGGAGGGAGGTGAGGAGAGGCCACTAAGGGAGGGAGGGAGGGGGTGTGAGGAGAGACCACTAAGGGAGTGAGGGGGGGAGGAGAGTCCACTAAGGGAGGGAGGGGGGGAGGAGAGTCCACTAAGGGAGGGAGGGGGGGAGGAGAGTCCACTAAGGGAGGGAGGGGGGGAGGAGAGTCCACTAAGGGAGGGAGGGGGGAGGAGAGTCCACTAAGGGAGGGAGGGGGGAGGAGAGTCCACTAAGGGAGGGAGGGGGGGTGAGGAGAGTCCACTAAGGGAGGGGGGGGGGGTGAGGAGAGTCCACTAAGGGAGGGGGGGGGGTGAGGAGAGTCCACTAAGGGAGGAGGGGGGGGGGTGAGGAGAGTCCACTAAGGGAGGAGGGGGGGGTGAGGAGAGTCCACTAAGGGAGGAGGGGGGGTGAGGAGAGTCCACTAAGGGAGGAGGGGGGGTGAGGAGAGTCCACTAAGGGAGGAGGGGGGGTGAGGAGAGTCCGCTAAGGGAGGAGGGGGGGTGAGGAGAGTCCACTAAGGGAGGAGGGGGGGTGGGTGAGGAGAGTCCACTAAGGGAGGAGGGGGGGTGGGTGAGGAGAGTCCACTAAGGGAGGAGGGGGGTGGGTGAGGAGAGTCCACTAAAGGAGGAGGGGGGGGTGCGGAGAGTCCACTAAGGGAGGAGGGGGGGTGAGGAGAGTCCACTAAGGGAGGGTGGGGGGGTTGAGGAGAGACCACTAAGGGAGGGGGGTGAGGAGCGACCACTAAGGGAGGAGAGCAGGGGAGGTGGTTGAGGAGAGACCTCTAAGGGAGGAGGGGTGGCGAGTAGAGACCACAGAGGGATGGACGGGGGGTGAGAAGAGACCACAAAGGGAGGGAGGTGAGGAGAGACCACTAAGGGAGGGAGGGAGGGGGTGTGAGGAGAGACCACTAGGGGAGGGTGAAGGGGGGTGGACGAGAGTCCACTAGGGGAGGGTGGGAGAGCAGAGACCACTAAATGGGGAGAGGAGAGATCCCTTATGGAAAGCAGGGGAAAAGAGGAGAGTACACTAAGGGAGGTGGGGGAGGAGAGTAGAGACCACTGAGAGGGGGGGGGGGAGGAGAGACCACTAAGGGAAAGGAGAGATCACCAAGGGGCAGGGGCAAGTTCTATAGGGGGGAGGGGGGAGGAGAGAGCACTAAGGATGGTGGGAGCACCAAGGGACAGGGGCGAGGGTAGGAGAGAGCACTAGGAGACAGGACAGGAAAGCTCTAAGGGACGGGAGGGGAGAGCAGTAAAGGACAAGAGGGGAGAGAGGCTGAGGAAGGGGGGAAATAGAAGCACAAAGGAGCTGGTACGACTCAGCCCATATCCTATCCCACAAACTCTCTCTTTCACACTACACACACAATGCTTCCCTATACATACACAGAAACACACAATGCATCTCTACACACACAGAAACACACCATGCTTCCCTTACACACAAAGAAACATACAATACATCCATTACACACAAAGATAATGCGTCCCTTGCACAGATGCACAGAAACACACAATGCATCCCTCACACACACACACACACACACACACACACACTGCATCCCTTACATACACAGAAACACACCTTGCATCCCTTCTACATACAAACACAGATTCACACAATGCATCCCTTAAACAGTGGGCAGGCAGGGTGCGGACAGGCAGAGTAGGCGGCGAGGGAGCTTTAATCTCCCTGCTCAGCTCCCTCGCATGCCGCTTAGTGATGCTGGGAGCCGAAGTGACATCATATTCCGACTCCCGGCTTCATTATGCGACGCAGAGGGAAATGAACAGGAAGAGCTCAGTGGAGCAGTCTCCCTTGCTGCCCGCTCCCCGCCGCCTGCCTCAGGGGCACTCAAAAATGACCAGCCGGCCATTTCATGAGTCCCCCAGGACTCGAGTCAAACAGGGATCTGCTTGGTCGTTTGCTGCCCAAGGCAGGTGCCTTGTTTGCCTCGCAGAAGATATGTCCCTGCATATACTGTAAGACATAAGCATTGAGAAAGGGCTGCTGCCCGAAACGTTTGCTGCTTTAACTTTTTCCTCAAATAAATTGTGGTAGCACCTGGGTGTGCACACCTATACTGGATGCGCAGGACTCTTGTATGTTTTTTGGCTGTTGTGTATATACACTGTTGGGACTTCAGTGTGGAGTTTCTGCAGCAGAGGTCTAATTTTCTTTGTTTATACTTTGAATTTTGTAGGCATTTTTTGCCTCTACCTCACCCTATATATAAAGACTTCTCGAGGGCTGCACCGTTCCTGTGGAACTCACTTTCCTCCTCCGTTAGATGCTCACCCAGTCTCCACTCCTTCAAAAAAACATTAAAAACCCACTTCTTCATAAAAGCGAATCAATTAAACTATTAATAGCTCCCGACTGATTCCGCTCTTGCAACTGTCATTAGTCTAATACTATCATTACCTATTGTGCCACTTTACCCCACTCAGTCTAGCATGTAAGTTCATTGAGCAGGGCCCTTGACCCCTCTGTTCCTGTGTTTCCAACTTGTCTGGTTACAATTACATGTTTGTTCGTCCACCCACTGTAAAGCGCTGCAGAATTTGTTGGCGCTATATAAATAATAACATATAATATATATATATATGTATTAAGGCCTTTTGGCCTGTAATTGTGGGAGGGGCGTATGACACACCTCTTCCCTACTTAAGGGACACCCCTTACCTGGCTCCATATCGTTCGAGGTCAGCGCTGCATCATTTCCACTTCCGGGTCATCCAGACGCCATTTTACCTGATTACTCCATGAGGTTTTTTAAGCAGAGCTGTGTCAGGAATCCAGCCACAGGCTTTTCCGGCCTACCACCTTCTTTCTTCAATCCATCGCCGTGGATGGTGTCCAAGTGACTCACAAACTGTAAGTCAACCTACCCGTTATGCCAGGCATCAGTCCCACGGCACCATGCACGGGTCAGGTCCTCACTTTACGGCTGCATTTTGTCTAAGTCTGTTCTAAAACCATTGCATGTTCATGCATATCATTCGTTTAAACCCCCTACCGGTCTTTGGGTGTACTACAGGCTTCTCAGACATTATTGCATTTCATGTACAAACCATCGAACCACTGCATTTTCGCCTACACACTGACCCCTACCGGTCATGCAGTGTACTACAGGCTTCTCAGACATTATTGCATTTCATGTAAAAACCAACCTTGCTTCATTTAAACGATTGTCATTTCGGTTTGTGTTTTCTGGTCGGCACTTATTCATAGTATATTCTATGCACGATTGCTGTTCGCATTAAAATGCATACGGTTAAGCTATTCATGCTAACTTTTGTTTCCCTTCATACTAAGATTCGGTTATTCTGCTATGTATTCACATAGATCTTTTTCGTGAGTTACATTTCATCATTTCATGTATTTACATTTGGTTAAAAAGTTGCTTGGTTAAATAGACAGACCATTTTCATGCTATTTTTAAGGTATCACTTATTACATCAAGGGTATGAAACCAGCTAACATTTCTGTATAGACATTGGACTCCCACGCTTACTGGAGTTTTTTATTTATTTATTTTTTATATAATTATCCATTTCATTACAATTAAATCAGCCTACGTTACAGGCCTCATTTCTTTGTTGTTAACCATGACACAAGGATTTAATTCCTTTTCATGCATACTCGGGTTGAATCACACGTACTGATCCAACCAATCATACGTTTCCTGCACAGTAATCGGTTAAACTTTCAAATACTTATTTTACACGATCTTAGGTTGTCTATTTTGTTTCAGTTTGCTTATTATATATATATATATATGGTTTTAATAATAATAGTTATTTTATTTTACAATGCAGATATTACATGTATATTACTGTTATGGTTAGCCTACATTACGGCTCCTTTTTCTGTCATGCTCGTACGACATACCACGAGTTCAAGGACACGGTCCTATTTTCAAAGAGTATTATGGAGATATGATGTTATTACAACCATGTACATTACGATTACATGGCACTAACTATTCAGGCCATTTCTTATCATGCTCATACGATATACCACGAGTATATAAGAACACGGTCCTACCTTCCACAGAGGTTTTCGGGTTGAATCACACGCATTGGTTCAACCACTCATACGTCACGTTACAACATTTTCTGCATAGATTGTCATTTCACATAATTTCACATGGCATTTACAAACTCAGGCCTTTTCTTGACACACTCAGACGACGTAACACGAGTATTCAAGAACACGGCATATACGTCTCACAAGACTTTCGGTTTTTGAATCACACGTTCTGGTTCATACATTCATACGTCACTTTACAGCAACATTTATGATTCTGCATATTGTCACTTCACATTAAAAAGTCCCTTGCATTCCCAGATCAGTTTAGTGACATGCATATCATCTGATCACCTTCCATATATACACATTACACGGCCAATCCCCTGCTGCCAGGTATCGGACTCGGCAGACATGTCACTATCATACTCATAGATTTTACACCTCCCACACACCTCCCACACATACTGCTAGAAGCCCTAATCCCAGCCTAAACAGATTACACAGGTCTCACAGGATCCATTCTCACTCTATCCCTTTTTAGGTTTATCCAGGTTTTCATACCTGTCGAATCTCAAAACTTCATACATACTACCAGGTACGTAAGCCTGCTCACGTTGTAGTTCACATACGTTTCATTCTTCTAGGCCATAGAGTACTGGCAAGTTAGGGGTATAGGCCCAAATAGGTACCTCCCTTCTTGGCATTTCTGCCTATCGTTTAGTGGTCCGCGAGGCCAACACCCCGCCTCAACGTTTCGGAGGCAAACGCCATCGGGCCACACGTGAGTTAGCCGCCTCGCAATATTATAGAGAGGGCCTCACCTGTCACTCCCTCCCCCTGTTTTCTTTTACTATCACCAAGAGGCCTACGATTCCTGCCACTACGACGGGTGGCCTCAACCCCTCGCGCCAACTCATAGACAGAGCCTCTCATAGCCACTTGGCAACTAGCAGGGCCTCACCTGTCACAAAACAAGATTCATTTTTCGCCTTTCAGGCCTAGTTAGCCTGCCAGTATCACCCCTGGGGAATCGGTCACTACACCCCTTACCATGGCTGGGTCGGCCGCTGCGACCCCTCCAGCACTGGTTGAGTTGCAATCACTTTCTCCAGCCATCTGTTTCAGGGCACATGCTAAATCTGAGTCCAAATAAAATGTATCCCAAAACTATACTTAACATCAATAAACATTTCTGTACTTACGACATTACTGCCACATCATCCATCTAGACATTTGGTGGAATTCATTATCTCGGGTCTATCAGAAGGATTCACACAGGCCTCATACACATGCCTTCCGGAATCCTGGAATGTCCTAATTTACAATCCGCACAACAAACCCTACAGCGGTGGAGACACTCATAGCCAGGAAGTGGCAGAGGACTTCCTATGGGGGCCCTTCCAGTCCCCTCCGTTCACCACATAGCGGACAAACCCCATCGGTATTGTCACGGGGAATCTTCTCACAAACAGAGACTTATCATTGATCTATCAACACCTCACACCTCTGCCACTCCTAGTCTGAACTCCCTCATACCCTCTGAGGAATTTTCACTGCAATATTCCACCATAGATCACGCCATTACGGCTATCATGCAGGCAGGGGCCGGAGCATGGCTCAGTAAGACTGATATCACAATGCTTTCAAGTTACTGCCTATCCACCCTACACTGTGTCACCTGCATGGTATCAAGTGGGCAGGGAACTACTATTTTGCTCACGTTTAACATTTAGGTTCCAAAGTAGTCCGGCCATTTTCGACGTATTCGCCGAAACCCTATGCTGGTTTTATTAAATATAGCCAGATGCCCTACAGTTGTACATTATCTGGATGATTTCTTACTGATCGAGGAGAATATTTCCCCTCCCAGTAGCCTAAAAGAAACCATCAGTCTATTCGAATAGGTGGGTGTCCCAGTCTCCTCCACCAAGACTGAAGGACCAGATACCTTCATCACATTCCTGGGTATCATACTAGACTCAGCCACCATGCAAGCTAGCCTGCCACGCCCAAGGTAGAAAACATTCTGATCAACATAATCTCTACATACAACTCGGTACTTGCAACCGCAAGAATTACAGTCTCTGCTTGGGTCACTGAATTTTGCCATTCGCATCATACCTCAAGGCCGGGCTTTCATCTCACAACTCCTTTACATGTTTCCCACTTTTAGACATGATGGACACAGGTCACCCCTGGATACCCAAGCCACGGCAGGCGTAATTATGTGGAGAAAATTTTTAACCACCTTGAATGGTAAAAGCATGTTCCTTCCAAAATTGTCTGACTCCTCACCTACCATTTGGTCAGACGCGGCGTCTACCACAGGTTTTGCAGCAATTTTTCAGGAACGAATGGCTTTGGGGCAGCTGGCCTTCAGAAGTTCAGGACCTGGAGGGTTTTTCCACTACCTCAGCTCTGTTTGAGATATATCCCATCGTGACGGTTGCCGTGGCATGGGTGCATTTATGGGCAGGTTCGTCTGTACGTTGCTACTCAGACAACCAAGTCACATTATAAACAAGGCCGATCCAAATCACTGACTATTATGAGATTCTTGAGAAAACTCACTTGGCTGGCTGCATGTCATAATTTTCTCTTGTTTTGTATTCATGTTCCAGGTGTATGTAACACTGCTGCTGACAATTTGTCTCGCTTTAATTTCCAGGCTTTTCGTCAAATACTCCCGTCAGCCGCACTCACAGCCACGAACACCCCACTATTCCACCATCTAGTAATGGACTGATGCTATTATGCAACATAGCAGAACATTGTCCCAATTAGCACTGTCTACTAATACCCGGGAAACTTACGATAGAGCTTTCATTTGATTTAAAGATTCCTTTCTGAACACAACATCTTACAACCTTTCATCGTGACATCCTAGTTGGGCTTTGCTTCTTTTTGCCACCTCAAACTCAAACTATCATACAACACAATCAAACCATATCTGACAGGCATCCAACATCACATGCTAACTTTACAACCAGACAAATCAAGTGTCCTCCTACCAATTAAGAACATCCTTAGGGGTATTCAGAGATCCGAACCCCCACGTACGGCCCAGAGGCTACCCATAGATTTCCATATTTTTAAAGACTTATACAATTCACTAGATTTAAACCCTTTGCCAACAACACAAACCTCATCGTTAAAACCGCCATATACGTAGCCTTGTTTATGGTTTCTTGAGACCAAGAGAATTTACCGCCATCAGCACAACACAGTCCACTCACTTCCTACTTCATTCACACTTAACAAAACACATGGACTATTATATCTTGACTCTGCCTCACTCCAAAACCAGTCAACATGCACTTTAAGTAGAGGTTAAGTACTATCCTACTCACAACAGGTGGAGCCCCGTCAAACTACTGGACTCATATACCCAGCATAACAACGAACCACAATCTCAACCACTTTCAGTCTACAAGGTTCGGTACTCACTACCACCACCTTTATGACACACGTCAGGTCTTTACTTACACAGCTGGGCCTCAAATCAGCTAACTATTCGGGCCACTCCTTCCGCATAGGAGCGGCCTCCACAGCATCCAGTGCAAACATTCCAGTTCATGTTATCAAGTCACTAGGGCGCTGGAAATCATCGGCTTACTCTAGATACATACCTAACCCGGTACAAGAAGTAAGAAATGCCTTTCAAGACATGTCTGGTTAAAGTATGTATATTGCTGGTATGTAATAAATTTGATTTTCTACTTTTGCCCTCTTTATTTACAGGCCTACCTCATCGTCGGTTCCGGCACACCACAACCGACTTGCTCTTTTAATACCATCCTACACTTATCAGTGTTTGTATCTTCTGTACTATCATGAGCCCTTAACACAAGTATTAAGGCCTTTTGGCCTGTAATTGTGGGAGGGGCGTATGACACACCTCTTCCCTACTTGAGGGACACCCCTTACCTGGCTCCATATCGTTCGAGGTCAGCGCTGCATCACCCTCCCACCCACTCCTCATTATTAACTCCTTTTCTCTTTACATTTCTTCTTGGTGGGCCCTCTTTATTTACAGGCCTACCTCATCGTCGGTTCCGGCACACCACAACCGACTTGCTCTTTTAATACCATCCTACACTTATCAGTGTTTGTATCTTCTGTACTATCATGAGCCCTTAACACAAATATAAATATATATATATATATATATATATATATATATATATATATATATATATATATATATAGTAAAAATAATAAATAAATTGAAAAAAAATCAAAACATTTTTTAAAATAAATTATAAAGCGGTTTAAATTTGTTCTAACTGTATTTTGATATTAATATACATATATATTTAAATTAAAATACATTTAGAATGACGTTAGAAATACATATATCCCCTTAACGACCATGGACATACTAGGTACGTCTGACAAAAAACAATCGTTAAGGACAGCCGACGTACCTAGTACGTCCACGGCAAATAGGAGCCTTGGACTTATCTGGACTGGTGATCCGCGGCGATCGCGGTCAGGGGGGGACTGACAGAGACCCCAGCAGTCCCCCTGCAGCAGTTCCAGCCACCCCGACCCTCCAGGGCCATGTGATCACCATGATCACATTGCTGCAATAGGAGTCTATGGAGATGCCAGCAGGGGGACTGTCTGAGCTGTTAGGCAGTCCCCCAGGCTGCTAAAAAGGTAAAAAAAATAAAAATAATAATAATAATAAAAAAAAAAAAAAATATATATATATATATATATATATATATATATATATATATTGCATATATATGATTTCATTCTATGTGTACTTTGAGATATATACACATATATACAAAAAATACACTTATAATGAAATCATATATATGTATAATATATTATAACATGCTTTAATTATAATATATTATACATACATAGGACATAAAAGTGTATATGTATGTGTGTGTTTGTTTATATATATATATATTTATTTACACACACACACATACATATAATATGTCTCTGTGTGTGTGTATATATATACAGTTGCAACAAAAAGTATGTGAACCCCTTGGAATGATATGGATTTCTGCACAAATTGGTCATAAAATGTGATCTGATCATCATCTAAGTCACAACAATAGACAATTACAGTCTGCTTAAACTAATAACACACAAAAAATGAAATGTTGCCATGTTTTTATTGAACACACCATGTAAACATTCACAGTGCAGGTGGAAAAAGTATGTGAACCCCTAGACTAATGACATCTCCAAGAGCTAATTGGAGTGAGATGTCAGCCAACTGGAGTCCAATCAATGAGATGAGATTGGAGGTGTTGGTTATAGCTGCCCTACCCTATAAAACACACACGCCAGTCCTGGGTTTGCTTTTCACAAGAAGCATTGCCTGATGTGAATGATGCCTCGCACAAAAGAGCTCTCAGAAGACCTACGATTAAGAATTGTTGACTTGCATAAAGCTGGAAAGGGTTATAAAAGTATCTCCAAAAGCCTTGCTGTTCATCAGTCCACGGTAAGACAAATTGTCTATAAATGGAGAAAGTTCAGCACTGCTGCTACTCTCCCTTGGAGTGGCCGTCCTGTAAAGATGACTGCAAGAGCACAGCGCAGACTGCTCAATGAGGTGAAGAAGAATCCTAGAGTGTCAGCTAAAGACTTACAAAAGTCACTGGCAAATGCTAACATCCCTGTTAGCGAATCTACAATACGTAAAACACTAAACAAGAATGGATTTCATGGGAGGATACCACAGAGGAAGCCACTGCTGTCCAAACAAAACATTGCTGGACGTTTACAGTTTGCACAAGAGCACCTGGATGTTCCACAGCAGTACTGGCAAAATATTCTGTGGACAGATGAAACCAAAGTTGAGTTGTTTGGAAGAAACACACAACACTATGTGTGGCGAAAAAGAGGCACAGCACACCAACATCAAAACCTCATCCCAACTGTGAAGTATGGTGGTGGGGCATCATGGTTTTGCGCTGCTTTGCTGCGTCAGGGCCTGGACGGATTGCTATCATCGAAGGAAAAATGAATTCCCAAGTTTATCAAGACATTTTGCAGGAGAACTTAAGGCCATATGTCTACCAGCTGAAGCTCAACAGAAGATGGGTGTTGCAACAGGACAACTGAAACCGTTCTGTAAAGAGGAATGGTCAAGAATTACTCCTGACCGTTGTGCACGTCTGATCTGCAACTACAGGAAACGTTTGGTTGAAGTTATTGCTGCCAAAGGAGGTTCAACCAGTTATTAAATCCAAGGGTTCACATACTTTTTCCACCTGCACTGCGAATGTTTACATGGTGTGTTCAATAAAAACATGGCAACATTTCATTCTTTGTGTTTTATTAGTTTAAGCAGACTGTGATTGTCTATTGTTGTGACTTAGATGATGATCAGATCACATTTTATGACCAATTTGTGCAGAAATCCATATCAATCCAAAGGGTTCACATACTTTTTCTTGCAACTGTATATATATACACACACACAGAGACATATTATATGTATGTGTGTGTGTGTGTGTAAATATATATATATATATATATATATATATATATATATATATATATATATATATATATATATATATATATATATATATATATATATATATGATACAAAAATACCGGCACTCAAGGATTGACAGCACATCAAATCTTCATTTATTTCGAAGACAGAGATCGACGTTTCAGCTCCTCACAGGAGCTTTCATCAGGACACAAAATATCATAACACTGAAAACACTCTTATATAGGACATACAATTACTACTACTGGGTACTTACCACCAGGTGCACTGCATTTGCGCTCGCCGCCGGAACCGCCGAGACCGCCTTCACAGACAACCTTACTTCTGGGTTCGCGGTCATGTGACCCCCTAGGACGTGTCAGTTAACCAGGCCGTGTACTAACTAACCAGTACCCATTAGTAGTAATTGTATGTCCTATATAAGAGTGTTTTCAGTGTTATGATATTTTGAGTCCTGATGAAAGCTCCTGTGAGGAGCTGAAACGTCGATCTGTCTTCGAAATAAATGAAGATTTGATGTGCTGTCAATCCTTGAGTGCCGGTATTTTTGTATCCTGTATCATTTAGCCACCAGAGCACCAGGTATCTTTTCTAATTATTTAAGTTGGAGTGCAGGGGCTCTCTGGATTTGTGTGTGTGTATGTATATATATATATATATATATATATATATATATATATATATAATATATATATATTAAAGAAAAATAAAACATTTATACAAAAACAAATAAAAACGCAAACTTTAGCCAGTGTTTGTGACTAAGTGGCTACTACAAAAGACTGGAAATACCCCATTTTGAATAACCTGGGTTGTCTACATTTGAAAAGGGTATGCCATGATGAGGTTAAATCACATTCCTGGGCTGCCATACCATCTCAAAGGCAACATAGCCAATCTGGCAAATAGCAATTTACAAAAACAGAAATTGGCAAATCACCATAAAACCTGTTCTTGAGGGGTACTGTTGTACTCGTTAGACATTACACGACACAAATATGAGTGTTTTAGAGCAGTAAAGTGTATTATACTGTTAATATCATCGATTAAATTGCAGTTTATGTGTGAAAAATGCAAAAAAACAAATATAAATGCTAATTTTGGCCAGGGTTTGTGACTAAGTGGCTACTATGAAAGACTGGAACTTCCCCATTTTGAATACCGTAGGTTGACTAATTTTACAAATGGTTTGCCATGATGGGGTTAATTTTCATTCCTGGTCTGCTATACAGTCTCAAAGGCAACATAGGCCCATCAAAACAATCTGTCAAATTTCAATCTGCAAACATGGAAAAGGGGAAAGCCCTACATTTGACCCCTGTAAATTTGCAGAAACCCATACAGCCTGCACATTGGGGGCACTGTTGTACCCAAGAGATGTTGCTGAACACATATTGGGGTGTTCTTTGTCAGTAACACATAACAGGAACTGAGAACCCATGCCTAAAATACAATGTGAGAAAAATA
This sequence comes from Pelobates fuscus, assembly GCF_036172605.1. Classification (NCBI taxonomy): domain Eukaryota; kingdom Metazoa; phylum Chordata; class Amphibia; order Anura; family Pelobatidae; genus Pelobates; species Pelobates fuscus. The sequence continues at coordinate 147,308,449 of NC_086319.1, forward strand.
ACAACAAAAAAAGACTACCCAAAGGTTTGACAAAGACTGGTGGTAGAATTAGTGCATGGAAAGTGTTAAAATAGCACCATTTGAAATACCCTAGGTTTTCTACTTTTCAAAAATATATGGTTTGATGGGGGTAAATCACATTGGCTGACTTCAGATAGGTCTCAAATAGGACATGGGTGCATGATGACCAGCTTAGAAAAAAACTGGAAGGGGCACCCTCCATATAAGGTCTTTTAGCCCCCAGTGAACCTGACACACTTGTACATGGGTGGTATCACTGTACTCAGGAGATGTTGCTGAACACATATTGGGGTGTTCTTTGGCAGTAATCCTTAAAGTTCTCGGTACATGTATTCTTAAATTGCTATGTGTGTCAAAAAAATCACCAATTATTTTATTTTGTTTAAATTTGGCATAGATTGTTGGTAAAATGGTTGCATGAAGAGAGTCACAATACCCCAAGTTTAATACCTTAGGTTGTCTTCTTTTAAAAAATGTATACATGAGAAGGGTTATTCAAGGATTCCTGACAGATATCAGTGTTACAATGTAACTTGCCTTAATTACAAAAAAAAAAAATGGTTTGGAAATAGCAAAGTGCTACTTATAGCCCTATAACTTTTCCCCAAAAAGCTAAGAACATTTTAACATTGGGTATTTCTAAACTCAGGACAAAATTTAGAAACTATTTAGCACAGGTGTTTTTTGGCGGTTGTAGATGATTAACAGATTTTGGGGGTTAAAGTTAGAAAAGGTGTGGTTTTTTTTTCATCATATTTTATAATTGTTTTTATTGTAAATGATATGATATGATGAAAATAATGGTATCCTTAGAAAGACCATTTAATGGCGAGAAAAATGGTATAAAATATATGTGGGTACAGTAAATGAGTAAGAGGAAAATTACAGCTAAACGCAAACATTGCAGAAATGTTAAAACAGCCCTAGTCCTTAACCGTAAGAAAATAGAAAAATGGTCTGGTTAATGTGTAAAATGTGTATAGTTTGGTTTGCAGATCTTTCATAATACGGATCATAAATAGCGCATATCCATATTAGGAAACATTTTATTAATGGAAAGAGTTTGGAGCAGTATATCCACAAATGATCATCCAAGATGTTTGTGTGGGGTATTGTTTTATGTAAGATTAATATATGCTTGGGTAAGAGACCTGGCAAGCAATGAATAATTCTATTAAGAAAAGGGACTGGGCGAGGTGGGATGCATAGCCATAGGCAGTTTAGCAGAGGATCTTCCCTAAATGTTACACTGTGGTGAACTGTGAATGAGCAATCGAGCTGTATCTTTCCAGTGCTGGGCTCTCTATCATTGTTTACTTACTGGCTGCTGCTTATAATTTATTGCTAGAGTTCCAGTCTGTATTTCTGAATTAATTGATTGAGGGCTAAGAAAACATAATTTAAAAGAGAAACAAAACAATACAAGAGGATTTTACAGAAATTCAAAGAAATCCACATATATCATAAGACAAAGTTGACAGAAGGCAGAGCTCTGCTGTCATCTTTTGTCCAAGCCCAGCAGCCATCACAATTGATGGCTGTGTGATGCAGACATCAATCTATATCAAATATAATACAAAATTAAAAAAGATCTAGCACTGGAAATACTGGTAAACTGGAGTAGGCAGCTCAAAAACCTAGTCTGGAGTCTCTCTTGTCCAGCAAATAGAGGTGTGTGCAGGACAGAAGTAAGAGTAGCACCATAGGGGTGTCCTCATTGTAGGTAATATGTTAAAAAAAAAAAAAAAAATAACAAAAAGAATGGTATAAATAAGAAATATACTTACTGTTTATAGAGCTGAAAGTAAGCTTAACTTTAAGTGCCCGAGATGTACAATCAATCACCGCTTAAGGATGTATGGTCTGTGTCTTGGTCCAGACTCAATGTACCATGGGATATGGAACAGGTCAAATAAAAAAACTGAACAGGCACCTATATATTGTAGTATATAGAGTAATTGGATCAGAAATAAAAACATAAACACACTCACATTTATTGGAGCCACCACTTATTAAGTTTTGATTCAGTCTACAGGGTAGAAAAGTTGAGGTTCCAGGAGGTTTTTAACAGGTTTCCACTTCCCTCAAGAAAGTTTTTGTGGCTTTCATTTATCTGGGCATTTGAAATGTGAAACATCTTTAAGTCAATAAAATTACTTTCTGCAGCATTACTTATTTCTATTTATGTTCTATGGCTTGTCTCTCCTTGTTGGATGAAAGAGAATGCAACTACAATGTATATTTGTTTTTTTTAATGGAAATATTTAAAAAAAAAAACAAAAAAAAAAACAGGGTTACTTTTTGCATGATAAGCTATAAAGCCCATATTTGTACACTTAAGCTCCCTTAAATGTCCCTTTAATGGGGCAATGTTTTATGTAGTCCCATGCCGAAACTCTGACATTGTTAAACATGAGTAAAATGGTTTGCAATCCTTTTTTTTTTTTTATCTGAAGAGGACATATCAACTGTCATATTGCTATTGTATTCAGAGTTTGTCATGGTACCAATAAGATTACAGTGAGAACAAATACAATAAAACTCTCCTTAGTGCATATACAGGCAATACTGTTATGCATCATTTACATGTCTCAAGTTAGACTTTAAGGCATAGCAACCTTGGAGGGAAGTAAAGAGGGTGGGTCAGTGACAATGGCTCTGCCCAAAATGGGATGAGACCTGATCAGAAAGTGGTGAACTCGCCTGGAAAGGGGGTATATCTGTCCACATTACTTGCAGCAGCCTGTCAATCAATTTCAGTGCTCCTTGAATGGTCTTGGTGCCCTAAACATAGCGCAAGCGCATCTAATTATGCACTTGTGCTATAATTGTGGGGGACCGTTCCCTGGTGTCCCCAAAAGTGGGAAACCAGGGGACTAACTCAGGGCAGGACCCAAAAATCTGAACTGTCCCGCCGAAATTGTGATAGTTGGGAGGCAGGGAATTATCACCATTTGTGTATCTGACTGTTTATGCATGTTTTGTAGTCCTTGTCAAATGGTTATCTTATGAAACTCCACAGCAGAATTCTCTGCTGTCATTTTGCTGATTTTTTAAAAACCGGTTTAAGCCAAAAAATATGGTTGTAAATCTAAGATACTGAAATAAAATTAGTCTGTTTCATATTTTCATATAGAGCTGTAATCTGTATGGTTTGTGCATGAATTTTCTATTAGCATTTCTTGGATAATAGACATAGTTGCTAGTAATCACAATATAGCTTATCATCAGCAAAAATAGACCTGGAATTCTACGTGAACATCTGCTTCTTCAAGGACTTTCATGTTTTTGATATGCTCCATTTTTTTGCTTTGTGTATGAATTACTGATGAGCATCAGGTTTTAATTTAATACAACATTCTCCTGGTAAACATCCCAGGCCTTTGAGCACAGCATCGTGTATTTCAGTATAGAAGCAAAAAATTGAGAAACCCAGCAGATTGGAAGTTTCACTACGAGATTACTATAAATGGGTAGAAGCCACTTCATTAGGATAAAAACAGAACTTTATTAAGATTAAAAAGGAAAAAACGTGTCTACAAATGTGAACAAACTAGTGTGGCTAATGGGATGAAAATATTGTAACAACAAATATTCTTCGGAATTTTTTTTATTGGGGATTAGCCACTGTTATATATAAGGTCAGTAAAGAACTAGTTAATACATTTAGCTCACATAGAAGAGGAGTGTCAGAAAACTGGACACTCTGTGTCTAGGCAATGTTGCCGATATATATCAGATTGTCACAAAGTATTGTTTAAGAGCTCTTGCTTACGAGGTTGAAATTAGTAAGAGTAGATGCAGTTATATAAAAGATACACACGTTAAATAAACTGCTTAAGCCATAATGGCATCTTTAGATGGATACTTAGAAAAAGGAGTAACGATACGGCAGCGCTAAGTTAGATGAACAAAACATCAATGTACTCTGCCTATGACTCCTAATACAATTAGAAAGATTTTGAATAAATCCTAATGCTAGATAAACGAATAACTCCCTTGAACTGCTTTGAGGCACTTCCCATTACCCACTAAGGGGCACTTTCCTAAAGCTGAAATAGCCAAACAACCTAGCCACATTGTGAAACAAACTAAGTGCACATCAGTGAATAGTGCGTCTTTCTCAGGAGATTCACAGGGCACTCTCAAGTCTCTTAGTTTATATAGGGTGTAAGCCCACTCATAAGTGAGGTCATGCGTCCAATCCGTCGTTGAGACGTCAGAGTTATCAGGTGCCGTATTAAACGGCCATTATCTACTAATTATCTCCTTAAAGGGAAACCTCTAACCCAGCACGTAAAGTACTTTTTCGATATGGAAACAAATTGCACTAATATCCAAAGTACATTGTGTGTGGTAAAGTAAATCCCTATGAATCCTTATTGGAAAGATCACTGCAGCAGAATTTAATAAGAGGATAAACTTTTATTTGTATATAGCATTTTGAAGTAATCTAAAACAGTAGAGCTTAGTACGTTTTTATACCCACTACACGGAACCTCTCTCAAGGACTTAGCATGAGTATTAAAATCCTTGTTATTTCTGTGGAGGAAAATGATTATTGTAAATATGTAAATACTTAAAATTAGTTTTAACATGTCACATAATTAATATTCCTTTCATAGATTTAAATGAGCTTAATTATCTTTGTTTGTGAACTGTGCATCAGAATGGTAAATGGCTATAACTTTTTTTTAAAGCGTAACCATTTTTATTCTATTTCTATAAGGTCAGGGAGTATGTATCTTTAATTTAAAATCAATTTAGGTTTTAGTAAGCATTTATAAGAGAATGACGGGAAGCAGCGCTTTCAACTGAAGTCCTTAGTTCCAATGGAGCAATATGAAAAATAGAAGGTACAAATCCCAAATATAGTGTAGTATTTTAGGGAATTAAATATGGTAAATAAATACCCTAAAATATTACACTATATATTTAATGCCCTAAAATACTACACTATATTTGGGTTTTGTCCCTTCTATTTTTCATTTTGCTCCATTGGAACTAAGGACTTACCGTATATACTCGAGTATAAGCCGACCCGAATATAAGCCGAGGCCCCTAATTTTACCCCAAAAAACTGGGAAAACTTATTGACTCGAGTATAAGACTAGGGTGGGAAATGCAGCAGCTACTGGTAAATTTCTAAATAAAATTAGATCCTAAAAAAAATATATTAATTGAATATTTATTTACAGTGTGTGTATAATGAATGCAGTGTGTGTGTATAATGAATGCAGTGTGTGTATAATGAATGCAGTGTGTGTGAATGAATGCAGCGTGTGTGTATGAGTGCAGCGTGTGTGTATGAGTGCAGCGTGTGTGTATGAGTGCAGCGTGTGTATGAGTGCAGCGTGTGTATGAGTGCAGCGTGTGTATGAGTGCAGCGTGTGTATGAGTGCAGCGTGTGTATGAGTGCAGCGTGTGTATGAGTGCAGCGTGTGTATGAGTGCAGCGTGTGTATGAGTGCAGCGTGTGTATGAGTGCAGTGTGTGTGTGTATGTGTGCAGTGTGTGTGTATGAATGCAGTGTGTGTATGAGTGCAGTGTATGAGTGCAGTGTATGAGTGCAGTGTATGAGTGCAGTGTGTGTGTATGAATGCAGTGTGTGTGTGTATGAGTGCAGTGTGTGTGTATGTGTGCAGTGTGTGTGTGTATGTGTGCAGTGTGTGTGTGTATGTGTGCAGTGTGTGTGTGTATGAGTGCAGTGTGTGTGTATGTGTGCAGTGTGTGTATGAGTGCAGTGTGTGTGTGCAGTGTGTGTGTGTGTGTGTGTGTGTGTGTGTGTTGCAGTGGTGGGGGGTGGGCAATTTTATTATTTTATTTATTATTATTTTGTATTATTTTAATATATTTTTTTTCCTTATTATTTTTTATTTAATTATTATTTTTTTTCGTCCCCCCTCCCTGCTTGATACATGGCAGGGAGGGGGGCTCCTTCCCTAGTTGTCCAGCATTGGCAGTTCAGTTGGGGGGGGGAGAGGGGGCTGGCAGAGATCTTACTTACCCGTCCTGCAGCTCCTGTCAGCTCTCTCCTCCTCCGCCGGTCCGTTCAGCTCTTCTGTCAGCTCACAGTGTAAATCTCGCGAGAGCCGCGGCTCTCGCGAGACTTACACTGGGAGCTGACCGAGGTGCTGAACGGACCGGCGGAGGAGGAGAGAGCTGACAGGAGCTGCAGGACGGGTAAGTAAGATCTCTGCCAGCCCCCTCTCCCTCAGTCTGTATTATGGCAATGCAAATTGCCATAATACAGACTCTGACTCGAGTATAAGCCGAGTTCCGGTTTTTCAGCACAAAAAATGTGCTGAAAAACTCGGCTTATACTCGAGTATATACGGTAATTTGAAAGCGCTGCTTCCTGTCATTCTCTTATTTATTCTCATCTATGAACACAGGGAAGAGACTCTGGTTCGGGAAGTTTGAGCTGCTACAGATACAAAAAGCAAGAAATCTCTCTCTCTCTTTCAAATTTTTCAGTAAGCATTTGTTTAATTCTCAAGATACCCAGATTGTTGTCACCCTAACCTTCTAGCTCCACTCATAACATGTTAACAAGTTCACAAATAGGAATATAGATATGCACTATATGGACAAAAGTACTGGGAAACACTGCTTAATTATTGAATGCAGGTTAATTATTGAAATCAGACCCATTGCCACAGGTGTATAAAATCAAGAACCAAGCCATTCTACATTTACAAACATTTGTTAAGAAAATGGTCATTCTGAAGAGCTCAGTGAATTCAAGTCTGCTACTGTGATTGGATGCCACATTTGTGAAATTTCATTCTTGCTAGATATTCCATGTTCAACTGCAAGTGGTTTTATTGTAAAGTGTAAGCGTCAACTCAGCCATGACCACATAAACTCACATTGCAGGGTCACTGAGAGCTGAGGCGCTTAGTGGTAAATGTCACCAATGTTCTACTGATTCCACTTCTTCCACTTGCATTAATATCAGCACAAAAACTACGCAGTGGGAGCTTCATGGAATATGTTTCCATGGCCAAGCAGCTGCATGCAAGCCTCACTTCACCAAGTATAATGCCAAGCGCTAGATCGAGTGGTGTAAATTATACCACTCTGGAGCAGTGGAAATACTAATATACACAGATACACGCACTGACACACACGCAGATACATAGATACTGACACATGGCTACACACCATGACACACATACAGTTCTACAGACACACAGATACAAACTTCCACAGATACAGATACACAGGTACACACACTGACACGCAAGGAGATAGACAGGTACACACACTGAAATATGCAAATACACTAAAACACTGATATACATACTGACACACAAGCAGATTCACTGACACACATAAAGATGCATACATACAGATACACACACTGACACACATACAGATGCAGACATACAGATACACACACACACACACACACACACACACACACACACACACACACACACACTGATGCACATACATATGCAGACATACAGATACACACACTGACACACATACAGATGATCAAACACTCAGATACAAACACTGCCACGTATGCAGGTACACAGATACACACACTGACACATGTAGATACACTGGCACACAAATACAAACACAGCCACACATGCAGATACACAGGTACACACACTGACACACAAGGAGATACACTGATACAGATGCAGACATACAGATGCAGACATACAGATGCAGACATACAGATGCAGACATACAGATACACATACAGATACACACACTGATGTGCATACAGATGCAGACATACAGGTACACGGACTGACACACGTAAGGATAATCACACAGATACAAACACTGCATACATACTGATAAAGACACCCAAAACACACATACAGGTAAAAAAAAATTAGGATTATGCGGACTGGGGCTGTTGGTATTTATGAGCTTGCTTGCTATGTATGAGCTTGTTGCGGCCCCTCACCTCCCACAGGGCTGGGTAACCTAGGAGGAAGTGACCGGCTCTCTCTTCCTCCCATCCACCCAATGGACCTGCACACCTTGCTGTTCCCAACCTCTGAGGTGCGGCTGCACCAGCAGAACTACCATTACTGATTTAAAAAACAAAAAAAAAAATTCACCCGGAGGAACTGGATTGAGGCCCTTACCTTATGTGAAGGGAAATCTTGAAGGAACACTATAGGGTCAGGAATACAGTCTTGTATTGCTGACCCTAAAGTGTTAAAACACAATTTACATGGCTGGTCTCCCTTAAAAGGTAAGAAAATTGACCTTATTTCCATCACCATGCGGGTCAACCGCACCGAACACCTTTGGGATGAACTGGCACTGAGATTGCGAACCAAACTTTATCATCTAACATAGGTGCCTAGCCTCACAAATGCTTTTCTGTATGAATGGGATAAATTCACACAGAAATACTAAAATCTTGTGCAAAGCCTTCCCAGAAGAGTGGAAGATATTATAGCTGCAAAGGAGGGACCAACTACACATTAATGTCTATGTATTTAGGATACAATGTCACAAAAGTCCCTGTTGGTGTAATGGTCAGGTGTCCCAAAACTTTTGTCCATATAGTGAACATTTCACTTGTTTACCTGTATAACAGTTGAAGTAAACTGCATTTTTATGTTTGGAACATGCCGAGTCCTTGTTTTTGTTATTTTTATCGCTGCCCTTTTCCACAAGGTCTGTATTATGTAGCTCCTCTAAACATTCCAGTTTCTAGAGTAATTATTGTATTTCATTTGAAGGATATTTCAAATGAGTAGCACTGATTTAGCATGGACGCATGCGCGACGAGAGAGCAAATGCACCAGGCATTTCCCATGGTAAAGCATTTCAATGAAAGGCAGATTGTGCATGCGCACAGTCTGTTCGTTCACGAGATGACTGACAGCTCATCTCACCACTCAATCCCAGTATGTTTTTAAATACGTACATATTTAGTGTTAATGATTAGATCTATCTCTATCTCTCTCTCTCTCTCTCTCCGTCTATTTCTACCTGTCTCTATCTATATTGCTATATCTCTATACTTCTGCCTCTCTATCTATATTTATTTCAATCTATATCTCTCTATCTCTCTATTTTTATCCATATCTATCCATCTACCTATCATTATAGGTCGGATAACCTGAGAGTTCTGAGATGCCAAAGTCATGTGTGCCGAAATACCCACAATATACCCAAATCTAAGTTTGCAAAGCTTGTTGCATTATACCCAAAAAAGTCTTAAAATTGTAATTGCTACCAAAATAGAGGAAAAATGCTGAGTTTTTGCTTTGCTATTGCAGCATGCAGTATTGAGTGTAGATTGAAGTGAAAACAAACTTAACTCTCCACTTCTCTTTTAATTAAACAATTTAGTAGATATACCCCAAGGAAAACTGTCAAGAAAATAACAGACTCCAGATGCATGAAGCACTACAGTGTGTTTAGAGTGTTACTTTAAACAACTGAAGGAAACATAAGGCTGAAACATTAAAAAAAAATGAAGGGGTCTAAATACTTTATGATCGTAACATATATTTTATTCAATCTCTTTCTTTCACTTGACAATATATATATTTTTCATTTTCTAGTCTTTCTTTGTGCACAGGAGTATGTGTCAGCATTTCAAATATGATTTTGAAAATCGTCTGTATATGTCTGTCTCAGATTGTTCACCCTTTTAGTCCTCTGTCAACCTTTTGCATAGTAAAATGTGCTCTGTGAGCTCCTTCCATCTGTTTTAGCTGTCTGAAATATTACCACTGTCAAAGTGCATGCTTGGCACTGCTTTACTGTTTCCAGCCATGCTGAAACTTGACAGGTATTTCCACTTCTGACAAAACATAATGTTATTTTGCTGCCTACTGTTGTATACAGGTCCATTGAGGATCGCTTGCCACTTTTCATTTATTCACAAACTGGCTCAGATCTCCTCCACAGCTAAATAAAGGCCCCTAGAGGCAGAATATACTAACTGCATTAAACATAGTATATAATAATTACAGACTGACTCTACTCGGAGCATTGATGTTTAGTTGTGCTTTTGATGCATTATGTAATAACTCCTTGATTAACAGAGGGCTATACAAACCCCATTAAAATTGTGACAGGAAGCCTGATCTAGTGATAGAACTGAGGAATATCTAACCAGCTCCAATAAATTGAATTTTACCATACTTGAATGGAACCCTAGGTTAGGCAACTAAAGACTGCTGTTCTGGAACCAGGGTTACGCTAAGTAAGTAGGCCTTAATTGCTGCGGGTTGGGTTTAAAGGAACACTATTACATAAGGAATACAAACCTGTATTCTTGGCGCTATAGTGCCCCTGTCCCATTGAGATTACTTTATTGCCTCTATACAATTGTGCTGTTTAGTAACTTAGGCAGATTGACTCAGAGAGGTGGTTTATTCACTGACAAGATTTGCTAACTAATTTTACTGTGCTGTTTTGTTGTGTGGCAGTGAAGGGATTTGCTCATTGCACTGTGGACTTGAATGGGAAAGACACTTTGCAGTGGACTCGTGTTGCTTATTGGCTATTGCTGTGAATACCTACATGCACAAATAAAGACATTTGAAGCTGAAATAAAGTTTGATGCATACATTTTGCCCTAGAGGACAGTGGTTGTGAAGGTATGTGTCTCATATGGAGGAGGAAGTGGGCAGTCCACATATGTCTGAGCGTTTTCTAACTTGCAAGCAATATGTATGATGGAATCAAAGCCTTACTCCAGTCTACCACTATGCAACAGGAGGCGAACAAGAGAGAACAGAGCAGCCAATTGCTGCTGAACCAGGAGAACAGTGCTATGGCTATGGCTAAAGCACAGAAGGACAGCACTTAGATTCTAGGGCAACAGATATGGCTGTATAAGCAGAGGCATTCAGGAAGTCTCAGCAAAAGGAACAGCAAAATGCCACACATTTTCTGCAAGAGGAGATTCATGCAACATCTGAGAGACTGGACTCCAAACTAGTCATTGCTTATAAAAGACTACAGCAGACAACATTGAGTTGTATATTGTGGCCTTTGAGTGCACAACTGAAAGAGAAGGATGGCCTGCAACCTAGTAGGAAAGCATACTTGTTCCAATTCTGATTGCAGATTGACAGAAAGCCTACTGTGACTTTGAGTCTGTGAAAGATAGTGATTATACTAAGCTGAAGGCTGAAATGCTTGTCTTCAGTATTACATGCACAGAGATCCCACTCTTGGATATACTCATGTGACAAGGCAGCATGGTCACATATTTTTGATCTTATTTACCTTGCCAGAAAATGGCTACAACCGAAGGTTAACATAGCAAGATAAGCTGTAGAACTTTTGGTGATGGAACATTTTCAGCAAGGATTATCTGATCTTTTGCGTCAATGGATGAATCAAGTTGACCCCTAAGCAGCAGATCAGCTGCTCTCACTGGTAGAAAGATACATAGTGGCAGGGGAAACCTTGCATCCAGTTTCAGCAGAACAGCCTTGCAGTCCTTATAAATGGGTAAGAATGGACAGGTTCAAGGTATAAGAGGAGAGAAAGTTAAGAGGTCATTCAAATATAGCCAACCTAAAAAGGACTATAATGAGGAGACTGCACCCTTAAAGATGAACTTATGGGGCTATTGTCCAAATGATGTGAGATCAAATTGTATTTTGTCAAACTATTTAAGTCTGATCATTAATAGTGACTGTTGCTAGTGTTACATAAATGTGAATGGTAGAAAATGTAAAGCACTGCTTGATTAAGGAATTATAGTAACCTTGGTGACCAAATCTATAGTTCCAGGAGTTATGATTGATATTGTACAGAAAATGGTAATTATTTGTGTTCATGATGATGAGCGTGAATATCCTACTTCTGAAGTGTATATTGAATCTCTGTGTGGTACTTTAATCTGTTATGTGGGTAAATGGCATATGGCTTGAGAGACCATTGGCAGCTTGCATTCCCATATATATTCATTTGATAATATTTGGTTTTGCCTAATCAAGTGGTTTGGCAGCAATATAAGACTTGAGAGTTTATCCTGACAAACCAGGACATTTCCATCTTACACCAGGACTATATGAAGTTTTTGAGGCAGTTAATGAGTTCTGTGTGATTCAGTTGAATGAGGTTATATTGGATTATAGTTGCATGCCAAGGTATGATATGGTAACGGTTTGGGGTGAATGGGCTCGGTATGCAGAGAAAGTACAAAGCAAAGAAAACTAACGTAAAAATAAGTTACACTAGGCAGGAATATCAAGGGCCAAGACTTTGCCGCACAGGAACAGGACCAAAAAGCAAATGGAAAGTCTTTAGCAGGATAGTCCAAACAGTACCAGCAAAACAGCCTTTAGCAGGATACTCCAAGCAGGACCAGAAAGCAAACAGAAAGTGCTTAGCAGGATAATCCAAGCAGGACCTGGCAAGCAAGAGTCCATTCAGGAATCCAAGGCAGGATCTGTCTGGTAAGTGTTAAGTCAGGAATCCAAGACAGCGGAGGCTTGTAATCAGTGGTGTACCCTGGTTTTATGCTGCCCTAGGCATGACAAAACTCAGGCACCCCCCCCCCCCCCCCGCCTTCTAAATACACATACACACTCACTGACAGACACATATACACTCAGTGTCACACACACATTCACTGACAGACACACATACACTAGCATACACATACACTAGCTAACAGACATACACACTAACTAACAGATACATACATTCACTAATAGACACATACATTCACTAACAGATACACATTCACTAACAGACACACAAACTAGCACACACACACATAGTAACACAAATAAAGAGCTGCAACCTATGGGTATGAGGTTCCCTCTAATATCCTCAAAGAAGAAGTGGCAAAAACACAGTAATAGGTTGCGCTATAAAGAATAAAACAAATTAATAAATAAAATAAATATAAATATAATCTACTTACACACGCTAAAAGTGTAAGATAAAAGAGTATAAAAATAGTAGTCCCAATACTTAATAGTCTTCTTCTGGATTCCAGTAGGTTAGTAGAGAGCTTGATGTATAGTAATTTCCAATAGAAAAACTGGATCCTCTAATACTTAGGCAGTCTTGACTCGGTGGCAGACATAAAAAAGAGAAGACAGAGAAACTCCAATAGTGCAAACTGAGAGTAGGTAGGTAGAAGCAGAATAAATACTAGGGAGGTAATACACTCACCTATTCTAGAGCATCAACTAGCTCAAGTATGATTGGCATTCAGTGGCGTCTGCCCCCCACTGGTGGGATAAGGTGTAGATAATTCCTCGGTATAGAATAAAAAAAAAGCCAAATATACTGCTCAATATATTCGCGTGGGTGGTACTATCCCCACCTGGGATTCTTTAACGGGTGTCAACTTCACGGTGATGTGTGACCAGGTAAAAAGAAGATAAAATAATAAAATAAAGGATATATGGCAAATATATAGTAAAAAAGCCAATATTCCTTTATTAAAATAATCAAAATATAAAAACAGCCAAATGTTTGGCTTTTTTACTATATATTTGCCATATATCCTTTATTTTATTCTTTTATCTTCTTTTTACCTGGTCACACATCACCGTGAAGTTGACACCCGTTAAAGAATCCCAGGTGGGGATAGTACCACCCACGCGAATATATTGAGCAGTATATCCTGCTCGTGAAGTTGACACCCGTTAAAGAATCCCAGGTGGGGATAGTACCACCCACGCGAATATATTGAGCAGTATATCCTGCTCGTGAAGTTGACACCTGTTAAAGAATCCCAGGTGGGGATAGTACCACCCACGCGAATATATTGAGCAGTATATCCTGCTCATTTAAATGTGACTACCTTCATTTCTACTTTTTATACTCATTTTATCATATCTACAGTGAGCACTATATTTGGCTTTTTTTTATTCTATACCGAGGAATTATCTACACCTTATCCCACCAGTGGGGGGCAGACGCCACTGAATGCCAATCATACTTGAGCTAGTTGATGCTCTAGAATAGGTGAGTGTATTACCTCCCTAGTATTTATCCTGCTTCTACCTACCTACTCTCAGTTTGCACTATTGGAGTTTCTCTGTCTTCTCTTTTTTATGTCTGCCACCGAGTCAAGACTGCCTAAGTATTAGAGGATCCAGTTTTTCTATTGGAAATTACTATACATCAAGCTCTCTACTAACCTACTGGAATCCAGAAGAAGACTATTAAGTATTGGGACTACTATTTGTATACTGTTTTATCTTACACTTTTAGCGTGTGTAAGTAGATTATATTTATATTTATTCATTTGTTTTATTCTTTATAGCGCGACCTATTACTGTGTTTTTTACACACACACATTAACACACTCACATTTCTTTTTTAAATTCAATCATCCCATTTGGGACTGCTGGGGTGGATTATCACTTTCCCTGGGGTCCAGTGGGGCTGCTGGGAGGCCGGCCGGTGACTACAGTTGGCGAGGGAGCAGTAATCCTCCTGTTCAGCTCCCTTGCGCACCACGTAGTGATGCCGGGGCCGGAATGACGTCATATTCCGGCTCCGGCATCACTGTGGTGCGCGAGGAAGCTGAACAGACCACCTGCCCGGAAAGCTCTGCCACTGCCAGCCTCGATGGCCCTGAGGTGGCCACCCAGCCAGCTCCTGGGCCCACCAGGACAAGAGGCTAGCAAGGCATTTGCCAGGGCGATTGGGGGGGTGACTTTTTTTGCCGCCCTCCAGAAAGTTACGCCCAAGGCAAATGCCTTGTTTGCCTCGGGGTAAATACACCCCTTCTTGTAATTTCAAGGGAGCTCAGACATCTGAGCAAAGAACCCAGTTCGGTGTGGGTTAAATAGGGTAGAGAAAGGGGAAGCCCTCCCGTGAGGAGAGGTATAGGTGTCTATTTATGTAGATGGCCCCCTTCACAGAGTAGACGTTTACACTCCCAATGTGGAGGGAAACTGTGCCAGATTGCCAGTCCATTGCTGTTCCACATACTGCTTCCATATATACGGAGTTAGATCCCGCAGGGTTTTGACACCTTGAGGCAGCATGGGGAACAGCAAACATGGACCCATACAGAATGACCCCCGGTTTGGATGCAGGCAGGAGAACAGACATGGAGCACCTCCAATACCCTGAAGACCAACTGCGGCATGCCTTACACTCACAGCACAGAGTTCACAGGTGGCCAAAAAGCAGGCACGGGGCATCCCTCAAACCCAGGATGCCAAGACCCATGTGGAGCCTCTGCTGCGGTTTGTGCCCAGAGAATGAGTGTGGCACCGTGACAAATATGGCCTTGTTTTTATAGTATGACCTATAGTCCGTTTGTAGGAGAGCGGTCAGGGTGTGGGGAATCACACTAGAAAGGCTTGTGTCTGTTCAGTATTATTTTTGTAGTACGATATTTTTAACATAAGTATCTAAAAGATGTATAATGTAGGGAATAGATGTCAAGGGGTTGCTAAGGGTCAAAAATATGTCTGCAAAAAGTGCAATTTGAATATACGTGATGAAATTTGAATGTCCTGTGATATCAAGGTTCTAAGGCCTACATGAAGATTATGATTATGGGAGATAATGCCCCTTCAAGCACATATAATTTGTGGTCTGGAAAAGTGAAGAGAAATAAATCCAGATGGTGGAGGCCAAATATAAGACTTTAATACCACAAAGGTATGATGATGGGAAATTATATTTATGGAGAGAAAGGGTCATGCAATCCCTGTTAATTGTATCAAAGGCCTCCTCTGTGTCTAGTGCCAAAAGAAGGCCATTTATATTGTTGGTGGGCGTAGTGTCTAAACCATTCAGGAAGTGTTTTGTGTTCTTTGATGCTCTGGGGAGTGTTTACATTAAAAAGCTTGCAGAGGCTTACTATACTTACCAGAACAACTAATTAACATTAATTTCTAACTAGGCTGTTGCTGACAAACATAGACAGAGTGTAAAACTGAGCATGAGTAGTAAGAACAACTTTGAATTGTTTGTTTTGTACTGTTAGAAAAAAGATACCTCTGTTTATTTAGTCTCCTAAAAGGAGTAGTCTTTTATTTGTTGTTGGTTAGATGTCTTAGATGTCTTAAAGCGGAAAGTTTTTAAAACAGTTGGTTTTGTAAATAAACATCCTGAAAAAGCATTGGAGTGGCTGTTCTTGCAGTGGCCTTATCATACTACCATTTAATCTAAAAAAAAAAAAAAAAAAAAAAAAAAAGCCTGCTCTTTACTAGGAGGACGACTTAAGAAAAGAAGTTGGGAAGAGAGTGGCATTTGTTTTCATTTTTACTGAAACACGCATATTAGTTTTAGTTCCAATCATGAGATAATTTCATAATTAGTGGGTCTTTATACATTACAATTGACATATAAACCATTTTGGGAAGTTATCAATTATATCTTAATGACGTTTGTCTGTGTCATTGGTTATAAAACAGACTGAAAATATGAACTCTGTTGAAGGGATATAATTATGTGTTCTACTTATTATCTTGCTGTTATGGCATTTGATACACTGTAAGTCTACATTACGCAAGAAGGGTGATTTGCATAAACCACTTCAGTGCCAGTAAAAGCTAGCAATTGTTCAAAAGTGTTTATTTGTATTTATACAGACCAGTCATTTATGTAGTACTTTATACAATTCTTCCATTTCTACCTGTAGTGAGAGTAATGTGTGGATCTCCTGTGTTTCAGCTGGTCTCTCATGTGGACACTGGATTGTGTGAGACTAGATGTTTTTAATCTTTTAGTAAAAGTTGTGACCCCAAGCTAGGTATCTACCAATCTCATTTTTCCAGAGTTGATGTTGATACAGATTATCGGTCGTCTTTGCTGCTGATTCCCAATAACTAGTGTCGATACTTAGTACATTTAAAATTTTGAAAAAGCAACACAATAGCTGCACAACTCTGGCATTAACTGAGCATTCTGACAGCAATCATACCCCTATCACTTTCAGACAGCCAGTACATGCTGGAATCACCGTGACACCATTATACATTTAACAGGGGATTTGTAGATGTTACATGGTTTTCCCAAACTCTTATCCACATAGTCAAACCCTTGGCTGATCTTTCATTCATTCTTTTTAAAACAGCCTGCTTCCCTTTCTTGCCTAGTATTTTACCAGATTCCATTTGCCAGAGTATACGTATTCACCTCCTTGCCCAGTTGAATGAACAAACCTAAGTTACTGTGTTGCCTGCCTTTACCAATGGAATGGATTTGACCATGAGTATGCCATTTACTTGGAATAGTGTTATGGCTTCTGGCTTTCATGTCTGCCGCACATGTCGATCAAGAGGCCAAATGTTATGGGCATAACCCTAGCAGCAAGTGGCATGTGGCATCAGGGCCGGTGCTTCCTATAGGCCAACTGAGCAGCCGTCTAGGGCGCTGCTGAAGAGGGGGCGCCGGCACTGACTTTATGTGCAAGTTTGCTCTGCAGCCGCCCCTTTATTATTTTGATTGTGAGTGCTTGTATGGGCCAGTGTATGTGTCTGCAGGGGTCAGTGTATGTGTCTGCAGGGGTCAGTGTATGTGTTTGCATGGGTCAGTGTGTGGGTCAGTGTTTGTTTTTGTATGGTTTATTGTGTGTCTGCATGGGTCAGTTTGTGGAAAAAACAATGGATCTACAATACAATAATAACAGGAACAAACATAGCGTAATACTGTAACTTATTTGAAAGAGTGGAAGTATATATGATAATTCACACTCACAAACCAAAATTGATTGTAGGCATATCTCATAGAATGATGAGTGTCTCAGGTTAAGTGGGTCATCATATGGTACATGGAAGGGAATAGAAAAACAAAATAGTGCAGAGTATCTTGGTAAAAAGTTATACTTTAATGATAAGGCACACTTACAATGTTGCAGTGGCAAGTAGGCATATAAAATCAGCTGGTCTCAGGATCACAGGATGTCTTGCAGGATCAACTTAAGCCAGTCGAAATGATAAAAACAAAATAAAATAAAACAGCCTAATATAGACAGTGAAAACTCTGACACTATAAGTAAGCCCTACGCGTTTCGTTCAAACGTCCTTGAACTTCCTCAGGGGCAAAAACGTCCTTCTGTGTGCAGATACAATCTTCCATATGATGCCGATTGCCCTTTTCAATCCGTCCGGTTTGGCGCGCTCGGGAAAACATCCAATCACTCGCTCGCTTCCGGGTTCGTCTGTCCATAGTACTTCCGGGTGCGAGCCGATGACGCAACCGGATATGCGTCTCACCTCTCTCTTCCGGATTTTCATGCGTTCCACCTGATATGCGTTCCACCGCTCGGGCGGAAACATAGTCACAAATAGAGAGGTCATTTAATGTCTAAACCTGACAACAATAATTATTACTCATAGATATTCTCTAGGGGATAGATCCCTTGCAGTTATTACTAGACCTTTAAAGTATGTATATCTGACCAATGGCCATAATACATAGTAAAACACTCCACAGAATAAATCTCTCATAATTATTAATAGGAATACATAATGTAATCAACAGATAGCATGAAGATATATTTCCTTCAAGACTTATACAGCACATAATCAAGACTCATATTGATCATTAAAATTAGAAAAGGTGCAAAAAAAGTGCAAAAAAATAGGTGTAAAAAATGTAAACAAGGAAAAAAGAAGAATTATGGTGAGGTATCAATTAAAGGAAACAGACCAAATCAAAATCAACATTGAGTCCCCTAGGTTGCATGGTTTGTAGGGTATGTATCCAGTACCCCTCCCTTTTTCTTAGTAATAGCATCTGATCGCCCCCTCTCTCATCAAGGGTTACTTGTTCTATAATGATGCATTTAAATGTGTTGAAATTAAATACTGGGCATTTATTACAGTGTACTGGCACTGAGTGGGTCAACAACTGATTTTTAATATTGCGTCTGTGTTCTTGAAACCTCACCTTTGCTTTTCTTCCTGTTCTTCCCACATATTGCATACCACACCCACACGTGAGTAGGTACACAACATGTGTCGAGAAACAGGATAAATTGCCTTTGATTTTAAACTTCTTTTTATTAACCGTACTCTCAAAACTCGTGGTACTGTTGAGTTTATGATTACAACTAACACAATTGCCACAAGTGTGATAGCCCTCCTTACATTTTGTCTTGTTCTTTCTAGATCTAAAGGTACTTGGTGCCAAAATTTGCTTTAAATTGACCCCTCTTCTAAAAATAACTCTAGGGAGATGGGGAATCTGTCGGTTAAGATATTCATCCTCCATCAGAAGCCCCCAGTGTCTTTTAATGATCCTTTGAATATCATAGGCCTTGGAGCTATATTGCGTATTAAAGGAAAAATCAAATTTGGAATTCCTAAGGGCATCCTTTCTTTTATCCACAAGAAGATCATTGCGGGCAATTTCTCCCACTTTATTGATTTCTATATCCAGATAGTCTGAGTCATATCCCTTTTCTACAAAACGACTTTTTAAAACCTCAGCTTGGGTGAAAAATGTATCTAGGTCGCTACAATTTCTCCGCATCCTAATGAACTGGCTTTTGGGAACCCCCTTTAGCCAGTTAGGATGATGTCCACTGTTGATATCAATGAAACTATTGATATCAGTATCTTTGAAGAATGTCTTGGTTTTAATAGTTCCATTCTCAATATAAATGGATAGATCTAAAAAATCTATATTGGAAGTACCTATCTTCGGAGTAAAGGCCAAAGATAAGGGATTCCTGTTGACATATGAGAAAAAATCTCTGAGTTCTTCCAGAGGACCACGCCAGATGACGAGGACGTCATCTATGTAACGCCTCCAGAGCACCAAGTTTGCACCAAACGGGTTATTGGACCAGATGGATGTCTGTTCCCAATGGTCCATAAACACGTTGGCATAGCTTGGTGCAAACTTGGTGCCCATTGCAGTGCCCTTTATTTGTAAAAAGAATTCCTCATTGAAATTAAAAAAATTGTGAGTTAGAATAAAGCGTATTGCCTCTTCTAGAAAAGAACAAAAAGATGGTTCGAGATCGGGGTCCCTCTCTAAATTCCTTCTGACTGCTTCTATACCGAGATCGTGATCGATCACGGTATACAAAGATGTCACGTCCAAAGTGGCCCATACATAGCTCTCATTCCATTCAATCGATTCCAATTCTTGGATGAGATGTTTTGTATCTTTGATGTATGACAAGGCCCCCTGAGCATACTTCTGTAGATGGAAATCTATGAACTCAGAGAGCCTAGATGTTAGGGAATCGATCCCACTGATAATGGGTCTTCCTGGGGGTCTTGCTTTACACTTATGGACCTTTGGGAGAAAATAAAAGGTAGGGACTCTCGGGAACTCTGAATAGACAAAGGAGTAAACAGCTTCATCCAAAATGCCAAATGTTTTGGCGTTATTAAGAAAAGCTTTCAATTCTTGGTTAAACTCCAAGTTGGGGTTGTATGACAGCTTTTTATAGGTGAGGTGGTCATCTAGTAGTCTATATGCCTCTGTGATATAATATTCAGTAGACATGACGACCACCCCACCTCCCTTGTCTGCACTTTTAATAGTCAATTCCTTTCTATCCTTGAGTCTAGTTAGAATATTGTTCTCTGAATCCGTCAGGTTCTTACGTTTATTGTCTTTACGTAGATTATTTCCCATTTTTTCAAAATCTCTCACAATCATTTTGTTGAAGGCTTCGATCTGACTGCCTTTTTCATTGGGACAAAATTTTGATCTCGGTTTAAACCTCTGTAGTGGTCTTGTTATGTCAACTGCTTCATTTGTCTGGCCTTCAATACTCTTTTTTTTAATGCTTCCATTAAGAGATTTTTTATTAAAAAGAGTATTGAAGGCCAGACAAATGAAGCAGTTGACATAACAAGACCACTACAGAGGTTTAAACCGAGATCAAAATTTTGTCCCAATGAAAAAGGCAGTCAGATCGAAGCCTTCAACAAAATGATTGTGAGAGATTTTGAAAAAATGGGAAATAATCTACGTAAAGACAATAAACGTAAGAACCTGACGGATTCAGAGAACAATATTCTAACTAGACTCAAGGATAGAAAGGAATTGACTATTAAAAGTGCAGACAAGGGAGGTGGGGTGGTCGTCATGTCTACTGAATATTATATCACAGAGGCATATAGACTACTAGATGACCACCTCACCTATAAAAAGCTGTCATACAACCCCAACTTGGAGTTTAACCAAGAATTGAAAGCTTTTCTTAATAACGCCAAAACATTTGGCATTTTGGATGAAGCTGTTTACTCCTTTGTCTATTCAGAGTTCCCGAGAGTCCCTACCTTTTATTTTCTCCCAAAGGTCCATAAGTGTAAAGCAAGACCCCCAGGAAGACCCATTATCAGTGGGATCGATTCCCTAACATCTAGGCTCTCTGAGTTCATAGATTTCCATCTACAGAAGTATGCTCAGGGGGCCTTGTCATACATCAAAGATACAAAACATCTCATCCAAGAATTGGAATCGATTGAATGGAATGAGAGCTATGTATGGGCCACTTTGGACGTGACATCTTTGTATACCGTGATCGATCACGATCTCGGTATAGAAGCAGTCAGAAGGAATTTAGAGAGGGACCCCGATCTCGAACCATCTTTTTGTTCTTTTCTAGAAGAGGCAATACGCTTTATTCTAACTCACAATTTTTTTAATTTCAATGAGGAATTCTTTTTACAAATAAAGGGCACTGCAATGGGCACCAAGTTTGCACCAAGCTATGCCAACGTGTTTATGGACCATTGGGAACAGACATCCATCTGGTCCAATAACCCGTTTGGTGCAAACTTGGTGCTCTGGAGGCGTTACATAGATGACGTCCTCGTCATCTGGCGTGGTCCTCTGGAAGAACTCAGAGATTTTTTCTCATATGTCAACAGGAATCCCTTATCTTTGGCCTTTACTCCGAAGATAGGTACTTCCAATATAGATTTTTTAGATCTATCCATTTATATTGAGAATGGAACTATTAAAACCAAGACATTCTTCAAAGATACTGATATCAATAGTTTCATTGATATCAACAGTGGACATCATCCTAACTGGCTAAAGGGGGTTCCCAAAAGCCAGTTCATTAGGATGCGGAGAAATTGTAGCGACCTAGATACATTTTTCACCCAAGCTGAGGTTTTAAAAAGTCGTTTTGTAGAAAAGGGATATGACTCAGACTATCTGGATATAGAAATCAATAAAGTGGGAGAAATTGCCCGCAATGATCTTCTTGTGGATAAAAGAAAGGATGCCCTTAGGAATTCCAAATTCGATTTTTCCTTTAATACGCAATATAGCTCCAAGGCCTATGATATTCAAAGGATCATTAAAAGACACTGGGGGCTTCTGATGGAGGATGAATATCTTAACCGACAGATTCCCCATCTCCCTAGAGTTATTTTTAGAAGAGGGGTCAATTTAAAGCAAATTTTGGCACCAAGTACCTTTAGATCTAGAAAGAACAAGACAAAATGTAAGGAGGGCTATCACACTTGTGGCAATTGTGTTAGTTGTAATCATAAACTCAACAGTACCACGAGTTTTGAGAGTACGGTTAATAAAAAGAAGTTTAAAATCAAAGGCAATTTATCCTGTTTCTCGACACATGTTGTGTACCTACTCACGTGTGGGTGTGGTATGCAATATGTGGGAAGAACAGGAAGAAAAGCAAAGGTGAGGTTTCAAGAACACAGACGCAATATTAAAAATCAGTTGTTGACCCACTCAGTGCCAGTACACTGTAATAAATGCCCAGTATTTAATTTCAACACATTTAAATGCATCATTATAGAACAAGTAACCCTTGATGAGAGAGGGGGCGATCAGATGCTATTACTAAGAAAAAGGGAGGGGTACTGGATACATACCCTACAAACCATGCAACCTAGGGGACTCAATGTTGATTTTGATTTGGTCTGTTTCCTTTAATTGATACCTCACCATAATTCTTCTTTTTTCCTTGTTTACATTTTTTACACCTATTTTTTTGCACTTTTTTTGCACCTTTTCTAATTTTAATGATCAATATGAGTCTTGATTATGTGCTGTATAAGTCTTGAAGGAAATATATCTTCATGCTATCTGTTGATTACATTATGTATTCCTATTAATAATTATGAGAGATTTATTCTGTGGAGTGTTTTACTATGTATTATGGCCATTGGTCAGATATACATACTTTAAAGGTCTAGTAATAACTGCAAGGGATCTATCCCCTAGAGAATATCTATGAGTAATAATTATTGTTGTCAGGTTTAGACATTAAATTACCTCTCTATTTGTGACTATGTTTCCGCCCGAGCGGTGGAACGCATATCAGGTGGAACGCATGAAAATCCGGAAGAGAGAGGTGAGACGCATATCCGGTTGCGTCATCGGCTCGCACCCGGAAGTACTATGGACAGACGAACCCGGAAGCGAGCGAGTGATTGGATGTTTTCCCAAGCGCGCCAAACCGGACGGATTGAAAAGGGCAATCGGCATCATATGGAAGATTGTATCTGCACACAGAAGGACGTTTTTGCCCCTGAGGAAGTTCAAGGACGTTTGAACGAAACGCGTAGGGCTTACTTATAGTGTCAGAGTTTTCACTGTCTATATTAGGCTGTTTTATTTTATTTTGTTTTTATCATTTCGACTGGCTTAAGTTGATCCTGCAAGACATCCTGTGATCCTGAGACCAGCTGATTTTATATGCCTACTTGCCACTGCAACATTGTAAGTGTGCCTTATCATTAAAGTATAACTTTTTACCAAGATACTCTGCACTATTTTGTTTTTCTATTCCCTTCCATGTACCATATGATGACCCACTTAACCTGAGACACTCATCATTCTATGAGATATGCCTACAATCAATTTTGGTTTGTGAGTGTGAATTATCATATATACTTCCACTCTTTCAAATAAGTTACAGTATTACGCTATGTTTGTTCCTGTTATTATTGTATTGTAGATCCATTGTTTTTTCCATATATATTGAGGACCCGGAGGAGTCCTTATCTGCTGTACATTTAGTTCAAGGGTAACTGTTTTTACTGTCCACTATTACCCACTAAGAGTGTGTTCTATCCACTAGGGGGTGAATCTACGTTTTCTTTATGGGTCAGTTTGTGTCTATATGTGTGTCTCTGCATGGATCATTGTGTGTATATGGGTCAGTGCGTATGCGTTAGTTTGCATGGATGAGTGTGTGTTTATACTTGAGTTAGAGCGTGTGTTAGTCTGCATAAGTGGGGGCAGCAACATATTTTTTGCCTACGGCAGCAAAAATGCTTGCACAGGACCTGTGTGGCATTCCACTAACTATACCTTTGAGATTCATGACATCACTTCCGGCTACCGCAGATCCACTTTATTCATATCCTCATTACCACAGTTTTGGTGGTTGTAGGGGTATCATGGACCAATCCGAATTGACCTAAGCATGTATAAGGGTTTCCGGTCACTTAGCCATCGCCATGTCCTGTTTTTTTTCTTGGTTCCCGTTCAGTTCCCTGTATTCTCTACTCTGATTTCTGGTATCAACTTTTGGCTTGTATTATGACTTTTTGTATCTCTTCCATCCTGGCTTGTTTACCTGTTCTTCCATGTTTCCACAATCCTGACTTTACCATTTACCGTCACCTTCACTATCTGCATTTAACCCATCCATTCTGGCATACTTTTGTGTGTAGGATTATCTTGCTGACATATAGTTCCAGGATACACGCCTGTTTCTTTATCTGGCTTTTCTATTGCGTTTGCCAACATACTTCCATTACGTTTTTGTGATCCTGTTGCAGTTAGGCAGTATATGTGTATGGATATATGTATTAGGCAGTATTAATGTATGGATTGGTGTATTGGGAAGTTGTGTTTGTGTGTATGCATGTATTGGGAAGTGTGTGTTGATGTGTGTGAATGTATCTATTGGAAAGTGTGTGTGTGTGTGTGTATCTATGCATTGTATGTGTATGGTTGATTGCATGTAATAGGCAGTATGTAAGGCAGCTTGTGTATATGGATGCATAAATTCAAGGAAATAGAGCATTGTTCAATGCCATGTTGTGAAATATGCGAAATTTGAAACAAATGTTTTTACTTCGTTCACTTGAGGCTATTTGGTATTTAGGGATTAGGAAACTGATTTTTATGTATTCAATTCATTTGGTTCAATTAAATCACGCCAAATGAACAAATGGGTTTATCTGAAACGAAAAAAAACTAACAAATTTCGGGCGAAAACGATTAGAAGAATGGACGAATTTCGGTTCTGATGAAACAAATTTTTTTTTTCGTACGAGTACATTCGTACAAAACAAAAATTTCTGAAGTGCCCAAGTCTAATGCATATACTGGATGAGTGTGTTTTATATTGTGTCACTGTGCCTTTTTCTTTCTCTAAATGTCTGCTAACTGTGTCTCCCAGTCCTTTCCCTCAATGTCTCCCCAGGCTGTTTCTGTTCTCTAAATTTCTCACATGCATCTGCTTTCACTTTAAGTCTACCCTTTGTGTCTTCTTCCCTAAATGTTTCTTCACTGAAAGTCAGAGTTTAGTTAATAAACCTCTGAGGGAATGTAGTTGCATTCATGAGGGGGCAGCAAAATGGATTGTTGTCTAGGGTGACAAGTATCCTTGTACCGGCCCTGACTGTGTACAGCTCACCTGTCAATCTGGGACCCCATAAAATGGGCACAGTTTACAGAGGGGAGTCCTTGGTATTAGTTGATGTGTAGATCTCCCTGGTGTGAATCGTTAGGTGTAAACCTCTATAACTAGGTACAGGGACATTAAAGTCTTAGGAACCCAGGTTTGTGTTCCTAACACTTTAGTGTTTCTCTAACCACTTTCTGACATAAGGACATTCTATGCCACCCTAAAGGCATCAAATCACTCTCTGTGGAGAAAGGCATGGGACATCTTAATTTTAAAGGGGTTAAAGAAACACTAAAGTGTTAGGAAGACAAACCTGTATACTTAGTGCTTTATGGCACTGTACCTAGTTAATGCCCCTGTATTTAGTATCTAGTGTGGGACTTTTACCTCTCTCCTTTCTCTGACATCATGACGGAGGCATGGCCTCCTCTGGCATGGTTCAATGCGCAGATTCGGCAAGTACCATGCTCACATCCAATGCTTTCCTGTGGGGTTTGCAATGTCAGGTAACTCGGTTTTACTGTTATTTCAGCGGTTGTGCCTCCAGTGGCTGTCAGTGTAATAGCCAATGGAGGTGTGATTACCTTTTCAAAGTAAACATTGCTGTTTTTGTAAAATGTTTTTCTTGAATGGTTAGACACTTAAGGTCATCTCGTGGTGTATATTGTGCCTTTTTTCACCAGTGTGTATCAGTTTTGCATTTAATACGTACATATTGGGATTTGCAAATTTGATAACTGCCATGATTATCAAAACCCCCAAAGTATGCTTAACTAACACACCAGAGTAACACAATACCCCCATAAATGTCTTTTCTACTATCTTGTGAAGTTGCAGTGCCACATAAGAGACCTGGCTATTTGAAGTTTATAGTATTATTTTACCGTTGTGTTTTTTTTTGTTTTGTTTTTTTACATTGCAGTTTATTTTGTAAACTTGATGTGTGCTACTATAATTAAAGTCCTAAATAATGCTATATCTTCTGAATACATAATGACATTCTTTGCAGAACCTTGTCTATTTTTGTGAAAATACAGGTCTGAAATTATAACCTGCCTAAAGGAACACTATAGGTGGTGGAACCCACATTTGTATTTATGGCACATATAGTATTTAGCCCTCATTTGCCCCCCTAAATATAGTAATAACTACACCCCGATCCGCCTCCTTGGCTGACATCAGAATGAATGATCTTCAAACCCTTGTTTGTCTCCTAACCCCCTTGTAAGTCTATTAAGCCCTCCTTACCCCCTATGTGTCTCTGAACCCTCTTCATAAACTAATATTGCAACACTGCCATAAGACTTTGGTAAGGGATCTTGTCTCTCTGCTTAATGCCAATATATGCGCATTCAAGGCTGAAAAGCCTAGAGGACCACTCTAGGCATCAAAACAACTTTAGCTTAAAGGGACATTATAAGTGCCAAAGCAACTTTAGCTTAATGGAGTGGTTTGTTGTATAGATCACGCTTGTGCAATTTCACTGCTCAAATTTCTGCCATTTAGAGTTGCAAAACAAATAGATTTTACTCCTAGTCATACCACTACTGCATGTGACCTACGCATTCTTCCTTTCCATTTACTGTAAATATAAATCTAATGTTTACCTTCTTTTACTGCACCATCTATTTTATGTAGAAATTCTTATCTTATGCTCTGTTAAGAGCCTGCTAGATCCTTGTGTGTGTGTGTGTGTGTGTGTAGCTCACTTAATAGCCCAAGAGGTAAAAGCTTTTAAAGTGAACACACTGTGTTGGTTGAAAAAAATAATAATTTCATGCAGGCTCGGTCAATTTTTATCTTTCTAGTTAACAATTAGTGCTATACCAGCTAAAATAACTGTAGTATTCAAATAATAATAATAAAAAAAAAAACTATTTTATGTAAAAAGTGCATATTACTTAAAGGACCACTATAGGCACCCAGACCACTTCAGCTCAATGAAGTGGTCTGGGTGCCAGGTCCATCTAGTGTTAACATAGCAGTTTCAGAGAACGTCCATAGGAAAGCATTGAGAAATGTTTCCTATGGACTGTTTGAATGCGCGTGCGACTCTGACGTCGGCAAAAGGAGCCCGGCGCTGGAGAAAGGTAAGTGTTTAGCCCCTACAGCCCCCTTCAGCCCAGTGGGAGTGGGACCCTGAGGGTGGAGGGGACCTAAAGACCCTATAGTGCCAGGAAAATGAGTTTGTTTTCCTGGCACTATAGTGGTCCTTTAACATACGTAATACAAAAGTTACATGTGAACATTTTTCTCTTAGGCTGCTTTACTATAATTTTGAAATCTGCTTCTTGTCAACTCCCTTATATGTAATCAGTAACACATTCATAGTGCATGTGTGCGTTATCTTGGTCAATAAAAGCAGAAAGCTTGTTCTGTAGCATCTGTTAGTATAGTGATATAGACAGATAAGTGTTTTCCACTTTCACTGACTGTAAAAAAAAATGAATTAATGTTAAATATATAGTTTTAAAACCACCTATTGCTTTCTTGCAAAGTGGTCTATTGTCTTGTTACACAAACAGTGATACAGAAGATGGAGACGGCAAGGGAGCTGTATCTTCATGATCTTCCTGCACTGCTCCCTCGTGTACCCTGCAATGATGCAGGGAGCCTGGTTATGACGTAGCAGTGTTTGAAGAACACTAAGATTACAAAGGCACCACACTGGGAATGCGTGTGTCTGTCAGTGAATATGTCAGTAAGAGTGCCTGTGTGTGAGTGTGTGTGTGTGTCTGGAACTATTATGAGTTTATTATATTGTTATGTTGTGACTTTTATACTTCAGATTAATAGTTCATATACTCCTCCTTACATACACAATATTCTTATCATGTCCTAGTTAGTTAAAAAAAATATTCATTACTATCTTTGATCAGGCTTGTTCTCCAATATGTCTACTGCTTCATTTGGAATTTAAATCAATAGAAATTACTTTTTTGAGGCAGGGTTATTAGGTATTTATTTATTTATTTATTTTTAGACCTGCAGTGGGACTTCTTTGTAAAAGGTTGAGAAACACTGACCTACTGCATGCCTATTTGAATAGTTCAACCTTTAAACTGCCTTATTTAACATTTCCTCTCTAAAAGAGACACAAATCCCTCTTTGGTAACCGTTTATACCACTTGGCACATTTCTCAGGGCAATTGTGTAAAAAGCACATTTTTTTTCTTAAAATTCTTTATTTTTCATTTTCTGTCATACATAGTCAAAGACAAATTTAAAACTTTAGCTCGGGTCAAAAGTTATAGGAGTGTGTAGCAGTTGCCTGAAAGAAACAAAGTGGATCATGCAGGATCCAACTAAAAAGACCATATATATTATTTTGGCACAATATGTACATGAACCAGGCCATAAACACAATATATTAAACACCATAAAAACATGGACGGGGTCGCAAAATCGGGAGAAAGATTACTTAAGATCCATACCACCTGGAAGCAGATAAAAAAGGACGGATATTAGTAATTCCCAAAGGAATTTGCAATATTATACTGGGGGATACCAAATTCCATTAGTATAGTGATTATTCATGTTTGGGGAAGGAAAGAACCAGGGGTGAGAGGGGACAGATAAAATGTCAGTTGATGGTCACAGTATGTATACAATTGAATAGAGTAAGGAAATAAAGGAATCTAAAGACAGAGGGGATATAAACAACTTGTTTTATTTTTAATTTATAACAGTAAAGTTGAAGGTTAAATGCAAAAACATTTTTCTTTCACACAGTCCATCTGTAATTGGCCTTGGATAAAAGCATGCAACATTTCTGTCCATGGCTGTGTGCAATTATCTCATTTTTTGGGCTCTATCCTGTTGTCAAGCAATACGTGGCAGAATGTCTTGTTAGGGTCTGCCAAAATCCAGACTGCTTGCTTTGCGAACAAAATGTGTCCTGAAAGTCCTACTTATAACTTTATTATTCTACTTGTGTGTGACGAGAAATCCTTTCACAGTAACAAATATAAATAAATGACCACATATAAAGTATTCAAAGCCTACCTAACGTTATGATTCATTTGCTAAACAGTGATGTACGATTTGCTTAAAATCAAATTGCAGATTTTAGGCCAAAATAGCTGAGACAGAAAAATTCTCCAACTCAGATTTGTTTACATAATTGGCTATCTTAACCTAGTTTTTAATTCCCTCACAGTCAATAGCGGTACTGTAAAACTGTCATTTTGAATGTTTTATTAATTTGTACTCACCTAGTTAATTCACATTATACATATACTACAGTATTTACAGTATTTACAGTAAAATATGTAAATAAGGTCTGTTGCCTTGACAAAGGCCTCATTTGACGTTGAAATGTTCTGATTCTACAATATATCTGCTACCTTATGTACTTTGAGTGTCTGAATTATATTGCTTTTTCCTGTTCTTTATGAGGCTAAAAATTGATACCGGAGAAACTGACGGAAGCCAAGCACAGAGAGATGGACACAGGTTTCTTCAGGAAGGAAGAGATTCTTTATTGGATCACCGATCGGGACTCAGAGGGACTAGCGTCACCAAAATACAGCAAAGTCTGAGCCCCGGACAATAGTGCAGGCTCCTTATATAGGCATATAACTCCTCCCATATTAAGCTCCACCCGCACATTCTCTTAACCAATCAACACAAATAAGAATTAACTTCCTGTTTGACCGCATGGCTTGTCCAGCACAATGGAGGAGGGGGAATACTATATCCTGTATTCTTGCACATGCTCCGTACACTACTGATCGTATCTTGCCTCGTGCAACCAACTGATCGATACGTCAGCATATGCACGTACACATGCCACGTGGTAATCTCGGCCTACTAAATTTATTTTTACCGAGATTCCACCACATTCCCCCCTTTGATGCCTCTTGATATTTTACAATTACTTGAGGCATCACTTAACCTTGGTTTGCTTACACCGCAAGTTACCTTGAACCAGACCAGACTTATCTTATGATGTGAATCTTCAACATTCTTCTTCTTGCATTGGTTCTCCCTGATCTAGAGCCTTATATTTATATATCGCCATTATCTGTGCAGCAGCCTTCCTCTCTGCTATACTTCCTATCAGGCTTTGCACAGACCTAACTACTAAGGGTATAAGACACGGCAGGAGTAGACACAACATTAAAATTAGTAGGACTCCTCCTACCACTGCCTTAAGCCCTCCAAACCACTCATACCAGCTACCAAACCAACTACTTGGATTGTACCCTTTCCATACCTGAGTAGGCACATGCGCTAGTTTAACCATATGGCTAGTAAGCTCAGCTATTGCTTGCCCTTCGTCGTCTATTTGAAGACAGCAATTGCTTAGGTTAAACTTCCCACATACACCTCCCTCTACTGCCAAAAGGTAATCCAAGGCTAATCTATTTTGGTAGACTGCTGTCCTCATCCTGGTGTTATGCTTCGCTAGAAGATTGAGCGCTTGTGATGTCTCATTTGTGATAATCTCAACCACCGCCTGTAATCTTATAATACGGTTGAGCATATAAATAGGGGTTCTATAACCAAAGGTACCATCCTCAGCCCACGTGGCTGGCCCATAATAGTCTATGATACGCTGGGGAGGCCATTCATTATCTTCCCAGGTGCCTATCTCTATGGGTCCCCTTTTCTTCCTATGATTCACATCATACACTTTAACACCTAAAGTCTCACCTGTTTCAATCGGTAACAAGAAGAAGAATGGTTTGAGCATACCCAACACACATGCCCCTTCCCAGTCCTGTGGCAACTCCGAATAGGCTTTCTTACCACAGATCCAGTACAAATTTGCTGGGGCTCTCCAGGTAGATGTGATGGATAGATCAAACCACACGTCCTTTAAATTGGCGTATCTAGCAAACGGGTTAGATGGTTCTGAGACATTTGAAGCCGACCACCAAGTTGTATTCTTTGTATCATCATCATAAGCTTTTTGCCCTAGACAAGTTAATTCTCCTACAGAAGTGTTATACATTATTCCTTTCCTTGCTATGCAAACATAACCTATGATGGAGGTCTTTAATCTCCACTCAGATTTACCTCTAACACTCATATGATAATCGGCTTGTGTAGATATTAGTTGGTCAACTGCCTCAGAACCGGACATTACCTCCTTTGCTTCCCAAGGCCATTGGTCTCCCATGTTAGTACCTCCACACACATAGCAGTTGGTAACATTAAGACTACCGGCAATACTTTCAGCTAAATCGATGAACAGGTTTTTAGCATTATGGGGGATCTTATTATCTATGCTCATCTCTTCATAAAAGGAATGGTATACTTGATGAGTCTGGGAGGATACCGTATCAGTCTCTATCCCTATAAACAATAATGTCCCAGGATCTAAACCCGTCCCGTATATCTGAAACCCAAATAAATTTCCATACTTATCTAGGAACTTGTCGGGGTTATTAATAAGTATATGGACTGGGTTGCATTCCATAGACTTACAATATGGGCTAGTCGGCAACTTAGTCACTATCATGTCTTTGTCTACTGTCTGTCCCCAAGTCGCCCACCCCACACAAGACCAATATGGGCAAAAGTTATAGTCTTTATTTGGGCATCTAGGACTTACATATTTATTTTTACTACTGGGACAAATATATTTATCATTAGACCCATACGTCCTCTCCCATCTAAGATCCCCACATACATTCCACGGCTTTCTACCACTCGATATCGCTTTACATGCATCAAATAGCAGAACACCCGAAGAATGTACGGATTCTAACACCGTCTTATTAATTAGGGTCCCCTGAGGATCTCCATTCCTGAGAGTCAACCAAATTGTACGAGGTTGATACTCCGGACTGAAGCACTTAGGTTCTCCTACTGCTAAATGGCACACACTATAGTCTATATTTAGGTATCTACATCTTGATACCTCTCCTTTACATTCGTATTGTGAATGCCAAATTAGGGTTTGGGAAATATGGTTACCTGTTCTCGTAGTCTTAATGCATACCTCACAGCTAGGAGTGTCGGTACCTCTACCTTCCCGAATATAAAAACACATATAAATAAACACAATAAAAAGCACATCTTTCGCCGTCATCCTCAGTCTTCGTCCGTGCGATGGAACCTCAGCTTCCAGGATGTGAGGGCTGCAGGGAATGGAGTTCTGCTCGTCTTCACAGGTGTCCCTTCGAGACTTTCCTGGCTTATACACTATGTGATGGTAAGCGGACAGGCTTTATTATGGCCTTCTCACTCACACCTGTAACAATAAAATTTGTAATCCACAATAATTCCTCGTTACTCCGACTGAGTAGTGCGTTTCAACCGGATCTTGCAGGGATTCTCTGGATCTGCTGTAACTTGCCAAGAATCGACTGCTGCTGGTTTAACCCTGGAGTGATGTATCCACGGAGTCACTTCTGCTACTTTTATCGCTGTAGGGGTAGACAAAAGAACAACATAAGGACCTCTCCACTTGGGCCCTAACGGTACATTATTCCACTCTTTAATCCACACTTGGTCTCCTGGATGATAACTATGGACAGGGGGATAAATATTCACAGGTAATCTATCTTGTACCCATTTCTGTACCTCCTCCATAGTCTTACCCAACTCTACAACCTGCTGCCGGGTAATTCCTTCTCCCAACTG
Organism: Pelobates fuscus; assembly: GCF_036172605.1. Classification (NCBI taxonomy): domain Eukaryota; kingdom Metazoa; phylum Chordata; class Amphibia; order Anura; family Pelobatidae; genus Pelobates; species Pelobates fuscus. The sequence goes on from NC_086319.1 coordinate 147,341,596, forward strand.
ACTCAAGTCCCCCCTTAAGTTACCAAGTACGGGAGGTGGTCGCCCATACATGATTTCAAAAGGAGAGAGGCCCATCCTTCTGGTAGGGGTACTGCGGATTCGCAATAGAGCTATGGGTAGGAGAACGTTCCACTTAAGTTGGGTTTCCTGACACATTTTAGCCAACTGGTTCTTTATAGTTCTATTCATTCTCTCTACCTTACCAGAACTCTGGGGTCTATATGCAGTATGAAGCCTCCACTTTATACCAAGCATATGAGTCAGTTGTTGTAGGCACTGGTGAACAAAAGCTGGACCATTGTCCGATCCTATAGAACAGGGTAGTCCATATCGGGGTATTATTTCTCGTAGCAGGAATCTCACAACTTCTCCTGCTTTCTCTGTACGAGTAGGACATGCTTCTACCCAGCCTGAATAGGTGCACACAATTACCAGCAGGTAACGATGTCCACCCGATTTAGGCATCACTGTAAAGTCTATTTGTAGATCGGACATGGGGAGTCCCCCCATAAACTGGACTCCTGGTGGCTTTACTGGTCCTTGTCTTGCATTATTTTTAGCACACGTTACACATCTACGTACAATGGCCTGAGTCAAGTTGGACAATCTTGGTATGTAGAAATGTTTTCTAAGAGATTCTTCAGTACTGTCTCTCCCAGAATGTGTCCCGTTGTGATAATTTTGGACAATTTCTACCGCTAGCGATGCTGGTATAACTATTCTTCCATTTTCTAGCTGATACCACTTGTTCTCCAGATACTTTCCCGGTTCAGTCTTTAACCACTCCTCTTCTTGAGCTGTATAAACTGGAGTCCATTGAGACAGTGGGGTTGGTATTAGAGCAGCTATATGCCCCACATACTCCTGTCTTCCTGATTCAGCAGCACGCTTAGCTGCACTATCTGCCATCCGATTTCCCTTGGTTACATCACCATCTCCTCTCAGATGCGTTCGACAATGTATGATACCGACTTCTTTCGGCTCCCACACTGCTTCCAATAGTTGTAGGATTTCGGCTGCGTACTTGATTTCTTTGCCTTCTGAATTCAGTAGTCCTCTTTCTTTATACAAAGCTCCGTGGGCATGAGTGGTTAAGAACGCATACTTAGAGTCCGTATAGATATTCACTCTTAAACCTTCAGCCAATTGTAACGCTCGTGTTAGTGCTATTAATTCTGCCTTTTGTGCTGATGTTCCTTTTGCCAGTGGCCGAGCTTCTATCACCTTGTCTATTGTTGTCACTGCATATCCTGCATAGCGGATCCCTTCTTTCACATAACTACTGCCGTCGGTATAATATTGAACATCGGGGTTCTGGATGGGAAAATCACGAAGATCTGGTCTACTTGAAAATACTTCATCCATTACTTCCAAACAATCATGTTGACTTTCAGTAGGTTGTGGCAAAAGGGTAGCTGGATTTAAGGTGTTTACAGTCTCTAAATGCACTCTTGGGTTTTCACACAACATTGCTTGATACTTGGTCATACGGCTATTACTAAACCAATGATTTCCTTTGTAATCCAACAACGTCTGTACTGCATGTGGGACTCGTACATAAAGTTCTTGACCCAGAGTGAGTTTATCGGCTTCAGCTACTAGCAGGGCGGCTGCAGCTACGGCTCTTAGACAAGGTGGAAGTCCGCTGGCCACTGCATCCAGTTGCTTAGACATGTAGGCAACAGGTCTTTGCCATGATCCCAAATACTGTGTCAATACTCCCACAGCCATTCTTCTTTGCTCGTGTACATATAAGTAGAATGGTCGTGTATGATCAGGTAGACCTAATGCTGGGGCACTCATCAAAGCCTTCTTCACATCTTCAAATGCCGTTTGCTGTTCTTGGGTCCATAGGAAGGGGTCGTGCTCTGTACCTTTGATGGCTGCGTACAGAGGTTTTGCTAGTATCGCATAGCTGGGAATCCATATCCTACAGAAGCCTGCTGCCCCCAAGAATTCTCGCACTTGTCTTCTATTCTTGGGTATTGGTATTTGGCAGACAGCTTCTTTTCTCTCTGGCCCCATAATCCTTTGACCTTCAGAGATATGGAATCCCAGATACTTGACAGTTGGCAAACACAACTGAGCCAGACACCTTGTATCCTGCCTTCCAGAGAATGTGCAGTAGATCGTGCGTTGCTTGCTGACAGATTTCTTTTGTAACTGCTGCTATCAACAAGTCATCTACATATTGTAACAAGACACACTCTCCTGGGATGGACTCGAAATCCAGTAAATCTTGACTTAGGGCTGAACCAAATAGGGTAGGTGAATTTTTAAACCCTTGGGGCAGTCTTGTCCAAGTCATTTGGCGTTTTGAGCCCGTTACAGCATTCTCCCATTGGAAAGCGAAAATACATTGACTTTCTGCGGCAATTCGGAGGCAAAAGAAGGCATCTTTGAGATCTAAGACTGTGAAGTAAGTAGCCCCGCCCGGAATTAAAGCAAGCAGGTTATATGGATTGGGTACAACTGGATGTATACTAACAACCGCATCATTGACTGCTCTTAAGTCCTGCACAGGTCGATACTCATCTGTACCGGGCTTTTGAACAGGCAGCAATGGGGTGTTCCAGGGGGAAGTACAGAATTTTAGGATACCATACCGTATGAACTTATCCAGATAGGATTGGATGTTCTTCTTAGCCTTCTGTGGGATGTGGTATTGTCTTAGGCTTACTGGATAAACCCCAAGTTTCAGTTCAATTTTTATAGGTGGAATATTGCGGGCCAGTCCTGGTGGGTTGTTCTCTGCCCAAACTCCTGGTATGTTAAACAATGTCTCATCACTCCTAGGGTTTTGGCTTGTCAACACTGTATAAAGTCGCCACTCTTCTTCCTTTGGTACGGATAAAGTCATAATACCTGAAGGTCCATTAAACTTTAAAGATGTTGTTCCATTTGGTAGGAACGTAATCTGCGCTTGTAATTTGGATAGCATATCACGTCCCAGCAATTGGACTGGACATTCAGGCATATAAAGGAATTGGTGTTTTACTACGTGGCCTCCCAATGTACAGAGTCGACTTTTAAGAACCGGTCTTTCAGCACTTCTTCCAGTTGCTCCTATCACAGTAATAGTCCTTCCAGATGGAGGAGCAACTAGATTAGTCACCACTGAATGTTCAGCACCAGTGTCGATCATGAACGCACTCCTTTTCCCCCCTATTGATACATCGACCATAGGCTCCGCTCGACCAAGGGGGATGGAGCCCGGTCGGTATCAATAGTCCTCCATGACCGTGTCAGCCAATCCTACGAAGTCCCTACCTTCTCTATCGCGGGACCTTTGCGCTGCTGGAATATACCTGTCTTCCCTAACACTTCCTCTGTTCCCATTACTCCCTCCGGGGCCTCCTCTACCTCTCGCTCTGCCTCTAAAGTTTCCGTAGCCTGCCCTGGGTTGGTCTCTCTCGTACTGCTCTCTTTGCGGACATTCGTTCCTCCAATGCCCTTCTTCCTTGCAATACGCGCACTGATCCCTACTCAAAGGCTCCCTACTCCATCTATTATTGCCTCTATCTGGGCCCCGTTTATCTACGCCTGCGATCGCTACCGCTAGCATATCAGCCTTTTTACGCATCTTGCGCTCCTCCTCTTTCTTGCTTTCTGTTTCCCTATTCATATAGACCTTATTAGCTACCTCCATTAGTTGGGAGATTGACATACCTGCAAACCCTTCTAACTTTTGTAGCTTGCGCTTAATATCTCCGTAAGCTTGGCTGACAAAGGCGGAGTTCACCATTCGGGAATTGTCTGCGTCTTCCGGATTAAAGGGGGTGTACAAGCGGTACGCCTCCAATAATCGGTCATAAAAGACACTGGGCGCTTCCTCGCTTTTCTGAATCACCTCAACTGTCTTCGACATGTTAATGGCTTTCTTTCCTCCTGCTTTCATGCCAGCAATTATAGCGTCTCTATAGGCTCTGAGTTGAACCATGTCAGCACCATTTACGTTCCAATCGGGATCAGTATTGGGATAGTGTGTTGCGGCCCATGCTGCTGGATTAGCTTGGTTCAAAGCACGGGCTCTATCCTCTAGTGCTTTAATGGCTGCTTGATTTATTCTTGTCCTTTCCTCATTGTTAAATAAAGTCATTAATAACTGCTGGCAATCAGCCCATGTCGGATTATGCGTCTGTACTATTGAGGTGAACAGATCAGTCATGGCTTGTGGTTTCTCAGTATACGAGGAATTATGGGTCTTCCAGTTTAAAAGGTCGGTAGTGGTAAATGGGACATATACGAAGACTGGGTCAGCGTGTGCCATTTGACCTGCGGCATCGATATAAGCTGACCCGGGATTTAGGCGAAGAGGCATCTGATAGTGCTTTAATTGTTGGGCACCAGTCAACTGTCGGGTTTGGATGGGGCTACGTAGAGAGGCGTCAGTCATGGGTTCCGGTCGGGGAGAGATAGGGTATGGGGATGTGGGAGGTTGGTTTTGGGAAAAGGTCGTAAATAAAACACTTCGAGCCGAGCTAGATGAAGCTTGACCGGAAGTCTGAAGTGGCGCCAAATCAGGATATTCGTTTCTAATGGGGGTGGGTTCTGGTTCCGGAAGGGGAGATTTAGTACGAGGGGGGGTGGATCCTGTACTGGAGGAGGAAGCGGAAGTGGATGAGGGTAATGAAGGGAGGGGTGCAGGACTTCCTGCGTTTGCGTCACTTCTTCTTAACGGAAAGTAAGGGGGCGGCAAAGGGATCTCGGACTCAGGGGGCGTGTCCAAAATGGGCCTAACACCAGTCCTAGTGGACGAACAAGTCCTAGCGACACTGCTCCTCGTGGCATGTCTGGAGCCATTTTGGCGAGTCATTTACGGCCTGTCTCCAACAGTCAATATAAGGAAACTGGCCGTAAAGTTCAGGCCTACCTGATACAGCCACGTGTAAGCGCTGTACCAGAGTTGGATCCAAACTGCCACGTGGCGGCCATGCCGCAACCAAAGTAGGCCACTCCCTAGTACACAAAGTGACCAAACGTACAGGAGACATCTTAACCCCAAAATCACAAACCTTGAATCCCTTTTTAAAATTCTTAACCATACATCCTAAGGGATCCGGAATCGTTGACTGCGACGCACCCATTTTTAACAATGGAACGTCGTCGACAACGATTACTATACACGCGTACTATTCAACAGTCACACCCGTTTCCTCTGGCAACAGCACCACGTGGTACGGTTACCAAGTGAAACGTACACAATAACAATAAACACTCAGGGAATTCCCGTACACACACAGCTGTTACACCAGTCACTATATAATCAATATTATGCCCTTTGGCGTAACTATACAGTCACCCACGCTATAATTCTCTATATACGAATTACCCGTCTATAACACACCCCAGTAACATCGTCTTTTACAAATAGCGGTTACAGTACGGTTAGCATAGGTCAAAACACAAGTTAAGGTCACAATACAATTATTTAGTGGTTATGGTGTTAAAACATGCAATTGACGACAATGATTAGTACTTATATACAGTGTCAGTAAATATACAGGGTTATGGTACCGTGCACTATAATACAGCAACACACTATCAACACTCTCGCTAGACGGCTGAGCTCGCGCTATCTAACAAGATATACACTTTACTAAAACAATCGTTAACACATTTACAATTCCCAACTAAACTATTGGCCAGTACCTTGAATGGACTACCTAAAACTATATACACCCGTTTTGGTTAGCCACACTGCCCAATCACCACATATATAGCGAGCTAGAGAACCGAATTTACACAGGCGCCTCTTAGTCGCACTATACAACGAGCTAGAGAACCGAATTTACACAGGCGCCTCTTAGTCGTACTATCAAAAGTCTAGTGGGTTCCAAATTTACACGCCTTCCCACTTAGCCCAGATAGGATGAGAACTAGCGAACCGAATTTACACAGGCGCCGCTTAGTCTCCCGGTCCCTCCGACCTAGCGAACGTAATATACACCCTAGAACGCTAGTCTAGACAAGACACCGGTGTCCGGCTAGGGCTTATTTTACACCAGAGCGCCCTGCCTGACTAACCAAATCAAACGGTCTGACTAAAGAGCGTTCGATCGAGCGGTGCGCCTTCGCTCCTTCCCTCCGACAGAGGGGGCAGATACAGATTCAAAAACCCCTTTGGGCCTACCGCACAATCGGTATACCCCTAGTGGGTCCTGCCGTCTAAAACAGCAGTTGTCTTACCTCCTCGTTCCTGAACCTGAGTTCACACTCATCGACGGGGACACCCCAGCACTTCTCACGTAGAGGCCGATGATCTCCTGGACAACAGACCAGTGGCGCCGAGACGAAGGGAGGTCCACGCAGAAGTTCAGGGGTGCAGCCGTAGAGAACGTGGGCAAAGATAGACCGTCTCACGCCTCTGCCTCTCAGCTACCGTTGAACGATGAGCTTCCCGGCCAATGCACCAAATGATACCGGAGAAACTGACGGAAGCCAAGCACAGAGAGATGGACACAGGTTTCTTCAGGAAGGAAGAGATTCTTTATTGGATCACCGATCGGGACTCAGAGGGACTAGCGTCACCAAAATACAGCAAAGTCTGAGCCCCGGACAATAGTGCAGGCTCCTTATATAGGCATATAACTCCTCCCATATTAAGCTCCACCCGCACATTCTCTTAACCAATCAACACAAATAAGAATTAACTTCCTGTTTGACCGCATGGCTTGTCCAGCACAATGGAGGAGGGGGAATACTATATCCTGTATTCTTGCACATGCTCCGTACACTACTGATCGTATCTTGCCTCGTGCAACCAACTGATCGATACGTCAGCATATGCACGTACACATGCCACGTGGTAATCTCGGCCTACTAAATTTATTTTTACCGAGATTCCACCACAAAATCACATAATCATGCTTTCCAGAGCACTATAATTTATTTTAAATCCTACAGCTCCCCTTACAGGTTTTGAGGTATTTAATATGCCAGTTTAAACGTATATTTGGAGAGATTTAGTTTATTATAAGTTTAAGTAGCTAATATTGCTCTGTTGGAATGACAAAAGTGTTTGTCTTGCAAGATCATAAAGTGACATTCAAAGAAAAAGGTGTTTTTGACTCATAGAGCAGATTGCTGAGATGAATTGAACATTGCTGTAATTACTGCTATGTCTCGCTGATTACCAGCCATGTAATGCTGTTTGAAGGTAAATATGGTGACAAGTGCTTAAAAAAGATATAAGCGAAAGGGTTAATGGTTGGTATATCCTCCTTATTATTTGCGTGCACATTCGTACAGCTTACTCTGAGGGGAAAAAAGCTCAATAAAGGTCTCCACAAAATCAGGTCTATGGATTTAGTGAGTAAAAGTAGACAAAATAAATAGTGCAACAGAAATAAAGTGTTTGTGCGTAAAAATGTGTTTATAAAACATTTTACACAAATAAAGTAAGTGCAAGTAGATTAACATTGTGGAAGTAACAACTGCTAGTTTCAAGAACTATGACCCCACTGCTAAGCTCAGTCTGTGAAGCTTCTTATTGTGTCAAAAAAGAGAAGTGATTGTAGCAGACTCCTTCCCCTTGTATTCGGTTGTCCGTACCCCCTTGTTTGTCTCCCGAATGGAGAGTGTGTGGTCCCCACTTTTATACCATCCTGAACACAGACTACCCCCCCCCCCCCCCCCCTGGCTGTTAACCACAATTAAATGATTCATTTGAGTGCTTTCTCTGGGTGGCTGCCATTCGTATAACCAAGCGCACGTGCTCCAGTGAATGGCGGCCATTTTGTCTCCCGAGCCCAGGCAGCGGTACATGGTCATCGAATGCCTGGAACCATTTTCGGCCACAAGAGTCCATGAACCTGGGCAAAGATTGTACCGTTGCCACTTCATGACCAGCTAGATGAACGATGTTCGGGACATAGGAACTACCGACAATGGGGAGCAATCACTCCTTAAAAGCCAGGGTCGCGTTCATCGGTGTTCGCACAGGAACCCCCCTAAAGTAGACCGGCCGTTGCCCTCGTCTCTCTGGAACTGTTTTGGGCTATCACCTTGTGGCTGGCCGGTCAGAACTTTTCCTGAATGGCAATTCCGTTCTACCGAATGGATCGGAGCGCCATTTGGGCGCTCAGATCCAGGCTATTTGTGGATATAAGACTTGTGTGCGTCCTGGAAAATATGACTATATTTTTGGGGTGTTTTATGTGTGTTTCCTGTATTTCTTTGTAACTGAGAAATAATTTAGTTACTTAGTTTTGACTCAATTTTCTCCCAGACACAAGGATGCTTGGGAGAGGCTTGTGTATATTTTGAATGGAGACCCCATGCTGGGGTGTCTGGTCATAAAAGGCTGAGCTTGTGTGGAATAAATCAGTTGTACTCCCAGAACTGTGTGTTATCCAGTAACTAGGGAGGGATAGAGCTATTCACATTTCAGCACCTTGTTCCTGAGTTCTTTTCTCTACAGATCCAGCGGAGGAAAAGTCCTTGTCAGGACTAGCGCTCTTCTACAGTGATCTTCACCTCGTCTTGCAAAGATCCCCAGGAGTACCTTACTCTCCTGCAGTCCTTCTAGTAATTACCTGTCCACAAAATTAAAGGTTGACAATTGAAAAATTAAAATAAAAGAATAGAAAAAGGGATTCTAGAAATATTATTGCACAGGAGTTATTCTTTGTCTTGTTCTGTTATGGCTTAAAGTGGCTATACGGCTTCAACTCCTTGCGGTCCAACACATTTTCCCTACGATTTTCAGCAGGTCTTGTTTGTTTTTTGAAAAATGTTGTTATAGCTACAAACCAATAAAACAATTACTATTCTAAAACTTTATATTTAAGGTTAGTGTTTATATTTTTTCATTGTATGAAACTTTATAAAACATACACCTGGGTGTAAGCCAGGTTTTCTTGGGCAAGTTTCACAGTAGTAGGCAGTTTCTCAACCTTTAATTTTTCTTTTGCTACTGCACAATCTTTGGAACTCTTCTTTTAATTTTTCATCACAAAGTAGGGTTTACCACTCAGCCTATAATCAGTGTCTTGTGTTGATGGTCTTTCTCATTTTCGGGAATTGGCATTTCAAACTTGCCTAACGAGCTGCTCAATCAATGCCCAACGGCATGTTTTGTGTGTAACTACCATCAAGTTTCTCTGCTTTTGGTCTTGATTAAATAGCATAAAGCTGTTTACTATTGCAACGTTTTCCTCCACCATTTCCCTGGCTTTTACAGAAACGCATAACTTCCGCAGTAGTGGTCTTGCACTGTCCACAGCACTAATTTGCCTTTGGCAACTGGTCATTTCTTCTGTGTCCGCAATGTACACTGTTAAACAAATGGATAGAATTATTTTGTCTTTCCATTGCAGGGCCATGATTTTATTATCATTCTGGTATGCAATGACCTTGTGCATTTTTATTGTTTTGCTCTTCATTCCTGTGGCAAACCTTTATGGTTGGATACAACAGTGTCAGTGGTGTGGATCAAAAGGCACAATAGTTATTCGCAAAGTTTAGGTACTATGTAAAATCAGTCTGTAAAAGTATGACAACCTGTTTCTTGAGAAACTGAAAGTAAAATATCGCGCAAATTAAGGACAGTTCTATTGGTAAATGGAAAGTCAGGGCGAACTAAAGTCATTGTTTTAGTTTTGCCAAAATATGGAACAAATAGTGCTACATAACACATTTCACTATCACACAAGTCCTCTTTTGGTGGGCTTTTGTGGATTGTAACATTTCCACTGTACTCTGCCCTTGAATCCAACGGTGCTGTCATCTACTGCTATATTCACCCCAGGTATAAAAAGTTCACTGCACTCTTGGTTTATGTAGTCTGCCATACTTTTTTTTATTTTTTATTCCCTCTAGGTCTAGCCATCATTGGCTGCTGTGGTGGTGGAGGGCACAAATGGAGCATACAGAAAATTTTGAATTTAGAGCTATACTTGTTATAATGCCCAGAAAGGCTTTTATTTCAGTCAAATTCAGCTCCTTCCAAGGATTCAAATGGAATATTGAGGCAGAGGAGTACATGTTTGTATTTTTTCTATTGTATATCTGTTAGTTTTGGCGACAATTTGATCTCTTAAATTCTAATGGCAATTTGCTGAATTGCATCAGTTTGGTTGATGCTTGGACTATCAGTGTCAGGATCGGGACAGGGATCCAACACGCAGAGTACAAACAGGTGGTAGGTACGTATACCGGACCTTAGAATGGCCGGACTTAACGTAAGGAGTAAGTAGAGAATGGTCTAGGAACAAGCCGAGGTCGGGGGAACGAGAGGACAGGTAAGCGAGAGACAAGCCGAGTCAAAGGGTAACAGAGATAAACAGGGTAGTACAAACAAGCCGGGTCAGAACCAAAGAGACAACTAGAATACAAGAGCACTGAGTGACTAGACAGGCTAGAACCACGACAGGGCAATGAGCAGATGCCGAAAGCCTTACTTTATACCTTGATTCTAGAGGGTAATCACGCCCCCGACGAGTCCTGATTAGTGCTCGGGACTTGACTGACAGGTCGACCCGGGTTGGCGTCATGACGTCGACTACTGAGCGTCGCGTCATATAAGGAAGTGGATCCCTCGCGGTCGGCTTGTAAATGGCCGAGAGAACCGCGAGGAACGGAAGAAACAACCCCTCTGGGAGTATAAACGTCTAAGTCTCTCACCTCCTCTGAGGTAGAGACTACAGGTACCCTGACAATCAGGAATTATTTCATTGAGCTTACTCGAGTCATGTTTTTGTTGCATATTGGGTTTTTTCTTATTTAATTTCAATATATGTATTAATTAATTTATGAAGACACATAGAGTACTGATGTTTGGGGTGGGTGATGGGTTAATTCCATAAAATAAATTTTGGAATTCTTAGGAATCCGTGAGCTTTTTAGTTTGGATTAAGTCATTCTCTGTTCTCACACCTGGACCACATATGGTCTAGATTCCTATAGCTAAATATACACTTTTCTAGATCTATGGTGTCTCACCTTAGCTCTCCAGCAGTTATAGGACTATGATTCCTATCATGTTCTCCTAGACCAGGGTAGATTTTGATGCCATGAATAATTTTTGCATCGGATATACTACATTGAAGTATCTTCTCTGGAAAACACACTGAACAAAATATTGAAATAAACTATAACTTTTTTTAATCTTTACTTCATGAGATGCTTATATAAAGAATTTAGCATTTGACATTCCAATCCAGCGCAGTCCAGGCACAGCTAAGGCAAAGCGTCCAACAGTGATTGACAGGAGCCAAGATTTAGATGCTTGGTTCCATGACTGAACTAATTACAGCAATGTGGTTTTATATCTTTAAGTTTATTTTTAAGATCTCATATACATGTTTATTATGTATAGTGAACAACAAGAAAAGAAAACCGCGCCCTTATTTTGATACGAACATACGTACTCAAGTCCTTATGGTCATACAATTTCAATGGTATACCTCAAAAAAAGAGAAGAATATACAAAATAATAGTGTAACCCTGTAAGTAATCCAAGAATAATAAAGAAAATATATGGATATACACTCACATTTGGCAGAGCTAAATACAGAGCTCTGCTGTTTTAGTGCATAGACGGAATGATCCCCGTCCTAGGATAAATATGAGGTGGTCCACGTCTTGATGGTCTCAAACAGAAAAAACAGACAGGAAAATCCACATAGTGTAGTAAATACCAATATTGATATGGGTGACAAGTGAATAGAAAATATCGTACTCACATTTACCAGAGCGTACCTCGCTCTAGTTAGTAGCGCATAGGTGGTATAATCCCCACCAAGGAATAAAAAATGTAAACCAGGAACAAAATATATCATGGAAATCTCAGAGTAATAAAACATATATTATAACTATTTATTATACATATAAATCAATAAAAAACAAAGTGCATAAAATACTCTATGAGAAAGTCCATAAAAAATCCACTTTACGCGTTTCACCTATGGAGGCTTCTTCAGAAATGTGGATAGAGTCCTGGTAATGTCCAAATATATATCAAGTTTAATAAGAACGATTAGCTTCATGTGGTAAGAAGATTGATTCACTTACTGTATCCTAATTTCGCGCGCGCTGCCAAACCGGAAGTGACGCGGCGCCGTATTAGCCAATAGTAGGTTTAAGGAAGTGGGCTATTCTAACCATCGGTGGAACGCACGCGTCATACCGGAAATGACGCGGCGTGACCAATCGGTGGTATTCTGTGCGTTCCAGCGTGGAACGCATGCCGAAAACGGACCAATCAGGGGCCATAGTAGACCTCCGTATATCGGATGAGAGTGATGTCCGCAAGCAGACCAAATACAAGTGTCCATGTCTGGCAGAACGAACAGTATACCAATACACTAGCACAACATAAAATATGCATAAGACAAGAACATTGTTACAAACATCATTATCAATAAAAAATATATGTATTCACAACTGCAATAATATATACATATATACATATAAAGGGCACATAAATTGCACATAGAATGTGGGTAAAATCACAGTAGATGACTCCACTCCATAGTTAGAGTATATACATGTATACATAAACATAAGTATCTATATTGGGAAAAAATATAATTAATATATAAGCCACATAAAAAATAAGTGGCTTTAATAAAGAGCGATATAATTGAGATATATATATAGAAAAAAAAATAAATAATATAAATACTGATAAAATAAAAACGGGTAGACTAATAGTGTAAAAAAATACATCAAAGATGAAAGAAGAAGAGGATTATTGGTATAGATGGGTATATACAGACTTTATGCTTATATACATATATATACAATATATATAAAAAAAATATATAAAAGAGGAATATAAAGAGAGGAATGGGAATAAAAAATTGACATTTTTAAAAAATAGTAAGTATAAAATAGCATAAAAAAGAGGCAGCAATTAATATTAAAAAAGAAAGATCCAAGGAGCAAACATAAACCAATATTATAAAAAATTGAAGAGATCAAAATCTATATTTAACCCATTCGGATGCAACGTATCAATTTTGAACACCCATTCCATCTCCTTTTGGCCTATTTTGTTAATAAAATCACCTCCTCTCCAATGGTTTTTTTACTGTAGCAATTCCCATAAATGCAAGAAGTTTAGGGTCACTTTTGTGTTTACAAAAGTGAGCAGACACTGAATGCTTCTCATATTTCTTCTCAATGTTTCTACAGTGTTCTGCTATACGTATTTTTAAAGGTCTAATGGTACGACCAATGTATTGGAGGCCACACGGGCATTCCAACAAGTAGATTACATTCTTGCTTTCACAGGTAATAGTCTCTTTAATATTATAGATCTTATTGTTGTTATTTGATTTAAAAATGGGCCTTCTTTTTTCTGTTGGTTTCGTTTTTTTACTGGCTATGCAACTATTACATTTAAAAAAACCATTGGCGAGGGGTAAAAAGTCCTTTGTGTGTTTGCTTACTATTTGATCTTTAGTGTAGTTATTCGTCAAATGCATTTTTAAATTTGGGGCACCTCTAAATACAATGCGTTTTTTTGTCCATACAAGAGTAAACTCATAGAATCTTTCTTGGTGCCCCTGAGCTCTTCTTTTTTTATTGGGCTTGGGTCCACCTGCAGTTCCTACATTCATTTCGAAATTAAGGGTTATCCCCTATCTAAGATTCTATGGACACACTATAAGACCATGTCTTTCTAGGAATTTTATTTCCTTAAAACTATTTTTTTATAGTTGCATAGCCAGTAAAAAAACGAAACCAACAGAAAAAAGAAGGCCCATTTTTAAATCAAATAACAACAATAAGATCTATAATATTAAAGAGACTATTACCTGTGAAAGCAAGAATGTAATCTACTTGTTGGAATGCCCGTGTGGCCTCCAATACATTGGTCGTACCATTAGACCTTTAAAAATACATATAGCAGAACACTGTAGAAACATTGAAAAGAAATATGAGAAGCATTCAGTGTCTGCTCACTTTTGTAAACACAAAAGTGACCCTAAACTTCTTACATTTATGGGAATTGCTACAGTAAAAAAACATTGGAGAGGAGGTGATTTTATTAACAAAATAGGCCAAAGGGAGATGGAATGGTTGTTCAAAATTGATATGTTGCATCCGAATGGGTTAAATATAGATTTTGATCTCTTCAATTTTTTATAATATTGGTTTATGTTTGCTCCTTGGATCTTTCTTTTTTTAATATTAATTGCTGCCTCTTTTTTTATGCTATTTTATACTTACTATTTTTTAAAAATGTCAATTTTTTATTCCCATTCCTCTCTTTATATTCCTCTTTTATATATATTTTTTTATATATATTGTATATATATATGTATATAAGCATAAAGTCTGTATATACCCATCTATACCAATAATCCTCTTCTTCTTTCATCTTTGATGTATTTTTTTACACTATTAGTCTACCCATTTTTATTTTATCAGTATTTATATTATTATTATTTTTTTTTATATCAATTATATCGCTCTTTATTAAAGCCACTTATTTTTTATGTGGCTTATATATTAATTATATTTTTTCCCAATATAGATACTTATGTTTATGTATACATGTATATACTCTAACTATGGAGTGGAGTCATCTACTGTGATTTTACCCACATTCTATGTGCAATTTATGTGCCCTTTATATGTATATATGTATATATTATTGCAGTTGTGAATACATATATTTTTTATTGATAATGATGTTTGTAACAATGTTCTTGTCTTATGCATATTTTATGTTGTGCCAGTGTATTGGTATACTGTTCGTTCTGCCAGACATGGACACTTGTATTTGGTCTGCTTGCGGACATCACTCTCATCCGATATACGGAGGTCTTCTATGGCCCCTGATTGGTCCGTTTTCGGCATGCGTTCCACGCTGGAACGCACAGAATACCACCGATTGGTCACGCCGCGTCATTTCCGGTATGACGCGTGCGTTCCACCGGTGGTTAGAATAGCCCACTTCCTTAAACCTACTATTAGCTAATACGGCGCTGCGTCACTTCTGGTTTGGCAGCGCGCGCGAAATTAGGATACAGTAAGTGAATCAATCTTCTTACCACATGAAGCTAATCGTTCTTATTACACTTGATATATATTTGGACATTACCAGGACTCTATCCACACTTCTGAAGAAGCCTCCATAGGTGAAATGCGTAAAGTGGATTTTTTATGGACTTTCTCATAGAGTATTTTATGCACTTTGTCTTTTATTGATTTATATGTATAATAAATAGTTATAATATATTTTTTATTACTCTGAGATTTCCATGATATATTTTGTTCCTGGTTTACATCTTTATTCCTTGGTGGGGATTATACCACCTATGCGCTACTAACTAGAGCGAGGTACGCTCTGGTAAATGTGAGTACGATATTTTCTATTCACTTGTCACCCATATCAATATTGGTATTTACTACACTATGTGGATTTTCCTGTCTGCTTTTTCTGTTTGAGACCATCAAGACGTGGACCACCTCATATTTATCCTAGGACGGGGATCATTCCGTCTATGCGCTAAAACAGCAGAGCTCTGTATTTAGCTCTGCCAAATGTGAGTGTATATCCATATATTTTTTTTATTATTCTTGGATTACCTACAGGGTTACACTATTATTTTGTATATTCTTCTCTTTTTTTGAGGTATACCATTGAAATTGTATGACCAATAAGGACTTGAGTACGTATGTTCGTATCAAAATAAGGGCGCGGTTTTCTTTTCTTGTTGTTCACTATTGTTTTCTCATAAGGTGGGGAATCCTTGTGTTGATCACTGCTGCCCATCATATATCACTTGTATCACTATAGCGAGCGCATATACTCTGTTTGTCATGTTTATTATGTATACCCCAAACAAAAATAAATTGAAAGTACTTAATATATTTCAGCAAATTTGGTATACACCTAAAAAGTCACTGTATTAAATGGTTCATTGCTGAGCGTCTTCTGAGTAGATGCTGAATTATTTCTTAATTAAAAGAGTGCAGAGTTATAAGAGTGGTATTAGAACAGTGATTTGTAAAACTAGAGTGAGGTTAGGTTAAGGAACACATAGCCTGGATGTTAGTGATCAGAGATAAATACAGTCCACAGAAACGTGAAAGGCTTTGTTAACTCTAAATCCTCTAAACTAAATGTAGATACCCCCTAACGATATGCCTCTACATCTCCCTAAACCTAATGTTGTGTGAAGCATGGCTGTACCCTCATCAGTATAGCACAGGGTATAAAATGTTACCATCAAATTTTTTTAAGATTTCTCTTGTTTTCTATTCATTCAAGT
This sequence comes from Pelobates fuscus, assembly GCF_036172605.1. NCBI lineage: Eukaryota > Metazoa > Chordata > Amphibia > Anura > Pelobatidae > Pelobates > Pelobates fuscus. The sequence goes on from NC_086319.1 coordinate 147,357,828, forward strand.
GGTGTAAAAATTTGAAGTAAAATATTATAAAATATCCATGCACATATATGAGGTGTTTTAATATAGTTATATTGTGTTAGCATCCATACCTCCTAACTTCTGTGTCCTGAGATGCAGGACACCTTAGGAAGGGAAGTAAAGGGGGGCAGGGTTAGGGGGGGGGGGGGGCAGTCTACCAAAGAGGGATGTCCTCCCAAGAAAGAGAGTGGGTTTGCCTAAATTACTGGCAGTTCAGATGTACTTGCAGCCGTAGGAAGGAAATTATAGGTTGATATTCTGACAGAAAGCTCTGCTGATGTCCAACAGAAAGTACTAACTTTACCATCAAACTGCCACTAAAAGTTTGGATAATAACTTCAAAGTTTTTCTAAACTAGTACTGTTAAGGTTAAAACTTGGCTTTGGTTTAGAGATTTTGGAACTGATCGTGTTATTAAAGCACTACAATAGCCAAGTATAATAAAGTAGATGATGGTGTAGAGGGGGGGTGAGAGTGTAACAATAACATTGAAGAGAACAAATATTGCTATCATCAGGCTATTTAGTATGCAAAAATAAAGAAGATACCAGGAAAGAGAGGGAGAATAACATTAATGTTACAAATCCCTTTTCTCTCTCTTTCCTAGTATCTTCTTTTTTTTTTTGAGGACTGCATATAAGAACTGGAAACAAGGTACAATGGTTTGGTTTCCACAACCATATCGTGTAAAGTTAATTATGCTATGATTATATAACAAACTATCAGGGTTTTTACTCTGTTTTCTTAATAGCAATATTCCTATAGACTTCAATGGAAGAATTGCCATTCAGTAACCAGAGTAAACCCTTCCTTGGAGGGAAAACACCAATATGTTCCAGAAGGCTAAACGTAAATAAAATTGACATTTCATGATTTTGTGAAAACTTCGACTTAGTGAGTGGGACTCAAACACAAGGCTCCCTTATATGTAAAAAATGTTTTCACATTGCATCTAGCACTGATTGCTCATACTATTATGGTGTTTGGAAAACCTTAAAAGAAAACTATAGTTTCAAGAATACAAACATGCACTGTGTGATTACCAGTTAACAGTACTGTGTGATTACCCATTTTAGTGTTCATCTGTATGACTACTTAGCAGCCAGTTGCCACTTTGAATCCAATGTTGTAAGTCAGGGAACATGGAGCTGTAATTGAGTAATCATAGATGTGCATACATAGCTGCCATTTGGATAATCCCCAGGTGAATATTATGGTAGGTGGTGAATGTATGTGCTGCATGGTGCACTTATTTTTGTAAATTTCCCATAGGGGTTTATGGGGTCAGCATGTGTTTTATCTTGAACTGTTGTATCTTGCAGGTGGCATTAAATAATTTAATTTGTGACAGCTTTTTCTTCTGACAACAGTAATAAAGTCCCCTATGTCTGTACTATCAATATTATGAACACAATTGAAATTTTTAGCAGTTTGACATTTAGGACAGAGTACACAGATGTCGGTACTATTCAAACATCTGTTGATTCGATAATTAGATGTAGCTCATGAGAAGTACTTTTGGTATAAAATGTATGTCAGGAAAAGCAACCTGGTTCCTTCCATTTTATCTCCTACACATCAGGCTTCAGAATTTCAAGATCTACACCACTTGTGATGACTACATTTTCACTTGACATTGGCTAGTACAGAGTACGAATTTTGAGCTCTATTCTTGATATTCTAAATAAGATATGTTCACAATTATGGTTGGATTATATTTCAGATCAGGCAGAATGTTGCATTTACATAATTAAAAATAAACATACAACTGATTACTAGACTTTTCAGCATGTTGACCACCACTAAAACTCTCAAGGAGTCCTATTAGAGAGCCTTAACAATTAACAGCAACAAATATCTTTCTTTTTACAGACATTTGTGGGCATGTGGTCAGTGCAATATTTATTTTATCTTTTTTTCCCCTCTAAAATTTCCTGCCCTTAAAGCAACAATTTAGAATGAAATATCAATTAATTTTGCTATAAAAATATAGCATTGATAAATGTGGCCTCCATATTTTAAGCTTTCATTTGATTAATGTAATTATTTTGCTTGTCTTTGACAATTACTCACTCTAACTTGCAGCGAGTTGCATGCTTAAATGTGAAATCCATAGCACGCACACCAACTGCAAGAGCAATCACAGAACATCATTACTTGACTGTTGTTTCACTATTGGACGCCATAGATTTAATAGGACATGTGCTATTAAGTAGCAGTCTATGTAAAACAGTGTGCATGTGACAATGCAAGTTTGTGTTATACTACTTTAAAAAACAAAAAACAAACACATTTTAAGACAATATTTAATTTTTTAATTAAAAACAAAAAAAAAACAAAAAACTTATTGGGGCGGAGCCTGGCAGCCATCCTGTTCAAACGCCATCTAAACCAGCTCTCCCGAACCCGGAGAGAATCTGTCAAATTTCACCCAAGCAGAGGCCCATCGAACTTCGACAACCACCCAGCACTGACCAGCGGCAAGTACCACATCGATTGATGCCTTTTTTTCAGGCACCCAAGCAACCCAGACAGAGGCGCAGGTCCGCGGCCTGCCGCGCGGCGCCAGTCCAAAGCCTAGAGGCCCACCTCGGGGGACGCCTCCGAGAGCACTACACACCTAGCTCGGAGACGGATACCACAGCCATGGGCCGCTGCTCACAAAAAGCCATGGCTTGCTCCAGCGCACAAGGCAGAGATATAGGGGAAATGTGGCTTAGGCCCGTACAATCAGAGCCAGCACAAACCACGCATCGACCCCCCGCTGACCCGGCACCCGAAACTAACAGAGGTTATCCGGCCATGACAGCAGCTCCCCTGAAGGCACACCAGCCAACACCTGAATCCCAAAATCCCCACTACTAAAGGGGACCTAAAAGCCCTCCTGATCAACATACAAAAACTGCTGGCGGCAGACGTCGCAATGGTCAAAGCTGACATACAAAGGGTAACAGAGAGGGTTGTGACAGTGGAAGCAGACATTACCAACATCCAGGACACAGTGTCCACCCACGAGGACTCGATCCAACGACTCCAAGCAGAGCAAAATGTTCTAGCGGGTCAAATCATGTCCTTGGAGGACAAACAACGTCGAAAGCACATCAAAATCAGGGGAATCCCCACCACGGTCAAAGTTCCGTACACTTACCATCCAACATCCCCAGAGATGTTATTCTACACTTGATGACAGTAACGGATAAGATACAAATAATGACCGCAATTAAAGGCAAAACACCACTGACATTTGAGGGTGCTCAGCTCTCCTTCTTTCAGGACGTCACTAGAGCCACATTGTTGAATCGAAAGACCATTGGACCAGTGACAACCGCACTGCGCCAAGCAGGCATTACCTACAGGTGGGGAAACACTGGCGCCCTGCTCGTCCACCACAATGGGACTGCACACAACCTCACATCCCCAGTAGGGCCCCCATCTTTCTTAAGGTACTGGGACTGCAACCCTCACATCCCACCGCCATGACGGTAAGCCAACCGGAGAGCTGGGAACCAGAGGACAACTCTACTCCTGGACAGTCTACACGAGATCCACAGACTCTGGTCACTTGACCTTGCACAGGGACTGAGCCCAGGGACGGTATGCATGGTACGGACACAACTGCCAAAGGGAAGATCTAGAGCTCTTCAGATGAGGAGAGGACTATCAACTCCTAAACTAGATTTTTTTTTTTTATTTTTTTTTTTACTACCTTTTAATTATTTTTTTTTCTGTGCTGGACTATTGCAGCTCATTCACCCCATATCACACCGCATAAATGTCCCTCCTTTTATTTTTATTTTTACCTTGCTCTGCTTTGGTTTGTTCCCTCCAACCTTACTATAACCGCAGTCTTGGGGCCCCCACTCTCACAAGACCAACAGATAGTCCCCCCACGCAAAATAGTATTTTGGCGCCCACTATGATTATCGCCACTCCGCCCACCCCCACCCCCCCCAGGGATAGGGGGATAGATGAGATGCCACACGGGGTACAACGCACACCGGAGCACCCCACACACATGTCATCACCGCCAACTTGGTCCTAATAAGAGCTCCACAGGCGAGTGCACACAGGCATCCAGAACCACAAACCTAAACCAGCTTGCAACACTTATACACATGCTCCCACACACGCTGACATACTGCAGCCAGATCCAGGGAGCACCCTCACACCTCCACACTTGTAGTACACCAGGGGAATAATACACATAACACCAAACTTGTAACAACCTTGCCAACCCCGGGTATGTCACCAAGCCTGCTTGTTATATGAAAATGTGCTTCACAACTTTGCAACCTCAATGTTAACACTGTTATACTGTACCACTTGTCATACCATTTTTATGTATGAAACTGTTAACCTGCCAAACCAAGCGCACAAAAATAAAGAATAAAAAAAAACAAAAAAAAACAACAACCTTATTTAGAAAAATTAGAATTCCTCACTAGTTAGTGTCTTTTCTGGTTCCAAATATAGCTGTTCATAGCCTTCTGCATACAAACCTCAGGAGGACATTCATTTTTATGTACTAAAAGTAAAAAGGAGAGTTGCATTCAATCAGAAAAATCAACACAGGCTGCACTGAGCATGGGTCAGCGTACCCCATATAATCCACACAAAAGAAAAAATCTCAGGCACTCACTGTGATTTGTTCAAGGCAGTTTTATTGGATCCGCAACGTTTCGACCTGTAACCAGGTCTTTATCAAGCTTGATAAACACCTGGGTACAGATCGAAACGTTGCGAATCCAATAAAACTGCCTTGAACATATCACAGTGCGTGCCTGAGATTTTTTCTTTTGTATTCATTTTTATGTAGTGAATTCTAATAATCCACACAGTAGGAACCTTACTCCGGTACCTCTTGAGAGTTTGGCTTGAAACAATAGGGAATAACTGGCAGCAAAAATAGTTTTTGACTTGTTGGCGTCCTGAATCCTTAAATATCTAAAGGGGGATTTAATATGAACCCTATAAGTAGACTGTATCAGTCCCATGTTGGCAGCAGATAAATTCATGGGAAAAGCACTGGGAAATTTTTTCTACATTAAATTTCATCTGCCATTTGAGTGCCCAGTCCCCCAGTTATCTAAATCCATTTGCAGCAAAGTAATATCTTGCTCAGATTGTATTAATTTACAGAGGTGTGTGTCATCTTCAAACTCTGAAACATGACTTTCAATGCTTTTTTTTTTTTTTTAAAGATCATGTATAAACATGTTAAATATAAGGGGCCCCAGAACAGAACCCTGAGGGACACCACTTACCAGCTCTGTCCAGCTTGACAATTAACCATTTGTACTCTATTTTTAAGCCAATGTTCTACCCAAGAACAAGAATTTTCATCTAGACCAATTTCTTGGAACACTTTATCTATTGTATGAAACTGTATCAAACACTTTGGCAAAATCCAAATAGATCACATCCACTCCAACATCTGAATCTATACTTCTACTTACTTCTTCATAGAATGCAATCAAGTAAGTTTGCTTTATAAAATCATTTTTGCTGATAACCACGTTCTTCTCAAGGAATTTTTAATCCCTTAATAACCTTTTCAAATACTCTCACAGTGACCTAAGTTAAGCTCACAGGTCTATAATTTCCAAGCAATGATTTTGAACCCTTTTTGAATGTAGGAACCACATCTGCCTTCCTCTAATCCTCCAGTACACTTCCTGAAAAAAAAAAGAATCTTGAAAGATCATAAACAGAAGTTCACTTAAATCCACACTTAGTTCCTTAAGTACTTGTGGATGAATACCTTCAGGCCCTGGAGCTTTGTTTATTTTAACTTTCTTTAGTTGCTGTAGCACCTTGTCTTGAGCCATCCAATTACAATTTTTCTGCAAGTTTTTGTGCAGCAATTATTTGCATATCTATTGCCATAGGTTCTTCCTTAATATTTACCGAGGAGACTTATTATTTAAAATTTCTGCCTTTTTCTGGTCTTTATTAACTAACTTCCCCATCCCAGTTTTTAGTGTACCTACACTTTCATTTTTTATTTCTTTAAAATTTATGTACTTAAAAAATGTTTTGGGGGGTTAGGCATGACCGCTGAGCTGCTTAGTCGCACAAAGCATTTGCTCCGGATGAGAACCCAATAATAAGCTACTTTACAGAGGTTTCTCTCACACAAAATGGTAGTCTCAGTGCTAGGAAACATTGGTGTCATCCTCAGACTCAACTTGAGGGATTTTGTGTATTATTGGACAGCCTGAACCCAATGACAAACTGTGGCCTTCCATTGGAGGCAAGCGCAGCAGAGGTGGCCGATCTCCCTGCTGGCTGTAAAGTTGGAAGGCACTGATGATGTCGGGACCCTGTTTACCCCCCACCGGCACAATCCTACAGGCACTACTCTGCAGCTGCGAGTGGAACTGTGCAACTAACCTGCTTCTGAAACGAGCACGCTGTTGAGCCCCCTGAGACAAGATGGCGGTGGCTGTGCCTGCTACCGACACACTCGAGCAGTGACTGGACAACCGATTCCACAAATTCTGTCAGAAGCTGCAGTGCTGAAGGGACCAAGCTCTGAGGGAGTGGCAAAGTAAAACCAAGCTGCGGAACCTACCTCCCAACGATCCACATTTTGCTGCTTGCATGAAATGGAGATCCCTGACAGCACATGCATCTAAGGAGCCAAAGAGGAATAAGGCCCTCCTAAAAGCTATCTATTAAATTCCTGAGAAGTCCAACGCCTGCTCCTGCTTTCAATGTATTCTTCTGTGTTTTTTCTTTTTTTTAGTTTGTTTCAAAGGACACTATATTGTGATCACTATTTCCCAGTTAGGGAAAGCATTTTTAACTGCTGTGATCAAAAGCATATGTCATCAGAAGCACACGTCTGATTTGGAGCCTAATAGCCCTTAAAGGACCACTATAGGCACCCAGACCACTTCAGCTCAATGAAGTGGTCTGGGTGCCAGGTCCCTCAAGGGAAACTGCTATGTTTACACATGGGTTAATCCAGCCTCTAGTGGCTCTCATTGACAGCCGCTAGAGGCGCTTCTGTGCTTCTCACTGTGATTTTCACAGTGAGAAGACGCCAGCGTCAATTGGAAAGCATTGACTTTTGCCGCGCATGTGCATTCAGCCAATGACGTCCAAAGAAGGAGAGTCCCCAGCGCCGAGGGGGCCCGGCGCTGGAGAAAGGTAAGTGATTACCCCCCTTCCTCCAACTTCAGCCCGACGGGAGGGGGGCCATGAGGGTGCGGGCACACTCAGGGCACTATAGTGCCATTAAGACAAGCTTGTTTTACTGGCACTATAGTGGTCCTTTAACTCATGCAAATTCCTAGGAGTAGAATTGCTTTAATGTCTAGATTCTACTTTGTGGAGAACCCTCTGAAAATCAAAAATGGTCTTCTACATGTTTTTAACACTGTATGGTTAGGAATGCACATTTGTGTTACTAAACCTATTTTTGGTATTTTTCTTGCTTTTTAGAAATCTTTAACTGATTTGGAATGTTTCATTATCTTGAAAACTGAAAACAGGCCAATACTTCAGCAGTACTTTTTTTTATTTTCTCAGCCAAATAAGCTCTCAGATTTTATTTGGTGTCATATGGGGACAATTCCATCTGTGCAGAAGAATGATGAGTCAGAAGCTGTGTCTTGCTGTTATTCTATTGGGCCAGTGAAAAAAGAACACTGTAGCGGAGCTGCAATCCTAAAATCAAATATCTCTGCTGGAATCCTCTGGAGCTGGAAAAAAATAGCTGTTCAGTGATTATAGCCCATTCCCCCAGTAACTGGACGAAACACAGTTCTGGGAGTCAACTGACATTTATTGTGCCACACTTGGCTTTTTATGTACAGACCCCCAGCATAGGATCTCCATAGAGTACAGTACAAACTCCTCCCCGTCGTCTCTGTGTCTGGGAGACAATTGAGTTCTTGGAAGGCTAACTCAATTATCTCTCAGGCACAGGAAGTAACATAAAATATTATAAATCACACCAAAAACATAGGAAAATATTACAGGAACCCCTAAGGTCCGATATCCCCGATTAGCCCTGGTCTGAGCGCCTAACATATCCAAAAAGCGCTCAGATCTGTTTGTTGAAACAGAATTGTCATTCTGGTGAAGTTTTGGCCAGCCACAAGGTGATGCCCCAAAAGAGTTTCAGTGAATCCAGGGCAGCGACCGGTCTCCTTTCGGGGGGTTCCTGTATGAACACTGATGAACACTCACCCTGGCTCTTAGGTAGTGAATGCTCTCCCCAATTGGTAGTTTCTCCTGAACGTGGTTCATGTAGCTGGTTGGGAAAGTGTACGGGCAGCAGAATCATCTCTGCCGTTCGTGAGAACATGTAGCCAAAATAAGTTCCACACGCTTGACGACCAAGTACTGCTGCCTGTGTTCGGTAGACAAAATGGCCACCATGCACTAGACCACGTGCGATCGGTTATACGAATGGTGGCCACCCAGGGAAATCCCTTAAGTTAATCCTTTAATTGCGGTTAACAGCCAGGGGTGGTCGGTGTTCTGAGTCAATAAAGAGGGGGATTACACAAGTTCTGTTCAGTCCACAAACAGGGGGACAAGTGTCTGTTCGGTAAAACTACACATAAGTTCAGGCAACCTCAGGGAATGATACCAGGTCTGCCACAAACATCACCATCAAAACCTTTGCTTTTAATTCTTCTGGGAGAATTTCATAACTAGAATTAGGTAAGTATATACAATCACTAGCTCAGTTGTCAAAAATGTGTGGTTTACAAGGAAAGGTATTCAGAGCTTCAAAGTCAAGACATCCATTCACCCAGATATCAATATTTTTTTATTTGTTGCGAATGAGTACCAACATTGCATGCATCTTGATGGCAAAACAAATACATATTTGTCAAGATAAGTATACCCAGAAACGATTTATTACCAGGTGGGTCATGATTACAAAGATGTTCAAAAACACAGCCAAGGTCAAACCAGAATATTACAGAAATACGAGTAAAAAACACACATAGGGTACTAGATACAGAAACTATGGAATAGGTGTACTGTACCTTTAAATATTCTTATGTGCACACTGATCAGGCCACATCAGAAAAAGTACAAGAATGAGGCTGCTTGAATGACGTGGTCCATGACAGGACCAGACACATGGGGCACTCTTATTTTATATACCCTGCTCATGGCTCACAGAGAGAGAGAGAGAGGGGAGAGCACTATTCTGAGCAGGTAGGATCTTTTAAAATATGCAAATTCATATGCAAGTGAACCCATTTTATAGTAATAATTGGGACTTGTAAATTACCATTACCATTGAGGGGTTTTGATAGACTAGGGAACTAGGCACTCAAATGGCAGATTAAAGGACATGTAAATAAATGCAAGATCATGCACTTATGGTTAAGGACAAGCACAAGCAGCTTACATCCTAAATGGTAGTAAGTTAGAGAAAACATCACATGAGAAGGATTTAGTAATAGTTGTAGTCGACAAACTGGCCAACAATGCCAAATGTCAATCAGCAGCTGCTATGGGTAGTAAGATAATGTCATGTATATAAAGGGGCAATAATTCTCGGACGAACATATAATTTTGCCTCCTTACAAAACAAAAACTTAATATTAAGTGATATAATATTAAATTGTCATAATCCCTTTTTGATCCAAGGAGAGATCTGGCTGACACTCAGGGGTCAACAATAATTTTTTTTCCTAGTTTCTTGCGAAATTGGAAAGTGTTGCCTTTCTTTAAATTAAAAGCAGCCGTTGTGAGTAAGGCTGAACTTAATGGGCACAATTCATTTTTTTTCCCTCAGCCTATGTAACCATGCCTGTATCCTCCATTAGAGAAAAAAGGAAATGTGACATATGGTCATAGGAGGAGTAGCAGAGACTAGAAGAGTAAAGCCTAGGCTAAAAAAATAAAGGCTGACTAAACATAAGAATGGCATCAGTCCCCAAGCAAGTGACTACAAACCTGAAAATGTAACTGTGGCGGAGCCTGCCTACCTCATGGATTACTGGTGCACGACTCCAGTAAAAGGCTAATCTCTCTCCCTTGGCTCTCCTTCACCACATTGGAGCCGTTGCCCATCTTGACCGGGACCAGTATCCTCTGGAAATCCTGCTCGGCCTCATCTGCCGGATCCATCTGGTCAAGTTTATTCACTGTGTTAACACCATTTTCGGGTACCCAAGGGTGCTATTTTCCCAGTTTGGGCACACCAGCATTTAACTATCTGTGGATGTATAATGTGTTCTTCGCTGTTAAATTTTTATTTTCATATTGTTTTGTTTTGGGGCTTCTCTGTGTCTGGGAGATTAAATTAAGCGGGGGATGCCGCAATCCTCTCCCAGACATAGAGATGCCTGTACAATCCTGTAATCCTTAGATGATCTCTTGTGATCTCTTGATCTCTTGATCATCCTTAGATGATCTCTTGTTGCAAAGTTGGACAATTCCTGAAAGGCAACACTTTGTGCAGACTCTTGTCTTGCAGTTTTTTCATATCTTAAGACATTACATTTGCATGTACTGTAGAGGTCCTCAAGATTATATGCCTTCTCTATCTTTACTTTTGGTATAAATACCTCCTTCTGATAATTACGCCCGCCTCCCTAACATGTATACATTATGTCATAATCAGCGCTGTATCTAGTGCAAGGCTGACAAGGCATAACCGCCCTGCCAGCCTCTTGTCCTGGCCACCTCAGAGCCCCCGTAAGGCTGGCATGCACAAATGCGGGCAGCAAGGGAGCACTCTCACCCGTGCTCTACCTGCTCAGCTCCTTTGCGCGCACTGCAGTGATGCCAGAGCCAGAATATGACGTCATTCCGGGCCCCGGCATCACTAAGAGGCGCACGAGGGAGCTGAGCAGGGAGATCAGATTTTCCTCGCTGCCTGCCTCCTCCGTTCACCTGTCTGCCAGACCTCCCGACCGCCCCCTAAGCTGTAGCCAGCCCCACTGGACCACAGGGAAAGATCCACTTCAGCACTCCCAAAGGTAGGAGGCTGGGTGGATTGAAACTTAATTATTATTTTTTTTATTGTAAGTGTGTTAGTGTGTGTGTCTGTTGGTGAGTGTTAGTGCGTGTCTGTTAGTGAGTGTGTGTCGGTGTGTGTCTGTTAGTGAGTATTAGTGTGTGAGTGTTAGTGTGTCTTATTGATACTTGAATACTACAGTCAAAGTATGCACAGCTCTGTGTGAGGGAGACTTCTTGCTACTAAAAGATACTTGTAGAACCGATGTTGTGCTTGTACATATCCATGGCAATTGATGTCTACTATCAAGCAGAAAATGAAAACCTGCCTATATCCTGTGCTGAAACCTGCAACGTTTTAAAATTATTTGTAGAAATAAAGATATTTCCAGTCAACTTTAGCTTCTTTTGTGCATGTTGGGTGCACAACCTTCATCTGATCACTCATAAAGTCCTTTCATATTTCATGTACACATTCGAATTGCTCAAATACATCACATGCTCGCTTCAACATTTACTTTGTTAGTGACTGTCACTGAGAGTTATAAATTGAAAATTGTAATGCAACTCCATAATGACAACCTTCACATTGAAACACTATCAAATCTTGAAATGGTAATTATAACTACATTCACTGTAACTCTGTAACTTGCTTAGACGAAAAATAATCTGTTGGAAATGTTGTTTTAAAAAGATTTATGGACAGATCATTTTTGTGACAGTCATATTATTGTACTTGGGAAAGTCAGACCAATTTATGCAGACATAACTAAAACTAACTAGTAGATCAGTCACTTTTTGGGGAAGCAGTACAATTCTTTTGTCTTATTGTTCTGTTACCAAAAAATGATATTATTTTGTCCTGTTGCCTCTATACTTTGTAGCAACATTCTTGCTTTGTATGACTAAATGGCTGCAGTTGCAGGATTTTTAAAATTGTGGTGTCCCTGGCACTATGATATATGCATATGATATTGTGTTAAATGAAACCCAGGACTAAATATTTTTTAAATGGTGCTTTATATTGTAAAGGACAATTATCTGAGATCACTGTGATGCCCCTACAAGAGTGACAAACTGCCCTGTTATAATTTATACTCTAATTATAGCAGTGCCACCTTTTGAATTAATTTTAAAGCCTTCAGAAAATGTAATTTATATGAAAAATAATTAGCATCCCGCAGCCAACAACCTAAAATTTGGACATGGTCTATATGGCTGTGGTTTCCCTATGCTGAAAACAGACCACATCCTTCTTGGAGTTTAAACGATTTGCTTTGAATTCTGGCAAATATAATTATACTTTATTTATGTTTTCAGCTGTCAGTCTCTAATTCTTCAAGTAACTGTTTCTATGGTAACTACAGGTTGCAGACCATTTGTTTATTGAAGGAAAGAGATAAATAGGGAAAGATTATATGACCACATATCATTCATATTTGCTGATGGAGAGGCTCTCAATTCCAGCATTAGCTATATTCCCCATAGACCTAGGTCAAAGACCAAACTGTGATTAGAAAAAATATCTGACTTCAAGTATGTTGAGAAATATGACTTCTCAATGTCTCTGGAGGAACATTGCTTATTATTAGAATGTTGTGTATAATTCCATGCTGTTTATTAAAGTGAAATGTAGTCAACCCATTATTTATCTGATGTTCTCTTTATCTTATTTAATGCAGCTTAACCATTTTTTTTTATCTTGCCTTAAGGTAAAATGTTTTAGGAAAACAATGACATTTACCACATATATTGGTGAATAAGATATAACTACTGTAACACTACTATTGCCCAATCAATCCTATCCTGCCCCTTTCCCCAAAAAAGAAAGCTTTTCCAGCGTCGAGGCCAAATTCTTACTCAATCGGATCCTCTTCCATTGACGTCACTTCCTCCACATAAATGTCAGAGATGGTGCGCTTGATACAAGGCAATCTTTAGAAGTTAGTGGTGCTTAGTCAAGTTTGCCACCTTGCTGTGGTCATTTTCCATAATCTGTCACTCAACTTTGATTAATGTATTATATTCTGTCTCTCTGCTAGCATTATTGGTGCATAATTTCCTATAGGAAATGGCAGGGCGCATGTGCAGTTACCGGATCAGTCCCTCATTAATGTGGGTCCAGTTACTTTAGCCTTTTTAATGTCAAACTTTGCATTTCCTGATGCTTACATTTTGCTCTCCATCACCTGAGGCTTTATGTCCAACAGCGTTTTTGTGTTGGGGATTTTTTTTTTTTTTATGTATTCTTTGCCTGTCTATTACTCTCTTGCTTCCTTATTTTTACTCTCCTTGCAGGGTGTGAACTCTGTGTGAGGCAAGAGTCGGATATAGAAAGTGACATCATATCTTCTTCTCTCAGTTCACATACGCAGAACCACATGTGTGACTTTTTGGGAGGTAAAGGTGTTAAATCAGTTCACTACCAAATATGCTATTCCTGGCAATGAATGGTATGTGCTCTGGAGAGCATAGGCGACAGACCCAAAATGGGAGAGACATGAGCTCTAATACATGGATGTGATGACACAAGGGGTTAACATTTGAAACAAATGCATTGGTGTTATCGAGATATACTGGGTGAACGAGGGGAAGAAATATTTCCTCATAATTTTGAAGCCATGCCTACAAAAGGCCTGAGAAGAATGAGATGGCATGTGAGGGTACAGAAGACTGCCCTGAATGCCTTGACATAGTGTTGAATGCCTTGTTGTGTGTGATGATGGTGCTGCATGCTGAACACTGAAGGACAACATTAAACTAAGGATCCAATGTCAGAAAAGGAGTTCATAATTTGGCGGAGCCAGCAGATCAGAGACTAAGTACCAGCAACTAATGAAAAAACAAAACAAGTTGCAGAATAGAGAGAGAAAGAAAAATTATTGGGAGAAGATTATCAAGTTAGAAAGAGAAGCTTTAAGCTTCCTGACCTTGTTTTTTTCCATCCTATTATTGTACCTCTGACTCCTCTGATTTTGGCTTTGCTTTGACTCCGTATATTCACTCCTTCTGGACTACTTTCCATTAATCCCAGCCATTCTAAGTAATGTTAATGCGTTCAATACTGTTCAATAATGCCTTTATCTTCTTGGCAGGACAATGCCCTGTAGTAACGTGTTGAATATAGTTGACTAACACCTTAGGCACCTAAATTATAACCCCTCCTCTCCCCCCACTATATGTATGTGTCTGTCCCTTCATGCAGCATTTATGTTAGCCAAATAGATTAATTGTTTATAAATAATAAAGTTAAATGTTAATTCACCTTGGCTGCGTCTTCTACTAATCCCCTTGTCACAAGTGCATGATTTACATCATGAGTGGTTGTAGGCATAGAATTCTTAAACATCCCTCAACTTCTAAACTCGTTTTAATAAATGACCATTTTAAATATGATAAAAATTGTATGTGCACACATATAGAGTTGTTGTATGTTTGTATATATGTGTACACCTCTTCCTGGATGCATTCTTAACCAGTCATACTCTTCTGTAGTTTGATTTGCTTTCACCCTTTTTTGAAGTCGAGGCTGCCTTGTTTAGCATAAACCAATTTCTTGGTTTCTTTTAGAAATTAAAACATGCATTTGCAAAATTCTTATATATAGATAATTTCTGTTGTGCAGTTACACTTGCATTTGCCTTATTCAGCTCTTACTTTTTCAGGTGATTAACTCTGCCTCCATTTGCTGAATAATTTCCTTGATCTCATATTGCATATGTATACCTACTTTTATTGCTCTTGTGCTATTTATGCATACAGGATTTTATTTGTTGAACTACAATTTTTCTAATAGGTTCAAAGTGGTGATACGTTTTCTTTTAGATGACCAGAAGTATTAATGCCTTAGCTTAAAGGCACCAAAACAGTGTTCGCTCAAGGAAGTAATTTTAGTGTATAGATCATGCCCCTGCAGTCTTACTGCTCAATTATCTGCCTTTTAGGAGTTAACTCCCTTTATGCTTCTGACTATGCAGCTCAAGCCACACCTCCCCTGCGTGACTGACACAGCCAGCATGAAAAAATGGTTGCAGATCTTACAGTCATGGGAAAAAGAATGTACACCATCTTTGAATTCTATAGTTTTACATATCAGAAAATATTAATAATAATCAGTTTCTTAGCAGGTCTTATAATTAAGTACATACAACCTCAGATGAGCAACAACACATGACATATTACACAGTGTCATGATTTATTTAACAAAAATACACAAAAATGGAGAAGCTATGTGTAGAAAAAAACATAGGAAACAAATAGCAGGCAGTGCTGCTAATCAAATGTCCTTGATTAATTCATAATCAGCAAGTGTGGCCACCTCTATAAAAGACAAACTTTTAGCAGTCAGCTGGTCTTCAGCATTCAGGTGTGTTTTAACACATTGTCAAGGAGGAAAGACAACACCAATAATCTTAGAGAAGCAATTGTTGCTTCCCATCAAACTGGGAAGTGTTATGAGGCCATTTCCAAAACATTCAAGACAGTTGCAAGGATTGGATGTTCTAGCAAATTCACCACAAGGTCAGAACGAGCATGTGATGCTCAGAGAAATTGAAAAAAAAAGAAAACAAGATTTACATCTCAGACCCTACAGGTCTCAGTTAGCATGTTAAATGTTAAAGTTCGTTATAGTGCAATTAGAAAAAGACTGAACAAGTATGGTTTGTTTGGAAGGTTTGCTAGGAGAAAACCTCATCTCTCCAAAAAAAACATGGCAGTATGGCCCTTATGTCTGCATAAGTTACATCTGAACAAACAACAAGACTACGGGAACAATGTTCTTTGGTCAGACTAGACTAAAGTGGAGATGTTTGACCATAATGCACTGTGCCACATTTGGTGAAAATAACATATCAGCACAAATGCCTCATACCAACTGTCAAGCATGGTGGATGGGCTTGTTTTGCAGCTACAGGCCTCAGGAACCTTGCAGTCATTGAGTCGACCATGAACTCCTCTGTATACCAAAAGTCAGTCTAGAGCTTAGACGAAATTGGGTCATGACCCCAAGCACACCAGCAAATTTACAAAATTATGGCTGAAAAAGAGCCATCAAGGTGTTGCATAGGCCCAGTCAAAGTCCAGACAGATTGAAATGCTGTGACGGGACCTTGAGAGAGCTGTACATAAAGAAATGCCAGCAAACCTCAATGACCTGAAGCAACATTGTAATGAAGAGTGGGCCAGAATTCCTCTACAACGATGTGAGACTGATAAAGTCAGACAGAACAGTAATCGGTAATAACCTGATTATTTCAGGTTATTGCTGCTACAAGTGAAACTGATCCGTGCCCCTCCCTCCTCTTCCCCCCCACTCCCTCTCACACATACAGACAGATACATACAGACACATACACACACATATACACATACAGACACACACACACATGACACACATACATACAAAGAGAGAGGCACACATACAGACAGACCGACACACAGAGACACAGACAGGCACACACACATACAAAGACACATACACACAGAGAGGCACACACACATACATACAGACAGGCACACACACAGACAGACACATACAGACACACACAGACAGACAGACACACACACAAGACACACATACACACAGGCAGGAACCGACAGACACACACATACAAAGACACATACATACAGACAGGCACACATGCAGACAGACACACACACATACAATGACACTTACATACATACAAACAGACAGGCACACATACATGCAGACAGACACATACAGACACACACACACAATGTTTAAGCCCCCCTCCTGTTTCCTACCTTTTAGGTGCAGGAGGGTGACTTTTCGTGGGGTCCAGTGGTGACTCAGGCTGATGGGAGTCAGAGTTCCCACTCTGACTCCCTCTGCTTCCTCCTGCGCGGGCTCTATGTGTTAGCTGGGAGGAGTGACGTGCAGTCACTTCCTCCCAGCGTGTGATGTAATCACAGGGGGCCCGGTCGCGCTGTTAATTTGTGACAGCATGGGCCTCCCCACCCGATGGACCCCTTGGATGGCGGCGGCCAGAGCCGCAGAAGATGGCGGCGCGTACCTGGTCGCAGGGCGTCCGGGCACCCTGGAGTGACGGGCCCGGTCGCAGCTACGACCCCTGAGACCGCGGTATGTACGCCACTGGCTACAAGCTATTGAATCATAAGGTGTACTTAGTTTTTCACACATGGCTTCCTCATTTTACATTTATTTTCGTTAAATAATGACACCGTGTAATTTGTTGTTGTTTATCTGCGGTTGTATTTACTTACTTTTAAGACCAGCTAAGGAACAGATGATTGTTATTACGTCCTGATATGTAAAACCATATAATGCAAAGAGGCTGTACTTTGTTTCCCATGACTATATATCTTAATAGTGGTCCATAAGTGGATATTGTTTCAAAAATGAGATCACTTATTTAAAATGACGTTTCTGAAACAACTCTAGAATGTTTATCCAAGACTAAGACCGTTTAGTTGCTCTAAACTCTGCAAGTAAAGATTTTTATTTAACAAATACAAGCTTAATTAGATATGCTGTGTTATCTTAAAAAAACTAAAATAATGTTGCATTAAATTGACTTGCATTAACATTTTGTTTTACATTTATAGTACAGTTTCGACAATTCATTTTCAACTATTCATTTCAGGCTGGAATGATTCGCACAGATGATGATGAATTTTTTATAGAGCCCTTGGAAAATGAAAAAAATGAGGAAGAAAGTGGGAGAACTCATATTGTGTATCGTAGATCAGCTATACTAAAGCTTTTTCCTGAAAACACTGACATTCAACATAATGGTAAGTCTCAAAATTTTTATATAATAACTCATATGTATATATTTACATCTATCTTATCTATATAGTTATATATATATATATATATGATATAATGTGTGTAATATCTCTTCTATATATATGTGATAATCTCATGCTCAGTCTAGTAAAAATGTTATCTGTGGAAAAACAAATTATAAGGAAAAAAAATAATTTAGAAATCTGGCAAAGGATTAATCGAAGCACAGTTTAAAGGTTGGCAGTGTATAGGTTATGTTAATAATTCAAGCATAAATTGTAAATTAGGTGTAATCCACCCTCTCATCCCCCCCTCCCCCCCCCCCCCCCATTGATACATTTTGCTTATATGGTGGCAGATATATTTGAAAAGGTATCATCATAGATTTAAAATGATAAAATACAAATTCATTTAAAAAAAAAAAAAAAAAGGCAAAAACTTCTTATTATAGCTTGCCACGTATTGAGCCAGAGCCAGGGTGTCCTGACAGACAAGTACCATGTGTCTCGAATGCACCCAACTTAAAGTGGGTGTGATGTCGTTGTGGTGGTAAAAGGGTTAAAGTTCACTATTTGTCTGTACTAGACCAGAAATAAAATACCCCTTAACACCACCCACACTTAAACATTATAATATAACTTTTACTATTTTAACGCTGCCACCACCAAGACAATTTATAAATGGGGGGCCTTGGTCCCCCAGGTAAATCAATAATAAAAACCCACCAAATACAACTTAGCACAATATTTAAGGAATTGCAAAACACTAATTAGTTTCTTCAGTTAACGTGATGCTTTACCAGACAAAGGCAGAACTTAATAAAGGAATATTTATTATGAGCAAAAAAAAGTCACAGTGCAGACAAAAATATAGATGGCAAGCAATTTAGTTACACTAACAGGTAAAAACAAAAGGGATAAAAAACAGAAAGTCCTAATCACTTACTCATCTCTTCAAAGTAAATACATCTGCCTCAGGGGATCTTTGGTAGGAAAGATGGTGACTCACTTAGAATTAGATTCTGGCCCCAAGCAAGTACTAAGACATTTCAGTATCATTGGATATATACCGTGTGGATTACCACCCCTAGTGGAGTAAAGGCGTATCTATAAAGATAATGAGTGACCAACCCCTTGTGTTCCAGACCAACATCAATCCAAATGGAAACATTTGGTTCTATCTTCTCTTATGTACCTGCCACAGAAATAATAATTGCATCTACAAATGTATTATTTTCCCATTCTAAAAATATGTCGCGAGCCTTACTTGCGACCCACTATGACGGAAATCACAATTTCCCCCTATGGTTAAGTTATGCCAATCATGTTTGAGCTTGTTTAGAAGATGGCGCTTGTCACATTCCAAATATAACAAAAATAAGGTTTCATTATTATTATGTGGGTAAATATTTATGTTTTTTCCTTTTGGATATGATACTGGAACAAGGCTAATGGCCATTAACATATCAAAGAGATTGACTTATAAATTAAGAGGTACAGGACATATGGCTGAAGTCAGACATCCAGGCTTTTCAAGTGTAGAATCTCACAGCTTGCAGCTTTCACATTCCTCTGCAATTTACATTACCCCTTCTGTCATCTGACCTCTTTGGTGGGTCTCATCTTCAAAAGGAATTAAGGCTATAAACCTTCCATTCAATCAAATTAACGCATTTTGACATTGACAATACCACCTCTACCAGGCAAGCAGATTATCTATACACTACACAAATTACATTGAGACAATACGCAGTAATGAATTATGCACCCTTGCCGTGACACTGTGTTTATCCTGAGGCCTAATGCAGCCGACGGTTCGGTAGTTGAGAGAGGCAGCCGATCTTCTGGCCCTGGGCTCCTATTTATCAGCTTACTCCTTGTAGCCCTCAACAAAACTCCACAAACTTGGAGGGCGTGTTATGGCAAGAAATCTTTGAAGCAAAATTTGAGAGGATATGCCAAAAGTTCTGGCGCCACTTATTAAGCTGCCCTTGCTGTCCTACCTTGTGTACTGCTCCGGGGGTTTGGCAGCTGTTGTGGCACATCAATTTTCCTCAAGGCTTGGGGTCCGACTGGAGTCCTATCCAACCCACCGTCCACATACCCAGAAGGGATTACGGATCTTGGATCTCTGATGGGAGTATGATCCTGCTGCATGGAGAAGGAGGATCCATGGACATCTGGTCCGACCTCAAACAAAGCCTGGCACTAAGCAATGATGCTACACTCCAGTGCGGTGCATCGGAAGAGGCCTAAATTTAAAACTTTTTTTATAATTAAAACACTGTATCTGTTGCAGTGGATGTGATCTACTTGGATTTTGCCAATGCGTTTGATACAGTTTCACACAATAGGTTAGTGTTCAAACTAAAAGAAATTGGTATTGATGCAAATTATTGTTCTTCTTGGCTTAAAGAAAGAGTACAGGGAGTTGTCATTAAAGGGACAATATGTAAAACGTTGTATTACTAGCACTAAGCACTATAGTTTCTATTTAATGGTAAATTTTCAAGCTGGAGGAAAATGTTAGGTGCTGTCTCTCAGGGTTCTGTTCTGGAACTGCTTCTATTTAACATATTTATAAATGATCTTGAAATAAGCATTGAAAGTCATGTTTCAATGTTTGCAGAAGACACAAAACTCTGTAAAGTAATACAACATTATTATTATTATTATTATTATTATTATATTTATAGAGCGCTGTCAAATTCTGCAGCGCTTTACAATGGGTGGATGAACAGACATGTAGCTGTAACCAGACAAGTTGGACACACAGGAACAGAGGGGTTGAGGGCCCTGCTCAATGAGCTTACATGCTAGAGGGAGTGGGGTAAAATGACACAAAAAGGTAAGGATAGTATTAGACTAGTGACAGTTGCAGAAGAGGAAACAGTTGGGAGCTATTAACAGTTTAATTGATACGCTTTTATGAAGAAGTGGGTTTTTAATGATTTTTTTAAGGAGTGGAGACTGGGTGAGCATCTAACGGAGGAGGGAAGCGAGTTCCACAGGAATGGTGCAGCCCTCGAGAAATCTTGAAGGCGAGCATCAGAGGTGGGAGTACGGACAGAAGATAGACGCAAGTCTTCAGCAGATCGTAAGGGCCTAGACGGGACATACTTGTGTATAAGGGAGGATAGATAGATAAATATTACTTTGCTGCAGAAAGATTTAGATAGATTGGGGGACAGGTCACTCAAATGGCAAATTAAATTTAATGTGGTTAAATGCAAGGCTAAAGAATTCACAAGCAACTTACACCCTAATTGGTAGAGAATTTGGGATAACAACACACGCAAAGTATTTAGGAATTGTTATAAACAACAAATTACGCAACAGTGTGCAATGTCAATCGACAGTTGCTAAAGCCAGTAAGGTATTGTCTTGTATAAATAGGGGCAATAATTCTTGCGATGAAAATATAATTTTGTCTCTTTATAAATCACAATTTTGGGCACATGTTTTGAATAAGGATATTATAGCACTAGAAAAGTGTTTGATGTTCCACGAGGGATAAGCCAAATGGCAAATGATTTAGGTAAACTAGAAAAATGGTCAGAGCTGTGGAAACTGACATTTAATGTGGATAAGTGCAAGATAATGCATCTTGGATGTAAAACCCCAAGGGCAGAGTAGAGAATATTTGATAGAGTCCTAACTTCAACATCTGAAGAAAGGGATTTAGGGGTAATTATTCCAGATGAATTAAAGGTAAGCAGACAATATAATAGAGCAGCAGGAAATGCTAGCAGAAGGCTTGGTTACATAGGGAGAGTAATTCGCAGTAGAAAGAGGGAAGTGCTCATGCCATTGTACGGAACACTGGTGAGACCTCACTTAAAGTATTGTATGCAGTATTGGAGACCGTATCTTAAGAAGGATATTGATACTTTGGAGAGAGTTCAGAGAAGGGCTACAAAACTGGTTCATGGATTACAGAATAAAACTTACAACGAAAGGTTAAAGGATCTTACCATGTATAGCTTAGAGGAAAGACGAGACAGGGGGGATATGATAGAAACATTTAAATACATAAAGGGAATCAACACAGTAAAGGAGGAGACTGTATTTAAAAGAAGAAAAACTACCACAACAAGAGGACATAGTCTTACATTAGAGGGACAAAGGTTTAAAAATAATATCAGGAAGTATTACTTTACTGAGAGGGTAGTGGATGCATGGAATAGCCTTCCAGCTGAACTGGTAGAGGTGAACACAGTAAATGAGTTTAAGCATGCGTGGGATAGGCAAAAGGCTATCCTAGCTATAAGATAAGGCCAGGGACTTATGAGAGTATTTAGAAAAATGGGCAGACTAGATGAGACGAATGTTTCTTATTTGTCGTCACATTCTATGTTTCTATGTGTTTATGCCTGCAATGCATGACTGCATAGACTGTCATGTGGTTGTAAAAATTGCTATATTGATTAAATATGACAGATTGGGCTGTCAGTCACCTAAAACACTTGAATACACTAAAAAGAAGTAGTCTAATAAACAGATACACATACATCTAAAATATTTATTAAACAAAGCAAAATAAAAAAATTGTATCATGTATAAGTAAGCACCTTACATTACTGAAATTTATAGTTTTTTAATGAACAAGCAAAGTTGAAAAAGCTGCGAAAGTAATGAAGTAATAGAAAGGTGTGGAGGCTTTTTTTGTTTGTTTAGTTTCTAAAACCCATCCAACTGCAACATCAGACCCTGAACTAGAGGCCTCTATATCTTACATGGTTTTGTTTAGTGTGTTTATGAGTTTGACCTTTATGTTACGGTAAGCGCAGGCATTTGTGCACCAGCTGTTACCTGGAGGCCAGTGTATGGGTAAGTAGCTCCTAGGAAGTCCATACATTTGGTTGTCATTAACAAAACACTAGAGTCACCCGGACCAGAACATCTCAACGAGTGGTGCTTTTCTGTTAACCGTGCAATGTAAAAAGCATATTTACATTGTAGGGTTTAGTCTACCTGTTGCACTGACAGCCACTAGATATGCTTCCACTGCACAGGCAGGGTAAAACTCGGTCACATGACACAGAAACCCCCATAGGAAAACATTGACTCAGTGCACTGCAGCTCTTGCATTTATTGGTCAGGAAAGGGTACAGGGAAGCAGCGCCTTCTGCGTGTCCTCAGATTTGTATGGTGGTGAGTCAATGTGGAAAATATGAAGACCGAAAACAGAATACAGTGTAGTATATTCTATAGGTGATGAGGTAAAATTAGAGAAATGCCACTTACAATTTTCTGCTGCAGATATATACGCCTGGGCGGTATAATCCCTGCCTGTGGATATGTTGCTCAGCTTGATTCCTTGTAGATGGTATATAAAAGTAAAAAGAAAGGGAAAACGAAAACTGAAGAGAAAATGCTCTAAATCACCAAGTGTGTATCACTCCAAATCACACAAATAAAATCAACAATATAATATACAATATGGTGAGAGCAAAATATATGGTGAATAAACCAGTATGTGAATAAAAAACATGCGATATTACCATGTATCTGTATATCCTAAAAATATAAAACACAAGACATAGTATAGCCTGTATAATGAATTAAAACAAGAATGGAGAAGAAATAATCTCACTCACAATTTGCTGAGCCTATGGAAGTGGCTCAGACTTATAGCGCCTTTTTAGATAATGTGTGGGACCAAAAGTGCTGGATGTAATGTAGAAGCTTCACTGCAAATCCTCAATTTCCCTCCTGGATGGTTAACATACGCCAAAAAGAAGGTGTAGGTGCAGGAACAAACTCTTTATTTGTACAAAACAGCATAAAAATGGATCTCCAATGGATAAAGTGCACAACGCGTTTCGACTGATGGTCTTTTTCAAAGTGCTAAATTTTATGACTCCTTGTCAGGTTTAAATATCTAAAAAAGGCGCGTTTTCTGTCTCCGTTACGTCACTTCCGGTTTTCAATTGCGTAATTTCCTTTTAGAATGTTTCCGGGTCAGCGGTCATTCTCTCCTCTAGTGATGAACTTCCGGTATTACAGAGACGTTTCTTCACGTGGACCAGTTCAAAGTGCGCATGTGCATTGAGACAAAGTCCATGAAAACTTCGTCTCTTGACAAACGTATTACCTCATTTGAATTCCACCCAGATACATCTCTCCTCCCAGGACCTCTCCCCTGCTGTCCTGCAACGTGTCACTGCTTGCCTTTCTTCCATCTCTGATTGGATGTCCTCCTGCTTTCTGAAACTAAATCTCTCTAAAACTGAGCTTCTTGTCTTCCCTCTCCTAATACTGATCCTCTGCTTTTGCTTTTCCTTCAAGTTAGTGGTACCCACATCAGCTCATCCATGCAAGTGCGTTGTCTTGGCATTATATTTGATTCTGGCTTCACCTTTGAGCTTCACATCCAGTCTATTACCAAATCCTGTTTATTCCACCTTAAAAACATTGCCCGCATCTGCCCAATCCTTACGCAAGAAGAAATTAAGGAGCTTGTTCATGCACTAATCTTGCATGAATTATTGTAACCCTCTCCTAATTGATCTTCTTAGAAGCTGTATTTCCCCACTACAGTCTGTAATGAGTGCTGCCTCTAGACTGATTTTCCTCTCCAATAATCTCTTGCATGGATTATTGTAACCCTCTCCTAATTGATCTTCCTAGAAGCTATATTTCCCCACTACAGTGTGTAATGAGTGCTGCCTCTAGACTGATTTTCCTCTTCAGTCGCTCCTCTCACTCCTCACCCCTCTGTCATTCCTTATATTGGCTTCCTGTATCCTATAGGAATCAATTCAAAGTACTAATCTATACCTATAAAGCACTGAACAATTCAAGTCCATCTTATATCACTTCACTGATCCATAGGTATGCTCCTTCTCGGTCTCTCTGCTCTGCCCATGACTTTCTCCAGTCCGCTGATCGCACCCGTATGACCAACTCACGCAGGACTTCTCACAGGCAGCTCCTTTCCTTTGGAATAGTCTGCCTACCACCGTCAGACTCTCCACTAGGTTTCAATCATTTAAGTAGTGCCTTAAAACCCATCTCTCCAGGAAAGCGTATGGTCTCCCAGAGTAGGCTCTACCTCACATACCTGTCCCTTTCTCTCTCCTCCAGCTCTGCTTCACTCCCTACTTGTTTAATTGCCATCTCTTGTCCTATTGTGTTTTATACCATATCTCCTTGTAACGGATCACCTGGCACCCCAACTGGTTACCTCCGTTGATGGATGCTCCTAGCGCTTCTTGAGGATTCCAAGCACTCTAGCCGACACCACAACCACTGCAGGTCGAACCTCTCTTCCTTCAGAGCGAAGCAGGAAAGAGCTCTTGAAAGAGCTTGGAAGTGATTATAGCAAGGGAATATGCAGAGCATAGCAATACCTTGTAGCAGATTCCCCCAATAAGAGACAGGACTCCAAATTGAGGGTGAAGTAGAACTGTCTAAAACTTTATTTTACTTGGGACTAGCCCATATGGTCATTACATTAACATTGCTGTGAAAACTCAATAAAATAACAAACAGTCAAATCATAGCAGGCAACATACAGTGACTTATTATAACATAATTACATATTTATAAATGGGTGGGGAAGACCGTAATTAACACAAAATGTCTCTCCTGCATGCAGAATTAGAGATATGCAAATCTACCCGAATATGCAAATTGCCAGTCTTGCTATTCAGGTAGTGCATATTACTGTTGCTACCAACAGAGGACGCTACACAAGCTCCATAGCCAAATCCACCTAGCTGGTAGCAATCCTCAGCAGTACAGGAGAGCAGGAAATACATCCCAGGGGCCATAGTCGCATGGCAGGAGGCTGGCAATTCCGCCACACTCCTCTAGACTGTAAGCTTGTTTGAGCAGGGTCCTCTATAACCTATTGTTCCTGTAAGTTTTTGTAATTGTCTCATTTATTGTTAAATCTCCCCTTCTTATAATATTGTAAAGTGCTATGGAATATGTTGGTGCTATATAAATGCCAATAATAAATAAATAAATAAATAAATAAGAGAAATTAGAAGTTGGAGTTGGGTAGGGCAATAGAGTTGTTAAGCTGGACAAAAGTGATGTGTTGTCCCTTAGGTTTCTGTTCTGCGACCACTTCTATTCAATCCATTTATAAATGATTTTGAAAAAGGCATTAAAAGTCATGTTTTAGTGTAATACAATGCAGGATATTGCTTTGCTGCAGAGGCATTTAGATAGATTAGGGGACAAGGCATTCAAACGGCAGATGAAATGTAGACAAATGAAAATGTATGCACCGAAGGGTGAAACGTACACAAGCAACTTATTGTCTAAATTATGGGTGTCCAACTCGCGACTTGCAGGCCACAAGTGGCCCGGGATCGCTAGCATTTGTTATGTATGTGCCTGTGTGTATAGGTATGTGATTGTGGAGGTGGAGTTTACCGTGTGGCGGGGCTAAAAGTGCCCAGAAAAGGGGAAGTAGGAAGGAGTCCCTGCTTCTCCAACATCCAGATTTCAGGAGCTGCACTGCCTCCACTCCAGCCCATAATGGACATAGGTAAGTGTGTGTGTGTGTGTGGCTGTCTGCCTGTGTGTTTGACTTTAACTGTGTGTGACTGTGTCTGTCTCTGTGTGTGTGTGGCTGCCTCTCTGTGACTGTAACTGTGTGTGAGTTTGTCTGCCTGTGTGTGTCTGCCTCTGTGTGACTGTAACTGTGTGTGTGTGTGTGTGTGTGTTGCGGTCTGCCTCTGTGTTTGACTGTAACTGAGTGTGTGTGAGTGTCTGCCTCAGTGTGTGTGGCTGTCTGCCTGTGTGTGACTGTCTGCCTGTGTGTCTGTGACTGTCTGCCTGCGTGTGTGTGGCTGTCTGCCTCTGTGTGTCTGAGTGTGTGGCTGTGTGTGTGACTGTCTGCCTGTGTGTCATTGTAACTGTGTGTGCGACTGTAAGCCTGTGTGTGTGATTTTTCACACTGGGCACCTAAAGGTCTAAGCCTGGCCCTGGCTGTATCTTTCCCAAAGTGCCTGCATGGACATCCCCTGTGCTTCCTCCTGTCATGGAGGAAGCAGTTTATGGACCCCTGAGGCAGGCGGCTGTGAGCACATCAGAGGCGGCAAGGGAGCTGCATCAGTAGATGCACTTATTATATATTATTTTATTCAGGGGAAACAGGGCTTTCATTTAACATCAAATATTTAGCTATGAAACATAATTTAATATGAATAAACAAATGGGTAAAAATAAGACATTTTGTTATTTTTTAGTTCTACACGACAATTTAACTGTGAATGTCATAATACGGTTTGCTTTTACAGCAATAAAATACACATATTTGTATATCACATGTAAACAGTACCCCTTATGTACAGGTTTTATGGTGTTTTGGGAAGTTACAGGGTCAAATATAGCACGTTACATTTTTCTGTTTTTTCACATTGAAATTCGCCAAATTGTTTACATTGCCTTTAAGACTGTATGGTAGCCCAGGCATGAGAATTACCCCCATGATGGCATACCATTTGCAATAGTAGACAACCCAAGGTATTGCAAATGGGGTATGTCCAGTTTTTTTTTTTTTTTTTTAGTAGCCACTTGGTCACAATGCCAATTTTGGCCAGTGTTTGTGACTAAGTGGCTTCTAAAAAAGACTGGACATACCCCATTTGCAATACATTGGGTTGTCAACTATTGCAAATGGTATGCCATCAAGGGGGTAATTTTTATTCCTGGGCTACTATACGATCTCAAAGGCAACGTAACCAATCTGGCAAATTTCAATGTAAAAAAACTGAAAAGCAAGCCTTATATTTGACTCAGTAACTATTGAAAATACCATAAAACCTGTACATGAGGGGTACTGTTATACTCGGAAGACTTTTCTGAACACAAATATTACTGTTTCAAAACAGTAAAATTTATCAAACCAATTGTATTGTCAGTGTAAGTGCCATTTGTGTGTGAAAAATGCAAAAAAATTCACTTTCACTGATATCATCATCATTGTAATACATTTTACTGTTTTGAAACACTAATATTTGTATTTAGAGAAGTCTTCCGAGTAAAACAGTACCCCCCATGTACAGGTTTTATGGTGTCTTGGAAAATTACATGGTTAAAAATAGAGCTAGCAAATTAAATTCTCTGGACTTTCGGCCTGGGTTGTCAGACAGGTCCCGCAAACTGTAATTAATAAAATGACCTAATTATGTAAAAATATTACATAAATATATATGAAGAATTATTTTATATATATATATATATATATATGGAAGGCGTGGCCTGAAGTTGTGGGAGGGGCTTGGTTCCCCTTCTTAAGGAGCACCAACCCTTCCCTCATTACCTGTTAGGTCTGGCGAATTGTGGGAAGAGAGATCGTCACTTCCGGTTTGTCCTGACGCCATTCTGCTTACCTGTATCTCCGTGGTCAGCTTCCAGGGTCCCAACGAATTCTGTCTCCTCCTCGGCTGCCTGGCTTCATTTCCAGGCTGGGCGGTTCGCTGCGCTTTTCGTTGCGGCAAAATCGTAAGTTATACGGCCGTCGCAATTTCGGCGCGGTCGTTTTACGTCATCCTAGTACGACGATCGCACGCATGGTAACTGTTCGGTACATATTCACACGAATGCCGGCATTCGGTTACGGCTTGTATACGGATATAGCAATATTAAATATTTATTCGTATGGGGCAACTCGTTACATTCATCTTATGCCCGTTCGTTTGCCGAAACGCTCTTAACATTTTATATGTTACAACTTGTTATAGGCGCTAGGGAGACCTCTGGTGGCTGGTTCATTGTCACTGATTTCTCTCTCAAGTGATGTTTCCACGACCCCTGGTGGTCATAAAAGGTTATGACATGTGGCATCATTTGCTTTCTAATTTTGGTATGATTACAGGATATTTGTTATGACAACACTGCTGGTACTAAAGTATTATGCGGGGCAATTCGTTAATTTTACATGTAGGACAATTCGTTCACATTTGGTCACCTTATGACCGTTTGTTTGCCGAATCTCATTTCTATTCTATGGTATATTAATGATAGGCACTAGGGAGACCTCTGGTGGCTGGTTTCAGTACTGTTTTAGTTGGTTACACAACCCTGGTGGTCAGAAGGGTTATAATCACGACATCAATTGTTTTATTACAGTATTGGTAGACCCGTGTTATGTGCACCATATGAGCATCAATATACGGGACATATTGTCACAACATGCTTAACGGTCAATTGATTATGGACCTCTTGTATTTTCAGTGTTCTACAGCAATTCCACTGTGTTCTGCTACCCCACCAACTTTTTGTCACTCGACATAGGTCAGTAATCACTATTTAATTATACCTTAGGGTTACGCTAGACCAGATTCCTCATATGTATTTTCTGTATTACTAGGTATAGGCATCCTAGCACTTTTGAGTATTTGGGTTCCAGTCCCCTAACTGTTGGAATATTTACTGGTAGGTATCTGATCAGCAGGGGGTTGAGGGCTACATATTTTAACCCTTACAAACTCATGTTACTCTCGTAGGTTACTACAGCTCACCTGGGTCACGTTGTCCTACTTTCTGCAAAACTTCACTACTAGTGAAGTACTACTGGTAGGTATCAGATTAGCTGGGGATTTAGGGGCACATTTTTCTTATTTTATTTTTACCCATACAAACGTCAATTACTCTTGTAGATTACAACAGATCGCCTGTACACTCCTTTTCATACTATCTGGCAACTTGCTCATCAGGTACTTCACGTTTTCTCGACTACTTCTCCCTCCCTACCTACCCTTTCGGGTTTTATACAGATACTGGCATACTAAAATAGGACCCACTAGGTATGTTTTCTGGCCTTCTACGCCTTCCGTTAGTGGTCCCGCAAGGCCAACACCCATCCTCAATTCGCAGGTACGGCATCCCCTCGGGCCCATTCATAGCTAGCCGCCTCGCTTGGTTGCATAGGGAGGGCCTCACTTGTCACTCCCATTCTGTCTTATGCTTTTACAAGTCACAGAGAGGCCATCCCCCCGCCATAATGCCAATGGCCACGTACCCACACGCGCCAAATCATAGATAGTGCCTCTCAAAGCCGCTTGGCTACTTGCAGGGCCTCACCTGTCACGTTGCTTAGTAATTCTTCGCCGCTTGGCATTAGTAACAATAGCCAGTTGAGTAGCACCCCAGGTAACATATTATTTTATGTTGTAGCATGTCACAAGTTCCTGAAGAAAGGGAAGATGTGTCAAAAGCCAGTACACCGGCTAGATCGGTCACTCCATCTCGGGGTGACGACAACGCAAGCCATGCATCACTCAGGGCGTGGACTATTCCAAGAATCACGGCTGAATTAAGGAAGAGAAATATTCATTTCCCTGCTATGGCCAGGAAAGCTGAGTTGTACAGACTATTGAATACCCAGACTGATAACACTGGGGCGGGGGAAGGGTTCAGCGGGAACCAGTCTTCAGATCTGCAGTCAGTTTTGTCATCAGTCCTGACCTCTTTGGGTCGTATTACGGACAGACTCGACAAAATGGATGCAGATAGCCAGCAAAGGTCGCCTGCTGCTGCAGGGAACCCGGTTGCTGCGGTGCGCTTGGACCCCCTACCGGGTAATTTACCAACTAGTTTTAAAGACCCGCATATAATTAACCCAGCACACATAGTGCCTGCTAAAACCAAAAAGGACATCTTGGAAGGAAAGGATATCAATCTGGTATCACTTCTGATAGCCTCACAAGATGTCCTTGAGAATAAGACCTATGCATATGTGTCAGTGGTTCTAAAGTCCAGAGATCCCAGGTTGAATCAGAAGCTATCGATTCCAGAATTTGTACTGGCTTTTGGAATATACAGGGATGTGCTATGCTCTGTATATCCGAATAGGAGGGAGGAATTGGACCTTTACCTCCACAAGCTGGTGGATTTGGGGCACAAGTACGGTGGTGCGTCTTTTTACGACTACCACCGTGCTTTTTTCGCAAAGGCGTCGGCCACCCCAGCACAGTTCAATATTCAAGCTGATTGGGGTGTGCTTGATACTGAGCTGTTTTGCCGGCACTTTGCGGGCCTAAAAACTCCAGCTTGTGCCATTTGTTCGTCCAATTCCCACACGGCTAATTTGTGCCCTAATTCTCCTGAGGTGAATGCTGTTTTTTCACCTACTAATGTGGTACCCACAGGGAGATTTGGCAGGGTGCTTAAAGACAAACTATGCCGTGATATAGTGTTCTTGGGCAAATCGCAGGTCTGTAACAATTTCAACACCGGCACTTGCGGATACAGTGCCTGCAGACTTCTGCATGTCTGCTCAATATGTTTCAGGGCTCACGCCAAGGCAATGTGCCCCAATAAAAAAATAATATTCCCTAAACAGTATCTATCGTCTCTTCATGTCTCCCTACTGAAATAACTTTTATGTGCTCACCCATCACAACATCTCGTTGACTTTTTGGTGGCAGGATTTACGATGGGGTTTCACACGGGTATTGTTCACATGCCTACAGGGATCCTGGAATGTAAAAACTTACAGACAGCCCTAGCAGCACCAGACACTATTGACCTACTCCTACAGAAGGAAATAGACCAAGGTTTCTTGTTAGGCCCTTTTGACTCCCCGCCGTTCGCGGTCTGGAGAACTAATCCCATAGGACTGGTCACTAATAAATCCTCAAATAAACAAAGGCTAATTCTCGACCTGTCAGCCCCCCATGCATCTCCTTCTCCAAGTCTAAATTCACTAACACCATCTGAAGAATTCTCCCTCCAATATGCCAACATAGATAACGCAGTCACAGCCATCCTCTCGGCCGGGGTAGGGGCATGGCTAAGTAAAACGGATATTGTGAACGCTTTCAAATTACTCCCTATTCATCCATCCCTATGGCATTTACATGGGGTTAAGTGGCAAGGCTCGTATTACTTTTTCACACGTCTCACGTTTGGTTAAAAAAGCAGCCCCAGGATTTTTGATATATTTGCTGAGACGCTGTGTTGGAATCTACTTAACGTTTGTAAATGCCCCACTGTTATCCATTACCTGGACGATTTCCTGACCATAGAAAGTAACTTAGCACCCCCTACTAGCCTCCAGTCAATCACACGACTGTTCACACAATTAGGAGTTCCTGTATCACCAGGAAAGACTGAAGGTCCAGATACGATAATCAACTTCTTAGGGGTAGTGCTGGACTCTGTGAACATGCAGGCTAGCCTCCCCAGGGAGAAGATTGAACGCATCCTGGCAGCCATCGACCTTTACTTGGGAGGAGGCTCATGTTATAGGAAGGAATTGCAATCCCTGTTGGGTTCATTAAACTTCGCAATGAAAATTATTCCACAGGGAAGAGCATTCATTTCCAGGTTACTTAGCCTGTATCCAATGTTGCAAACTGACGCATCCCGCATTACCTTAGACGTACATGCCACTGCTGACCTTCATATGTGGAAGGAGTTTTTGCTAAACTGGAACGGAATAAGCATTTTTTTCCCGGTTTGGTCAGAGAAGTCGGTATCACTCTGGACAGATGCCGCAGCCACTTCAGGATTTGCCGCTATTTTGGGCAACGAATGGATGTATGGTAAATGGTCAGGGCAGATTGCTGAGATCCCCAGGTTTAAAGAAACTTCGGCATTATTTGAGCTCTATCCTATCGTAGCGGCAGCAGTTAAGTGGGGAGCAGGCTGGTCTGGGAATACGGTTCATTGCTTCTCAGACAACATGGCCTCTTCCCTGGCCATCATGCGGTTCATGAGGACACTCACATGGCTAGCCGCTAAACACAGTTTTCTTTTGTCTTGCATTCATGTGCCTGGGGTTCTCAATATTGCAGCTGATCACTCGGTTTCAGGAGTTCCGGGAAGCTCTACCAACAGCTACCCTAATACCAACTCCAGTACCACAGTGGCAGGAGATGGTCTGGGACTAAAGGAACGGCTATGTCACGGGCAGCAACTCTCACAGCTCGGTGTTTCTGCTAATACTAGGAAGGCATATGGTAGAGCTTATGATGTATTCAATAAATTCTTGTTGGACTTTAATGTCATTGACCAGTTTTCCATGGAAACCATTATTGCTTTAATTTCTTTTTGCCACCTTCGTCTAACATCATCATACAACACCATTAAATTGTACATCACAGGTATTCAACACCACATACTCACTACTTGGCCTAACAGACAACGCTTTCTGTCATCCTACCAAGTTAAGGCTATTCTTAAAGGTATCAAAGACTCCACTCCTATACCCGCACCAGCTAGACTACCCATCCACGATCTATTATTCCAGGCACTATCAAATCTACTAGACACCTCACCATTCGAAGCCCATACCAATTGTGTAATTAAAACAGCCATCTATCTGGCGTTTTACGGTTTTCTGCGGCCCAGAGAATTCACCACTGTTAGCGTTAACTCACCCACCTTCGTCACAAGATCAGATCTGGTAAAGGTTCACGATCACTATCAACTATCCCTACACCATACCAAAACTGGCGCCAAAAGTTAGACAGTCATTATCCCCTATTACCCCACTAGTAATACATGGTGTCCGGTGGAAGTTTTCGACACTTTTCTGGCTTTCTGTAATATGGCTCCTACACAACCACTCCTATCCTTGCACTGTAATAAGCTCACTACGAGCAAATTCATGATGTATGTTAGGATGTTGTTGATCCGGTTAGGTATGAATCCGGCCAGCTTTTCTGGACACTCTTTCAGGATAGGAGCCGCCACTACCGCTTCAAAGAAGAATATCCCGGCTCGCATTATTAAGATATTAGGCCGGTGGAAATCCACAGCATACACCAGATATATCCCTCAGCCTGTACGCCTGGCATTCAAAACTATGAATATGTAATGTGTATTGTTGGGTTATAGAATGAATAAATGGTTATATCTTTTATTTCAGGCCTACTTCCTCGTCAGTTCCGGCACTCCACAACTGACATTTTCATTCTATGTTTGTCTTATGTCAATAATACTACGGCTTATGCCATGACCACAAATGGAAGGCGTGGCCTGAAGTTGTGGGATGGGCTTGGTTCCCCTTCTTAAGGAGCACCAACCCTTCCCTCATTACCTGTTAGGTCTGGCGAATTGTCCCACCCACCACACCGCTTTTATAAGCATTTTATAAGGTAGGCCCTCTTTTATTTCAGGCCTACTTCCTCATCAGTTCCAGCACTCCACAACTGACATTTCCATTCTATGTTTGTTTTATGTCAATAATACTACGGCTTATGCCATGACCACAAATATATATATATATATATATATATATATATATATATATATAGATGTGTGTGTGTGTGTGTGTGTATATTTATAATTTTTTTTATTATTTTGATTTATTTAGATATCAAAATGCAGTTAGAAGAAAATTACACACACACACACACACACACACGCATATATATATATATATATATATATAAAAAAAAAAGGAAAAAACCTTGCACTCCAACTCACATTTGTTTGTAGACCCGGTGCTCGATTGCACTAATTGATATCCGTAAGAAAAAATCAGCACTCCCAGGATTTATACGAAAAAAGAAATTTGGTCTTTATTCCAGAGGTCGACGTTTCAGTTCCACTGGGGAACTTTCATCAGGACAGAATACCTATTCTGTCCTGATGAAAGTTCCCCAGTGGAACTGAAACGTCGACCTCTGGAATAAAGACCAAATTTCTTTTTTCGTATAAATCCTGGGAGTGCTGATTTTTTCTTACGGATATATATATATATATATATATATATATATATATATATATATATTAAACATAATATATTTTTATATATATATTTTATTTTAATTATTTATTTTTAATAATTTTATTATTTAAATGTTTTAACGTATTTACATATTTATTTTATATTATATATAAATATATATATATATATATATATATATATATATATATATATATATATATAAATATATGTATATATATAGTCTTCGAATCTCCCGCACTCAATTTGCCGGTCTTGTACCTGCCTCAGTGCTGCCTCAGCCGTAATGTATACAAATAGAAAAAGAGTGCACTCAAGAGGACTTCTTTGAAAAATAAATTTCATTTATTCACATACGTGTGATAATTTAAAAAAAACGATCAAGTCGACGTTTCAGTCCCCGAAGGACTTTTATCAAGACAACGAAAAGCGGGAAAAGTTGAGATTTAAATATGGTGAAACTGAACTCTGATTGGAGAGTGAACTTACATAAAGAGAAAAAAGAGAGAGATAGTGATGTCATAAATGTAATGTCAAAGTTAAAAGAGCATCATCCCAAATAGGATTTAACCCCGAAGAGTGTGAACTGGTGAGAAAACATTGAATTACGTGAGCAACCGAGATGTAGATAATCCACATACTCGGGTAGAAATAAAAAAACAAGGATAATGATAATGAAGGATCAAGATACCACCCAAGATACAGGTCTCATAGTTCTCATGAATACAAATCACTACATTTAGATTGCAGAGATCGTAAACGATAGGCAAACTTATAGCGTACTCTCTGGAGACCCTACAGTTAAGTTTTTGATGAAATACAAATCTCTCCTGGATAAAGCTTATGATGACCATGATGATCAAATAGAGATGAATATAACTATATTTATATGTGAATAAACCAACTGTGTCCACTTTTTACTGCCTCCCTAAGGTGCATAAACTATATGCAAACCTGACAGGAAGACCTATAGTCTCAGGCTCTAATAACTTGACTAATAGAGGCAGTATATATGTGGACAAGTTATTACGTGTTTTTGTAGAAAAGCCACCATCATATTTGTCATGTTACTCTGTATATAGAGGGAGCCATGTTACTCTGTATATAGAGGGAGCCATGTTATTCTGTATATAGAGGGAGCCATGTTTACACGGTATATAGAGGGAAGCCATGTTACTCTGTATATAGAGGGAGCCATGTTACTCTGTATATAGAGGGGAGCCATGTTACTCTGTATATAGAGGAGGAGCCGTGTTACTCTGTATATAGAGAGGAGCCATGTTTACACTGTATATAGAGGGGAGCCATGTTACTCTGTATATAGAGAGGAGCCATGTTTACACTGTATATAGAGAGGAGCCATGTTACTCTGTATATAGAGGGAGCTATGTTACTCTGTATATAGAGGGAGCATGTTACACTTTATATAGAGGGGAGCCATGTTACTCTGTATATAGAGGGAGCCATGTTATTCTGTATATAGAGGGAAGCCGTGTTACTCTGTATATAGAGGGAGCCATGTTACTCTGTATATAGAGGGAGCCATGTTATTCTGTATATAGAGGGAGCCATGTTTACACGGTATATAGAGGGAAGCCGTGTTACTCTGTATATAGAGGGAGCCATGTTACTCTGTATATAGAGGGAGCCATGTTACTCTGTATATAGAGGGAGCCATGTTTACACGGTATATAGAGGGAAGCCATGTTACTCTGTATATAGAGGGATCCATGTTACTCTGTATATAGAGGGATCCATGTTACTCTGTATATAGAGAGGAGCCATGTTTACACTGTATATAGAGGGAGCCATGTTACTCTGTATATAGAGAGGAGCCATGTTTACACCGTATATAGAGGGGAGCCATGTTACTCTGTATATAGAGGGATCCATGTTATTCTGTATATAGAGGGAGCCATGTTTACACGGTATATAGAGGGAAGCCATGTTATTCTGTATATAGAGGGAGCCATGTTATTCTGTATATAGAGGGAGCCATGTTACTCTGTATATAGAGAGGAGCCATGTTTACACTGTATATAGAGGGAGACATGTTTACACGGTATATAGAGGGACGCCATGTTACTCTGTATATAGAGGGACCCATGTTACTCTGTATATAGAGGGAGCCATGTTATTCTGTATATAGAGGGAAGCCGTGTTACTCTGTATATAGAGGGAGCCATGTTACTCTGTATATAGAGGGAGCCATGTTATTCTGTATATAGAGGGAGCCATGTTTACACGGTATATAGAGGGAAGCCGTGTTACTCTGTATATAGAGGGAGCCATGTTACTCTGTATATAGAGGGAGCCATGTTTACACGGTATATAGAGGGAAGCCATGTTACTCTGTATATAGAGGGATCCATGTTACTCTGTATATAGAGGGATCCATGTTACTCTGTATATAGAGAGGAGCCATGTTTACACTGTATATAGAGGGAGCCATGTTACTCTGTATATAGAGAGGAGCCATGTTTACACCGTATATAGAGGGGAGCCATGTTACTCTGTATATAGAGGGATCCATGTTATTCTGTATATAGAGGGAGCCATGTTTACACGGTATATAGAGGGAAGCCATGTTATTCTGTATATAGAGGGAGCCATGTTATTCTGTATATAGAGGGAGCCATGTTACTCTGTATATAGAGAGGAGCCATGTTTACACTGTATATAGAGGGAGACATGTTTACACGGTATATAGAGGGACGCCATGTTACTCTGTATATAGAGGGACCCATGTTACTCTGTATATAGAGGGAGCCATGTTATTCTGTATATAGAGGGAGCCATGTTTACACGGTATATAGAGGGAAGCCATGTTACTCTGTATATAGAGGGGAACCATGTTACACTGTATATAGAGGGAGCCATGTTACTCTGTATATAGAGGGAGCCATGTTTACTCTGTATATAGAGGGAGCCATGTTACTATCTGAGGTGGTTAACTATGATTGGCCCTGGCATGTTTGTTAGTCTGGCCTGCATGGTTGTCTGGCATGAATAAAAGTAGCATGTTTCAACTATATTAGTAGTTAGACTAGTTTGCACTAAAACATGTGCAAATGGGGAGTTTGCGGTTGTGCAAATGGACTGTTTGCGGTTGTTTGCGGTGCGTTAAACGGGGAGTTTTGGTCTGTCACTTTGAAGCGGGCGTAACCCTTACACTACCTGATCGATACAACATCATACCTGATGTTTTAAAGCATGTTATTCCAAACAATTTAGGAATGTTAGGTGATTTATGCCCTTAATGGATTAAAACCAGACTCTGCATCAACTATGTAATTTTCCATGGGAGTTTTGCCATGGATCCCCCTCCGGCATGCCACAGTCCAGGTGTTAGTCCCCTTGAAACAACTTTTCCATCACTATTGTGGCCAGAAAGAGTCCCTGTGGGTTTTAAAAATCGCCTGCCCATTGAAGTCTATGGCGGTTCGCCCAGTTCGCCCGTTCGCGAACATTTGCGGAAGTTCGCGTTCACCGTTCGCGAACCGAAAATTTTATGTTCGTGACATCACTAGAGGTTAACTGCACCAGATAAAAAAAAAAATTCTATGTAGCAGTTAATGATGTTACACTGCTTCATTAGATACATTGTATTCAACACAGTTCACCCATAATAGTGGCATGGTTTCATAGGGCTTTATATTGCCTTTTATTATAGCCACAAGAGGCTAACTGTAGCTGATACAATAGATCCTTTCAGGCTCATTTACTTCCACCCCTATCATCCTTTATCAACATCCCATCAAGTCCACTATAGAGTCTCCCCTTCCCCTTCCTTGTTACTATATAGAGCCTTTATTTGTCTATGGCTTTTTTAATGGGTTTATATTATATGTCTTTTTTCTAAAGATTTAACAAAATTCATCTTATTATATGTAATTTTCCAATAATCTATTACTCTACATTTTACAAGGAACTTTTTTGTGTCCATTTGACTTCTTCCTATGGACATTTATGTATTTCTTATTTACTGTTAAAATGTAGGGTTACCCCCTGTTCAGGTTCACTTGCACACACCAATAGTTCCTTTGTGAAACACTTTGTTTTTTCTAGTGTAATGCAAAGTCACTGCCTAAATGGGGTGCAAATACAAAATCAAACAAGCATTCACTGTGAGAGCGCATGAAAACACATACACACACTCTCTCATCATAGAATTCCAGCGGATAGGGAATTTGTACTATTTTTGAGATGTCTTCAAGGACTGAAATAAGACTGGGTTACCAAATCAAAAACATTGTATTTAAGTATATGTCTAATTATTTACTATTAGTTACTTTACTAGGAATGTTTTACCATTTTTACCGCACAACTTTAAAGGGTACTCATCATGACAAATGCAGCTTTCATAATAAAGACAAAAAGGGAATTGGGGGGCACACCCGGAACATGCATTTTGCAGGAATGGTGCTGCTGTAGTGAACAAAATGCATACATAATGCAGATTAAGGTACAGCTCACACATACAAATACAGTTTTATAAATTTATAAGGCTACTTTTAAATCACTTATCTCAGCAAACAAATATGGGGATTCAGGTTCATCATATGGCCATATTGTGTTAAGCCCACCAATACTTTACAGTACCCAAATATCAGTGGGTCCTACATTTATTCCAACGTGGGAGTCAAATCAAAAAGATCTAGTGTTAAATAAGCTCAAGTGTATTTTAATATTTTTTTGTAAAAACATTTTGAATATATAATTCAAAATTAATGTGATAAAAAATGCAGCTCAAAAAATGCAGTGTCAAAACTAAACAATTGAAGTCAAGATGCCTTGATGTAAATACTCACAATGCAAATCATATATCTGCTCTACACTAAAAAAATTATAATTAAAGTTACATTTTACTTTCAAAAACCTCCACAAATTTATACTTTCTTGTCTTCACCTCCAAAGGAGCATCTGAAACTGGGGGGCGGGCGGAGTGCCCTTTAGAGGTGACCACAGGAAGCATAAATTTGAGGAGGTTTTGAATAGTAATGTCACTTTAATTACAAATATATTTGCATCACTCATGACGCAGGAGGGCCTGGCATCATATAAGGATGTGCAACTGCAGTGGCCAGCTAAGACGCACAGACAGAGGGTGCATAGGGAAATTTATTACAGGATCTGGATGCACAATAAACTAAGGCACCAGCACCGTGACAGATAGTTATCAAACTGCAAACCTATATCTGTCATTTTCACTTTAACAACTACAGCCTAAATGAATTAAAGGAACACTCAAAATACATTAACCACTGGCACCCCCAATGTAATTTGGCAAACCATTTTAGAATGGTTTGGCTTCTTAACCTCCCTAGCGGTATTCCCGAGCGTGACTCGGGGTTAATTTTCGCTGCCAGAAGCGGTAACCCCGAGTCACGCTCGGGGTAGAAAACTCAGAGTCTCCTTACCTTCTCCCTGCGATCCAGCGATGTCCCCGCTGTGATTGCCGGTGAGAGCCCCGGCGGATGCCTCCATCTGCCCTCCCGGATCCGTCTCTGTGAGCCGCAGAGGCTCATGGGTGCGGAACTGGGCGGGTAATTCAAATGTCTAAAAGTTCTAAAAGTGACACACACAAAGTTAGGTAGAAAATCCTGTCAGATTACATTGTATCACCTCAGATTTGACACAGTATCACCTCAGATCATCCTACACTGCCCTGCCTGCCCCTTTTGCTGTAATTTCTGCCCATAAATTAATTTTTTTTACCATGGCATCAAAGCGTCACTTTAGCATCTCCAAAGCGGCTTTGGATCAGATGAGTGACAGCGGCAGCGACACAGAGCCGCTCGCAGAATTGAGCGACGGCGATAGCGATTCGTGGCAAGATTCGTCATCCGACTCTGACAGTGACCAGAGTAGTGGCGACAGCGACGATTCTGCACCCGAGCTCAGTTATGTGCGCACTTGGTGCCTTATTGATTGCGGTATGGATGAGGTACCGCCGCCAAGATTTCCGTTTACTGGATCACCTGGGATGAAGGTAGACGTTGAGCACAATGATCCTTTGGCATACCTAAAATTATTTCTCTCAGATGACGTCATTGAAAAGATTGTCACGGAGACAAATCGCTACAACGAGCAGCAATCAGCTACTCTGCATAGCAAGTTTTCCAGGAACAGAAAATGGAAACCGGTGACTAACGAGGACATCTGGAAGTTTCTGGGGCTAATACTTCTTCAGGGGGTGGTGGGGAAACCCCAGCAGAAATGGTACTGGACTACCAATAAATTGCTGGCAACCCCATTTTTTGGCACCATCATGTCCGAGTACCGATTTTCCCTCATAATGAAGAATTTGCACTTCACCAACAACGAGGAATTTGACGAAGCCACACATCCAGCGCCAAAACTCAAGAAGATCTGGGAAGTATACCAAATGATCCTAAAAAATTTCCAGCAGGCCTATGTGCCAGATAGAGACATCAGCATTGATGAAAGTCTGATGGCTTACAAGGGACGCCTCAGCTGGATTCAATACATCGCATCCAAGAGAGCACGGTTTGGAATAAAATCCTATATGCTCTGCGAGTGTGCCACTGGCTATATATGGAATTCCGTCATATACACCGGTAAAGGAACACAATTCAACCCCAGGTACAGCGGCTATGGGATGGCAACGTCATCAGTCCTTACACTGCTTGAGCCATTGCTGAATCAGGGGTATTGTGTGACAACGGACAACTTTTACACATCGCCTGAGCTGTACGAGTTTCTGATAAAACACAAGACTGATGGATATGGAACCGTTAGGGCCAACCGACGTGAACTGCCATCTATGTTTGCCAAGCAAAAACTGAAAACAGGAGAAATGGTTGCCTGGCAGAAAGGAAAGATGATGGCAATGCGTTGGCGTGACAAAAAAGACGTATGCCTAATGAGTACAGTGCATAACACCTCCACTGCCATGGTCCACACAAGAGGTGGGAAAGATGTCATGAAGCCACGACTTGTGATAGACTACAACAACACCATGGGAGGAGTCGATAGAGCTGATCAGGCGATGACATTTTATCCGGCTATGCGGAAACAACAAAAAAAATATTACAAAAAAATCTTCAGGCATCTACTGGAACAATGCCTCTGGAATGCCTATATACTGCACAAAGGAAAGAGTGACATGCCTCTTGTTCATTCTGACTTTATCTGGAAGGTGGCGGAGCGGATTTTTGTGAACTACCAAACGGCATCAGTGGCCGTGAACAGATCTGGACGTCGTGCTGTTGACGTTGTCAACCCAGAACGCCTGACTGGTCGTCACTTTATGGATTACATCCCGCCAACCGCAAAAAAGGAAGCACCTACAAGGATGTGCGTAGTTTGCTGCTCAAAGCGAGATAGCAATGGAAAAAAAATCCGAAAGGAAACCAGATTCCATTGCCCTGATTGTGATGTCGGTCTCTGTGCAGTCCCATGTTTCAAAATTTACCACACCCAGGATGTTTACTGAATTTTCTTTGTTTGACAAATTTCATTATTTATTACATTATTGAATAAAATTATATTATTTATTAGATTATAATTCATGATTTTATGTTTCAAACTTTATCACATCTGAGAGTACTTTTGGTCAGGTTTAAGAAAGTAATTACTGGCCTACAATACATAACACCAAATTTCCATGCAAAAAAATGGTACCGCTTTTGGTACAAAATTCCTGACATAATCATACCGCCAGGGAGGTTAACTGGGCTCTGCTCCCTGCCTCCACTTCAGATAGAGGAGACCTGGGAGCTCGTAGCTCAGTTCAGGGCTGAGCTCAAGGCTTTCAGTTAATGGACTGGCCCTGCAATTAATTACTTACCTTAGGAGAACTAAAGCAAGCTCTTAAGCAGGAGATTCCTGCAGGAGTGGGTCCAAGGTATGAAGTCAAGCCATTCTAAAAGGGTTTGGCTACTTAGAATGTAGTGGTTCTGGTGCTTAAATGTTCCTTTAACCCCTTAAGGACACATGACATGTGTGACATGTCATTATTCCCTTTTATTCCAGAAGTTTGGTCCTTAAGGGGTTAAAGGGACACTATAGTCACCATAACAACTACAGCTTATTGAATTTCTACACAATCCCAGGGACAAGTAACAGGAAGTAGTGGGTTTCGTAAGAGCTCTCATGTATACATTGTTACTGGTGCTATAAAATGCAGAATGTATTTTTTCTTCTTCTTTGTTGTCTTCCTTTATATGGTCAATTTGGTGTGTTATACACTTTTTTGAGTCTATGTATGTAAAATTCAGGACCAGGCATATGCAGAAAAAAATCTGCTGACAGTGTTCGTTATCATAAAAATAGCCTCTGGTGTTACATTTCATATATATATTATATAAATATGTATTTTCCTCTTAAATATTGCTTAATATATGTGCTTGCCATTTATTGGCTTTTTTATTTTTATAAATCTTAGCTGCACATTGCTCTGTCTCTCATTGCGAGAGAGTAACTATATAGCTGTTTATATCAAGAGCATCAATAATGTATTAATTGAATATGTGCTGCTACTGCTATTGATATATATAATCTACTTATTTATTCTTTACTGGACTGCATTTTCTGTATAATTTTTTTTGTGTTTCATTGTTTTTCCTTTTGTCAAATTACATACTGTATACTAACAAATTGTATAGTTTAATACAAGAAAAATATAAAATAATAACACCATCAGTTCAGACACTGTACACTGAAATTCCAATAATAAACCAAAAGAAAAGGTCAAATTGGGATGAGACAAAATTCTGAAGCAATTAGATGAAACTAGTGCAGATGTCTTAGTCCTAACCCATGCAGCAAGAATACCTTGTTAAGGTTTCTGGCTGCCTCGCTGTGAATGACCAGGTGACTGTTTCCATGGCAACCACATGTTTCCTGCCATTTGTTTGGAATAAGGAAGAGCTGAGTGACATAAAGTCTATATTTCCCCACCCCACCCCCTTTGGAAATTAACTACTGTGGTGAATGAGAAGCATCAACTAGAAGATTCATTTCAGTGAAGATTCAGTCTTATAACCCCTGGCACCTCAATATTTTAAATGCCCAAAGATGCATTAGGAGATTATTCAAGAGATGCAGTGTTTGATAATTGCTTTTGCACTTTACTGGATGAATACAGTAACTACATTGTGTCATTCAGGGATATTTTTTATTGAGTAAACCATAACAAAATTTGGTGCTGGATATCTATTTTATTTTTCTAGAATAGTAGGGGATTTTTTTACATGCTCCTTAATAGTCCAGCGGATAATTAACAAAACTAAAAACAGAACAGAACCTTTTAAACTTTGATGTATGCAGCAAATGCTTAAATAAATAGTTGTTTGAATAACTGAGCCAAATATCTGTTTGCCATGCAACATTTATTAGTGAAACAGTAACAAACCCCGGTCCCTCCCTCTACTAAGCCACCTGGTGCTA
Organism: Pelobates fuscus; assembly: GCF_036172605.1. Taxonomy (NCBI): domain Eukaryota; kingdom Metazoa; phylum Chordata; class Amphibia; order Anura; family Pelobatidae; genus Pelobates; species Pelobates fuscus. Next base: position 147,401,632 of record NC_086319.1, read on the forward strand.
ACATCAGAAATCACAACAATCTCACATCCATTCCATGTAACTCTCTCACTATAATTCCTCCTTTAAAGCTCCCCTCTGGAATGCATGCCCTCTGTGCAGCACAGTTAAATCAACTTCCATTCATGACCTATTTATCTCACACTCCCTAAACCTACTTGCACTAACGGAAACATGGCTCTGTCCCTCTGATATTGCTAACCCTGCCTCACTATCCTTTGGCAGTCTTCACTTTACCCACAACCCAAGACAGGCTGAGAGTAAAGGTGGCGGTGTAGGATTTCTACTCTCACCCCACTGCTCCTTTATGGACCAAACTTCTAGAATAAAGGGGAATCATGACATGTCACACATGGCATGTGTCCTTAAGGGGTTAAAACTTTACCCACCCCTCTTCCCTATCTTTCAACAGCTTTGAAATTCACTCAGTTTGTCTTTTCAACCCCATCTCTGCTAACATAGCTGTCCCCTAGTCTGTTCCTTGACCATTTTTCTGCTTGGCTTCAAGTAATATCCCTTCCCTAATTCTGGGAGATTTCAACATTCCCAATAACCCACCCCTGACCTCAGTTGCTTCCAAACTCCTTTCTCTTACCTCCTCCCTTGGCCTATCACAGTGGGTTAATACCATACATGTAGCTGGCAAAACCCTTGATCTTATTTTTTCTAATGCACTCTCGAAGCTCCACAACACTCCATTTCGTATCTCTGATCATTTGTTCTTGAAAGACCCCTCACCTAACAGCATCACTCTAACCACCCTCAACTCAGAAGGGACCTTAATTCTCTCGACCTCCAGCAACTCTCAGCTGATCTACATTCAAAAATCTCATTCATCCCCACTTTGTATTGTCCTTCTCTGGCTATCTCCTCATATAATGCTATCCTCACCTCTGCCCTGAAGCTGCAGCCCTGCTCCAAAGATGCACCTCAAGGAAGATGCGCCTCCAACCTTGGCACACTAAATCGACCCGCTACCTGCAGAGATGCTCCCGTTCAGTTGAACGCTGCTGGAGGAAGGCCCGCACCTTGTCAGACTTCCTCCATAATAAATTCATTTTGTGTTCATATAGCACAGCCCTCACCCTTGCTAAACAATCCTACGTTTTCTCTCTTGTTAGTTCATGCTCACGCAATCCACAGCCTATCTTTAATACCTTTAACTCTATCCTTCCCCCACCTCAAGCCACCCTTCAAACTGACCTTTTAGTAGATAGCTTTGCATGCTACTTTACCGACAAGATTGAACAGTTAAGGAAAGAATTATCCCCCCTTTGCTCCTCCCTTTCGCAACCACACATCAACTGTACCTTCCCTACCCTACAGGCCTTCTCCCCAGCTACAGAACAGGAGGTGACTTTAAATCTCCTCTCGTCCCACCACCTTTTCGCTTGATCCAGTACCTTCCCACCTTATCAGATCTTTCTTCCCTTGTCTTGTACCATCCTTAACACACATCCTAAACTACTCTTTCATCTGGTGTTGTCCCTATCCCCTTAAGCATGCTACTGTCGCACCCATCCTAAAAAAGCCATCCCTAGACCCATCTTCCCCTTCCAACTATCGTCCCATATCCCTGCTTCCTTTTTCCTCAAAACTTCTAGAAAGACTTGTCTTTACTCGTATGACTCACTTCCTAAATTCCAACTCCCTTCTCGATCCTCTTCAATCTGGCTTTCGCCCCCTCCACTCTACTTAGACTGCTCTTATTAAAGTTATAAATGACCTAATCACAGCTAAATCCAAAGGCCACTACTCCATACTAATTCTTCTTGACCTCTCTGATGCCTTTGACACTGTTGATCATGTCCTTTTTTTTCCAAACTCTTCAATCCCTCGGCCTCTGTGACACTGTCATCTCATGGTTCTCTTCCTATCTCTCCCCACATTCGTTCAGTGTCTCCTTTTGCAATGAAACTTCCTCCTCTCGCCCTGTCTCGGTTGGAATCCCCCAAGAATCTGTTCTTGGTCCCCTTCTGTTCTCTCTTTATACTGCCTCTCTTGGCAAACTCATTAACTCCTTTGGATTCTAATACCATCTTTATGCCGACGACACCCAGAAATGTCTCTCCTCCCCTGATCTCTCCTCCGCAGTCACTGCTTGCCTTTCTTCTGTTTCTGATTGGGTGTCCTCCCGCTTTCTGAAACTCAATCTCTCTAAAACTGTGCTTCTTATTTTTCTCCCTCATAATGCTGACCCTCCTCCTTCGCTCTCCCTGCAAGTTGATGGTGCTTGCTTTAGTTCATACTTGCAACCTCGTTGTCTTGGTCTTATCTTTGATCCTGGCCTCACCTTTGCCCCACATATTCAGTATGTTGCTAAAACCTGTCGATTCCACCTTAAAAATATATCCCGCATCCACCCCTTTCCCACGCACGATGCTGCCAAGGAGTTTGTTCATGCTCTGGCAATCTCTCACATGGGTTACTGTAATTCTCTCCTAGTTGGTCTCTCCAAAAGCTGAACTGCCCCGCTACAATCGATAATGAATACTGCCACCAGACTGATCTTTCTCACCCGTCTTTCCTCCCACACCTCGCCCCTCTGTTGCTCCTTACACTGGCTTCCTGTACCATATATGTGTCAATTCAAAATACTAAGCCTTACCTATAAAGCTCTAACCTACCCTAGCCCCTCCTACATTTCTTCCCTGATTCATAGATATGCCCCTTCTCTGTCTCTCCGCTCTGCCGGTGACCTTCTCCTGTCCGCTTCTCGCACCCTTACTGCTAACTCGCACTTGTAGGACTTCTCGTGGGCGGCTCCCTTCTTTTGGAACAGCCTGCCTACTCCCGTCAGACTCTCCCCTAGTCTTCAATTGTTTAAGAAGTCCTTCAAAACACATCTGTTCAGAAATGCTTATGGACTCCCAGAGTAGCTTATCTATACTTACCCAAGTATGTCTCTTGCTCTCCTAAAGAGCCATACTCCACTCTCTCCTTCACTTTAGCTACTTTTCCATCTTGTTTGGTGGCTGTCCTGTTGTGTATTTGTACACCACCTCATCTAGACTGTAAGCTTGTTTACTGTGTCACTGTGTAATTGTCTCATGTATTGTAAATCCCCCCCCCCCCCCATCCCTTTATACTATTGAAAAGCGCTGCAGAATTAGTTGGCGCTATATAAATACAAATAATAATAATATGTCTATTGTCCCACACTTTGTATGGGTCTAGTTAAGCTATGTTATTTTTATTGTATGTACCTATTAAAGCATTTCCAATATTTCTTCATTTAATATTATTTAACTGCTAGTATCTAGCAGTCAACATAACTACTATGTAGTTCAATTTAGTAATTTGTTTCAGAGAAAAGGCAGTGTATACACTGCTGCTTAAGGCCACGTCTAGTGACTGTAACTCAGACAGCAACTAGAGGTACTTACTGTACTATGTCTTTGCAAGCATGGGGAAGCATTAGGTTGGCTGAGATCATAAAAAAATATATGATCTCTACCAAAAAGGTTGGGCAGAAGCAGGGAGACTGGTGATAGCTAGTTGAGTAAAATAAAAATATTGAACATTCACGGAGGGAGAGTGGGGGCAGACACCTAAATAGTTAGCAGAACAATATATCGTTAGAAATACATATTTATCTTCCCAACACTATAGTGATCCTTTAATAAAGAATTGTATGAACATCTCATAGCCTAGGCTAAGGGTTGAGCAGCCAAGCAGCGAGCAAATCAGGGAGCCCATTACTCTTTCTGCTCAACACCCTTGTGTGCCCTGCAGTAAGCCAGCAGTTAGGATATGACATGATCCCGGCATCAGCATTACAACTGGTTCCACAAGGGCGCAAGAAGGGCAAAGTGATCCCATCAAAGCAGCAAACATTGGCCACCAGGGTGAGGATCCACTCTAGCCCTCCCAGAGAAAGGTAGGGAGGCAGGTGGACCTCTTAATTACTAAATGTGTATGTATGAATGGGATTTTTTGTGTGTGTAGAGGCCAGTAATTATGTGTGTGTGACTGTGTGTCTGTGATTGTATGTATTTGGGTCGGTGATTGTGTATGTCGGTGATTATGTGTGTCTATGTCTGCGATTGTGTGTATTGGTCGGTGATTGAATGTGTATATGTGTTGGTCTATGATTGTGTATGTTTGTGATTGTGTGTATATCTGTGTTTATGTGGCTTCCTGTATCCTATAGGAGTCAATTCAAAGTACTAATCCATGCCTATAAAGCATTGAACAATTTTAGCCCCTCTTATATATCTTCACAGATCTATAAGTATGCCCTTTCTCAGTCTCTCTGCTCTGCCCATGACCTTCTCCTGTACGCTGCTCACACCCGTACAGCCAACTCACGATTGCAGGACTTCTCGCGGACGGTTCCCTTCTCCTAGAATAGCCTGCCTACCACCATCAGAATCTCCCCTAGTCTTCAATCATTTTAGAAGTGCCTTAAAACCCATCTCTTTAGGAAAGCTTATGGCCTCCCTGAGTAACCTCTACCTCACATACCTGTCTCTTGCTCTCTCCTCAAGGGCAGCACTCTACTCTCTCCCACCTTATTTGATTGCTATATCCTGTCCTATTGTGTTTTATTCCCCACCTCCTATAGACTGTAAGCTCATTTGAGCAGGGTCCTCTTCAACCTATCGTTCCTGTAATTTTTTTGTAATTGTTTTTTGTAACCCCTTAAGGACACATGACGGAAATATTCCGTCATGATTCCCTTTTATTCCAGAAGTTGTGTATGATTGTGTGTATAGCTCTGTGATTGTATGTGTGTGTATATCTGTGATTGATTGTGTGTATGTATGTGATTGTGTGTGTGTGTGTGTCTGTGATTATATGTGTGGATGTATGTGATTGTGTGTATGGGTTTGTTACTGCATGTGTATGTGTTTATGATTATCTGTATGTCTGTGTTTGTGTGTTTATGCGGATAGGTCTGTGATTTTATGAGTATGCGGATAGGTCTGTGATTTTATGTGTGTGTGCATAGGTCTGTGGTTATGTGTATATGTATATACATGTGTATGTTATTCGTAGATAGCTACATAATTTGGTATCCTTATTATAATTGTATTATTATTTATATAGCACCAGCAAATTCCATAGTGCTGTACAATGGGCGGACTAACAGACACGTAATTGTAACCAGATAAGTGGACGCACAGGAGGGAGTGAGGTATAGTGACACAAACGGTATAAGTAGGAGTAACGAAATAGGTTGCTAGAAACGTATTCACTGAGAGCTTAGTAGTTCTTAGTAGTTGCAGGAAAGGAGTCATGGGTGGGGGGCGATGAAAAACTGGTGACCCTTTATTGAAGAACTGTAAGAATGTCTCAAAGCCTTGTGTGTTTGAAAATGTGTGAATAAAATCTAGTTTATTACATGCAACTCAGGGCACAATCTAGATATAGTGTGTCCACTTACTTGCTTGTAATAAAGTAGAATATATATTAAAATGTTTTTAATAAGCAAACAGTATACAAAAACAAAAACAAAAAAAAAGCTAATTTCTATGTGTATGCTGTGGAGAATCAAACCATAAAGAGAGCATCAATAAACATAAACAAAACATTAATAACATTTAAAAATGTTTATAGGAAAATATATAAAATTGATTGGCTTTTCTATAGTCCTACCCACTTGGCAATAGGAAAAATACTGAACCATGACATGTTTAAACTATGCTTATTGAGATTAATAATTTGCTGAATGTGATGGATCTTATGGTATGTTTTTTTGTTGGTTGTTGACTGTTAATGTTTGTCAAAAGCACTCACTTTATGTGAGTGCCTATGTTGTGCTCATACTTGCTATTAATCTTTTGTGGAACACAATGTTAATTTCCCTGTTTGTTATTCATACTAGTGCAAATATTCCGAATCTGCTAATAGGGTACAACTAAATTAAATCATCTGAATACATGTTTAAAGGGGGACACACCAAAACAACTATAGCTTAATAAAGCAGTTTTGGTGTACAGATCTTGCAACTGCAGTCTCACCACTCAATTCTCTGCAATTTTTTTTTTTTTTTAAATTTGACCATTTTTACTGTACAATGCATCGAGATATAGTCGATAACAGTTAGATGTAATTCAAATGTTAACAATACAATCCAACATTACATATCTTATTGTTGCATACATTTAATGATTAGTCGCTATTCCTACCACCTTCCTCTGAGAGTTTCAGAGGTGGATGATTATGCAGCAACGTGTCATGAATTACTATGCTGCAGTTACCACTTATAACAAGGTAGCCAGATAATACGTATGTAACAATTCTTGTGCTTCAAGCATCGTACCTCTTTTTTGGGGAATAGGAAGTTAGACATGGAAGGGTAGGGGTGTTGGGGGGGGGGGGACTTGGTAGGAGAGACTAGTTTACGCTGCTTGAGGGCGGTCCCTTTTGTGTCCCATCTTGTGCTGGGGACCGTGTTAAGAAATTGTTCCACCTGATGTGTGCTAGATTCATGTGTTTCTTTACACAGAATTGGTGCGCGTATATCATTTCGTAGGCCCAGTTCAGTTTTATTTCGTTTATGAGGGCCTCCCGTGATGGAGCTGTTGTTTGTTTCCAGAGCCTGGCAATGCACAAAGCTGCAGAGATAAGGACATGGTAGCTTGCTGCCCACTTATCTTTGGTGAATGATTCTGGTGGTATGAATAGTATGCACAATTCTAACGTTAATGAGATTTGTGTCTGTATAATGTCATTTATGATTGTTTGTACCAGACGTGCGACATGGTGCCTTTATTTTGGCCACATCTCCAACATGTGTCGGGGGACTGCGGCCACATCTGGTGGATCCTGGCTGGTGCTAGGTACCATCGGTAAAGCAGCTTTCACTGCATCTCGATGTGAGTAGCACATGACGAGACCCCTTTGTGCGAGGAGTAGGCCTTGGCCCAGTCTTCCATTGGTATGGTTTTGCCTAGTTCCTTATGCCAAAATTGGATGTGTGTTTCTCTACCCTGATCTGATGTCTGGGTCAGCGCTTTGTAGCTTATAGAGATTAGTTTATTTGGTGGTTTTCTATTGGTGCATATCATTTCAAATTCAGTCATTGGCATTGTGTCTGCATCAGCCGGTTTGCTAGGCTTGTTTTTGGCTAGGTAGGATTTAAGTTGCAGGTAGGCAAAGACTAATCTGTGTGGCAGTTTAAATTCTCGTTGTAGGTCTGGGAATAGCTTTAATCCTTTGTCATTGTATAACTGCCCTATCTCGTGGACTCCCTCTTGTAGCCATGGTTGTGTGTTCAGGGTTGGAATTACGTGTTCCAAGGCTGTCAGTGGAGCTGCTAATGGCATTGGTAAGCATCGTACCATCAGACATTTAGCCGAGTCCCAGATGCGTAGGATGTGTTGAGTCGTGGGCAAGGGGTGGCTGGTGTCCTTCCTATGTATTTTAGGGGTCCATAAAATAGAGTGTAGTGTCAGTGGGTGGGCCCAGCTGTTTTCTATTTCCAGCCATTGGGGTGCTGAGGGGTGCTGTCTAAACTGTGGCACCATCATCAGTGCTGCCGCCCTGTGGTATGCCGTTAGGTCTGGGAGACCTAATCCACCCTGGGTTATTGGCCTATGTAACAGACTTGTCGCTACTCTAGGTTTTTTGTTCTGCCATGAGAAGTTTGTTAGCATTTTCGTGAGTGTTTTGGTGTACTTGTCTGGTAGTGGGATTTGTAGTGTTCTGAATAAGTATTGGAGTTTTGGTAACAGTGACATTTTTATGGCCGCGATCCGCCCCACCCATGAGAAGTATTTCCCCTCCCAGGAGTCTAGTAGGGTCTTGAAGGTTTCTATTAATGGCTGGTAGTTCATTTTTGTCATTTTGGTTCCCAGGAATGTGAGGTAATCGTCTCTCCAGTCTAGAGGGAACAAGCTTTTAAGGGTTTCCCGTTGTGTGTTGGGTAGGTTGATGCTTAGTGCCTGTGTCTTGGTGACATTTAATCTATAATATGACACCCGTTCATATGCTGTGATGTGATGCATGAGATTAGGCAGGGATATGTGTGGTTGTGTTAGAGTGAGAAATATGTCATCAGCAAAAATACTTAATTTGTATTCTTTCTGGTGCAAAGTTACGTCATGGATTGCTGATTCCGTCCTGATCTTGGCAGCCAATGGCTCCAATGCCAAAACGTAGAGCAGTGGAGATAGTGGACAACCCTGGCGGGAGCCGTTATAGATTTTGAATTTGTCAGAACAGAATCCTGCGTTTAGGACTTTTGCCGTGGAGCAGCTGTATAGAGCTGCTACTGTATCCGTAAAGTGGGAGGGAAAGCCGAATTTCTCCAAGACTGCTTTTAGGAAGCGCCAATTGAGCCTATCAAAAGCCTTCTCCGCATCTAGTGATACTAGAAGGCTACCCATTCCTTTCCTCCTTATGTATTAGGTCTAGAACTTTCTGAGTGTTGTCTGTTCCCTGCCTCCCCACTACGAATCCCACTTGGTCGTTGTGAATTAGGGTTGGTAGTATTGAGCTTAGACGGCGGGCATATAGCTTAGCATCTGTGTTGAGGAGGGAGATTGGTCTGAAGTTTGGGCAGTGGGTCGGGGGTTTTCCTGGTTTTGGTAGGGTTATGATGTGGGCTAGCAATAGATCTTCTGGTAGTGATTTAGTTTGGGCGGCGAAGTTGAGGAGGGATGCTAGGTGTGGAGCTAGAATAGTCGCGAATCTCTTATAATACAAGTTTGTGAAGCCCTCCGGGCCTGGTGCCTTGTGTTTAGGTAGAGTTTGTATGGCTTCTTCCACTTCTCCGGGGGTGACTGGTTTTTGTAGTGCGGTGATTTGGTCCTGAGTAAGTGTGGGCAGGGAGACGTCATGTAGGTAGGACTGTATATCATGGTCTGTTGGGCTGGGTGCTTGCTCGGATTGCTCCAGATTGTAGAGCTTATTGTAGTAGGATGCAAAAGCGTTGCTGATGTATATGGGGAAATCACCTTTGTGTTGTCATGTGTATATAGGTGTGATATTTTTGCATTTGTCTCAGCTCGTTTCAATCCAGCTGCTAATGTTTTGCTTGCTTTGTTTCCTTGTGCGTAGTATGTGGCTTTGAGTTTGCGTAAATTGAATCCTACTTGTTGCAGTGTGTGTAGTCTAATTTTGTCTGCTATATCTCTTATGCTTTTTTGTATTACTTCTGTTGGCTGCGTTTTATTTTTGTTTGTGAGGTCTGTTAATTGTTTGGTCCATTCCAGCCATTGTGCTTGATTAGTTTGTTTCAAGTGTGTTGCTCGCTTTAGTAAGAGTCCGCTAATCACCGCTTTGTGTGCTTGCCATATGGTGCATGCTGACATGTCTCCTGTGCCATTAAGTGTGAAAAATTCTGTTATGGCTTCTTCTATTTGGTTGGAGAAGGATATGTCTGTCAGTAGTGACTCATTGAGTCTCCAGGGGCTTTTATGTTTGTAGTCGTAGTTGTCTTTAAGGGTCAGTGTTAGTGGGGCATGGTCCGACCGTGTAATCTGGCCGATAAAGCAGTCCAAAACCTGGTCTAAATGTAGGCTTTCTATATGAAATCTATCTATTCTGGTGTATGTGTTATGTGTGGATGAGTGGTATGTGTAATCCTTTTCTTGAGGGTGCAGGACTCTCCACACGTAATACAGTGTGTTGCCTTCTAGTAGTACAAGATATGTTGCACATGTTTTACGTTGCTTTGTTTGTACTGCTCTAGCAGCCTGGGACGTTGTGTCGCTGTTGGGGTCTATGATTTGGTTAAAATCCCTGCACAGGACCAATATTCCCTCCTGTATCGGCCGTAATATGGATAGGATTTTGTGTAGAAAATCCCTTTGGTTTGTGTTAGGGGCATATACATTTGCCAAGGTGTATTTAGTGTTATTGATTGTGCATATTACTATCATGTATCTTCCCTCTTTGTCTATCTGTGAATGGTGGTGCTGGAAGGATACTGTATTGCTAATTAGTATTGATGTCCCTTTTGTTTTCTTCCCTGATGTGGCATGATATTGGTGCGGGTATAAGGATGGTTTCAGGGTTGGTGGTAGTTTAAAATGTGTTTCCTGAAGACAGATTACGTCAGGCTGGTCTCTCTTAAGGTCCCTGAAAAGGCAATGTTGCTTATATGGGGTGTTCAACCCTCTTACATTATAGCTTTGTATTTTCATACTTTGGTACGGTGTCTTGGATCGCTAGAGTTGGTTCGTGTAATCTTTGTGTGAGGTGGGTTGAGCTAGTAGCTGGTGTTATGGTACTTCTGTCTTCATATTGCTGGACATCGTCATGGGCATGGGTTTTGTGCTTAGTGGTAGTAAAGACGGTCCACACTTGGCGGTTGGTGGACCTTGATATCGGTATATTGTTCGGGTGTCTGTCGTGTTCAGTCGACACATCTGTCTCTCTGGATAATATGGAAGGGGGGATGTGGGAAGGGGTTCTGGTGGGGTCATACTGTGAGGATATGAACAACAAAAATGTTAAATCTATAGCCCATTTGTGGGCCTTGGTTCCGACTTTCGGTACCATTGAGAGCGTGGGTATTCAAAAAGAAATAACAGTGAGGGGCGGAGCCTAACCTTCAATGGAGTAAGATGTGTGCTCTCCTAGCTCTCTTACCCCGGGCATACAATCTGCATCCATCAGCCTCCACAAAGGTGCATCTCACCCCCAAAACCGACCGCAGACCCACAGCAACCCCACCACTACACAATCAGATTGGGGGGAACTAAAAAAAGAAAAGAATCCACGCCGTCAGTGGCCACAATGTTCCGCGCCAAAGAAGACAAACCGCCATCTTGGGCCCAGAGTCAGGCAGACACAGGCTCAGACTCCGATGAGAGCGGCCGGGAAACCACCGACACATCTCCGCTTCCCAAAGATGACCTCCGGAGAATGCTCCGAGAAACATCAGCCGACATCAAGGCCTACACTACCGCAGCGCTCGAAAAACAAATATCAGGCCTCAATGAAGACATGGAGGCTCTGGCCTCTCGCACGGGCGCCACGGAACGCCTCATAAAAGAAACCCAAACGCAAACAGCTTCCCAAGGCAAAGAAATAGAGAATCTGACAGACAGGGTACACTTTCTGGAAGATGGCCTAGAGGATTTAAACAATAGATCCCGCAGGCAAAATATCCGCATACAGGGCCTACCGGAAACAGTCTTACCAGACGCAATACTGCCAACCATTACTGCAGTGTTCCACTCCCTCTTACCGGACACCCCAGAGCAAGACATATACATAGAGAGAGCACACCGGGCGCTGAGGCCGCCGATGTTCAGCCCCAACATCCCTAGGGATATAATCGTGAAGCTCCTACACTTCCCGATAAAAGAAAAATTAATGAATGCGACCAGAAATCATCCGCCACTATACCAAGGGCAACAGCTACACTTCTATCAAGACCTGGCGCCCACTACATTGAGGAAACGCCCAGAGCTAAAACTCCTCAACACCGCACTACTTGAAACCGGGTGGCGCTACATGTGGGGGCACCCCTTCAAACTGACAGTGAAAAAGGGAGAACAAACCTTCACCCTCCATCAGGTCACGGACATGCAAGACTTCGCAGCACATTTGGGAATCCCTCTGCGATATCCACCGGCAGACTCCAACCGCTCCACTCCCGGAGACAACAGCCGCAAAGACAGATCCCGCGTCAACGCGACCCGCACGCAGTCCAAGAGAAATCCGACATCAGCCTCACAGGAATCAACCCAAACGGACACTTGAACGGCACCACAAGCAGCTGCCAGTATTACCCTGGCGGACCCACTCAAAACGGACAGATCCACTCTGCGAACATGGTCCAAGGACACTGTTACTCTGGTAGTATGATCTACAACATGTTACACCCCAGTTAATGTTTATGGTTATTATGATGGTTCCTCACAAATGTTAAAGTTACTCACCAGACCTTGGCACCTCAGGGCACCATACCCGCTCCACATAAGGCCTAGGCCCGCTAAGCCCCAGCCCCAAGCATGCTTTAATAACTTACGAGCGCGGGGGGCAACACACAAATCCCCCAAACCCTGGACCCCAACCTGGCCAGGAAGCGGTATAACCGCTTCTCAACCACACAAATCGACCACCCCGGGTCATAACAGGCGGCGAGGCAAAGCAGAAGGCCTCCCCGGTCCCCTTAAGACCAATTACCTCAGCCCAATACCGGCGCAATTCAACCCAGTACATTGAGAGACGAGTCACACTAAGGCCAAAAACCGGAGCCAGTGGACAGTCTCTCTCCCCCACCCCTATTACTAATGACTTACTACCCTTCTTCCTTTATCTCCCTCTTGCCCTAAATGGATGGGGGGGGGGAGGGGGGGTGGACGGGGGAGGGAAGGTATACACCGTAGAGGTCCACAGAATTCACAGGGCTCCACAATCGGATCGAATCGGCCCGACACAGCCAAAGAGCACCTAGGGGGGATTGCAGGATTTCACACCCGGAACCCACACTAAAAAGTGCTAGGACTGTATTGCAGAATATTTCTCACCCTGAAGCACTACTTCTGTATATATTTATGTTTGCAAAAGTACAACGCATCTTACTTTTTCTTTTTTGTATTGCATCTATAGGAATGTTTTGAGTTATTTCTCACCAGGAGGCGCAGCTAAATGGCTATATATAGCGTCCCACTGGATGGTAAACTACCCATTATCCCTTAGACAACATAGCGCCGCTCTGCTTATGTTTATACATCTCCTAGAATGTGCCCCAACACCTGACATAAAAGATTCACTAACTTTATTAGTACCACCTCCGCACAATAACGCTACAACAACGACGCACAACTGCAACACCCACCAAAAAATGACATAGGGTGAATGGGGAAGGACACCGACCACCACCCCCTAGTGCCCTGAGAACAGGACGCAATCTGACACACCGGATCTGATTCCCTCAAGGGACCATTAACCTACAGAACCACCCCACGGAGTCCACACGACCCCGAGAGAACAGAAACCCCCTGAGGTCAACAGACAACCCAACAAACCCATATGGACCCACAACCTATAATAAGACCCACTAGGCCCCGGACATAACTCCCAAGAAGCTACACCTCACCCAGACAAGCAAACGACTAGAGACATATAACTAAAACCGACCGCTCTGCCTCCACACACACTTTTGCCCTCCAGCAAAACTATCCCCGACACTTGGACCATGGAGGACAGACTGCATGCCTCACCTGGGCAGCCACGACTACCTACTCAACGACAAGCAAACAGACACCTACCCTGCACCCACTGAAATTTACACATATACAGGCCAGCAACACAGACCCAGGAACCACAGTCACAACACCACCAAACCAACACCAACACCTGCATCACCCACCAAAGACACCGCGAAAAGCACGCGCAACCTAGGAACCACTCACACACCCAGCTAGGAAAAGAACCATGCACACCATAGCTGTGAACAACACCCTCATAACTCTACAACTCACGAGACACGCATCCACAACTCACTACCTCCCAACACAATAACCAAACAACTGAACCCCCAACACACCCACGCTCGCACGACGCGAGGCAAAACAATAACACAATTGAAACCTTCACTTATACCATCTTACCCGAGATGCACCCTCGGAACCAACACAAAAAACCCGGGGACAGAGAGGGAGAGGCGAAGCACCGACCCACCTCCATCCTCGAAACCCCAACCAACCGTATAACACCAGAACCACTCGACCGTTTAGCTACAATAAGAACACCTGAACCCTACATAGCACACAACCTACAAACATCCACTCACGCAAACCCAACCGCCCACACGACGCCTGGCAATCCAATAGTAAGACCAGGATCCAACCAACTCCCCCAGACTCAGTCCCACCTGGGACACCCGATACCCACATACCCCCCCCCACACCGTCACCCCTCACCAAATCCCCATCCCGAACTCTCGCCCCCCCCGCTAACCGACAACCCCGCACGTCCCCATAACACGAACAAAAGAAACAAGACAACACACACAACAGACACAACACAGCGACTCCCAGCATGCCAGCCACACTGACCTGCCTATCAATAAACTGCAAAGGACTAAACAATCCGGCCAAACGACATCAACTAATGAGATGGGCAAACAGATCTAAGGCGGATGTCCTCCTCCTCCAGGAGACACACTACACCGAAGCTAAACAAGTCCCTCTCCTGAGCCGACACTACCGAATCAATCATTTCGCCAGCTCCCCTCACGACAAACACAACGGAGTAGCTATCATCATACGAAAATCATGCCCACTCGCCATCCAGCGCACAATAGCAGACCCACAAGGCCGATACCTCACAGTCACAGGCAAAATAGGCACGCACTCGTACGCCTTCACCTCCATATACGCCCCAAATATACCCTCTAGTACGTTCTGGCAAACGTTACAAGCACACCTAGCCCTTTTTCCTTCCCACCACTCCATACTCGGCGGAGATTTCAACGCCACCCCATCGCCCTTAGTCGACAGACTCCGCACACGCACACACACCCAACATAGAAAACCAACGGCCAAAGCCGACAAACTGCTCTCCTCATTCATCTCACGCACCCACCTACTAGACGCATGGAGATCACAACACCCAACATCTCTGGACTACACCTTCTTCTCGCACCCACACCACTCATACTCCCGCATCGACCTTTTTCTCATCTCCCCAGCACTGGCACCGATGGTCAACGCCACATCCATAGGCCCCATTACATGGTCCGACCACGCAGAAATAACGCTCACAATCAACCTGCCGTGCACCGTCAGACCATGGTCTTGGAGACTAAACCCCCACCTGCTTCATAACCCATGTATCAGACAAGAGGTAGATAGAGCCCTCACAGAATACTTCCAACTGAACAAAGACGCGGACACTTCGGAAGGGACCCTATGGGCAGCCCACAAGGCAGTAATCAGGGGAGTCCTAATAAACCAGGCAACAATCCACAAAAAACAACAGGTTGCACATCTAGAACACACACTCAAAACCCTCCGAACCCTCGAAGCAAAGCACAAAACTGACCCAACGCAGGAGCTAACCGAACAAATTAAAAAATGCCAAACAGATATCAAAACACATATGGCAAAAGACTCAACAAAAGCCCTACTCTGGTCAAAGCAACTCTTTTACGATAAAGCCAACAAAGCCGACACGTTACTCGCACGAAAACTCAAACAGAGAACCGAAAACAAACAGATACACAAGATACGCACCCCGGATGGATCAGTCACAGAGGCCCCAAACGAAATTGCTAGCGTCTTTCAAAAATACTACGAGGCTCTATACGACCACACACCAGAAGCACGCCACAACCCAACTCCTATCAAAACACTCACAGAACACTATCTCAACCACGTAACATTACCTACCTTTAATGGGGAAACAGCACAATCATTGGCTAACCCCATATCGACAGTAGAAATTGCAGGGGCCATAAAAGCCCTGAAACCCAACAAGAGCCCGGGCCCAGACGGATTCACCGGGTTCTACTACAAAACATACGCCCCCACCTTGATCCCACACCTATGCAACCTGTACAACGCCATACTACAAGGCGACCCTCTACCGAAAGACATGCTACAAGCCAACATATGCCTCCTCCCAAAACCTAATAAATCTCATCTAGAACCAGGACATTACCGACCGATCTCCCTCCTCAACGTAGACATAAAACTGTTCACCAAAATCCTCGCTGATCGACTAAATCCCCTCATACCCAAATTAATACATCCAGACCAAGTAGGCTTCATACCGGCGCGTCAGGCCAGCGACAACACAAGACGGACATACGACCTCATCTGGACGGCACAAACTAAACGCATACCAACCCTTTTCCTATCACTTGATGCAGAAAAAGCCTTTGACAGACTGTTATGGCCCTTCCTATTCTCCACCCTACTCAAATTCGGTTTCCCACAAACATTCATAACCGCTCTACAAGTACTATACGCCACCCCTCAAGCCCATCTCCTACTACCTTTAACACACCCCCCCACCTTCACAATATATAACGGCACACGCCAGGGATGTCCTTTGTCCCCACTCCTCTTTGCGCTCTCCCTAGAGCCGCTCCTGCAAACACTCAGAACAAATGAAAACATACAAGGCCTGAGAAGAGGAATATAAAACGGCTGCAAACGCAGATGACTTGCTCATCACAATAACAGAACCAATAACATCCCTCCCGCCACTCCTCCAAGCCCTAGAAACCTACGCCAAAGTATCCAGATACAAACTAAACATCGACAAGACTGAAGTCCTCGCCATCCACATAGACACCCCCACTAAAACAGCCACACGCCAAATTTACCCTTTTGACTTCACACCCACATGTATCAAATACCTAGGTATAGCCATACCAGCAGACCTCTCGCAGCTATGAACTAAACTACACCCCCACGATCCAAAAAATCAAACAAGATATAGACAGATGGCAAAACATGCCGATATCATGGCTGGGCAGACTAACATCAATTAAGATGAATGTCCTACCCAGACTTTTATACTTATTCCAAACCCTACCAATCCCGATCAAAAACGCAGATTTCAAACTACTACAAACTACCATCGATAAATTCATCTGGGCTAACAGACGCACCAGGATCAAAAGACAGACCCTATACGTTCCCAATAAAGCAGGGGGTCTAGGCCTCCCACATCTCACCCATTATTACCAGGCAGCTCAGCTAATGCAAGCACAAAACTGGCACGCCCCCTGCGGTACCAAGCGATGGGTAGACCTAGAGCATGATATCTTTGGTAGAGACTTTCCCTCACTGTACATATGGCTCCCCAGAGCAGCGAGACCCCCCCCCTACCCCGAACATCCCCTGCAATCCTCAACACAATCAACATATGGGACAAAATAACCCCAAAAAGCGGCTTGACATCGCAACCCTCACCACTAACACCAATACTCCGCAACACACACTTCCCACCTGGCATGACACCAAAAGACTTCGCCCGCTTCGAGGAAAACGACCTCACACGACTACACCACTTCTACAGAAACCAACAACCGATACCATTCGCAGACCTTCCGCAAACCACACCATTCCGTACCTTTGACATGTTTCGCCACCTACAACTTAGAAGCTTCCTCGAAACACCAACAATTAAACAGGCCGGCACAAAAACACTCACACCCTTCGAAAAACACTGCTTACAAAACCCGACACACAAAGGACAAATCTCAAAGCTATACACCCACATAATTCAAAATGTTAAGGATGGTGCACTTACATACGTGTCGGCTTGGGAGAGGGATATAGGGCCGGCCGAGGACCCATCAGACTGGGACGATATATGGGAAGCCACGGCCTCCATATCCATATGCGTGAATCACAAGGAACAAGCATACAAGACGCTAATGAGAGAGTACGTCACCCCTCTAACACTTAAACAGATGGGCAGGTCAGATAATGACCTATTCTGGAAAGGCTGTGGACACAGAGGCACTTACATACACATGTGGTGGGAATGTACCCACACCACACAATTATGGAACCAAATAGAAACAATGGTTTCACAGATCCTCCACACTAACATACCACACGACCCATGGATATGGCTCCTATCCAAACCCATGGCCAACACGCCAAGATCCCAAAACAAACTGATAGCCAAAATCGCACTTGCTACCAGGAGAGCCATCGCTGAAAAATGGGGAAGCCCAGACACACCCATTCTGGACACAGTGAAAAGGAAAATTAAGGACACAATTAAAATGGACGAATTGTCCGCACTGATTCACGACACAACTAAACATTTCAAAAAAATTTGGGACCCATGGTTCTACGAATTCCCACTAACAACCTAGACCACCAACAAGCACCAACACAAGACAACACCTCGCAAACACAATAACCACACACACCCTACGACCATAACCCTCCCAATTCCCCTCCCCCCCGAACCTGAAGATCACCCACACACACCCCTCATTCCCCACACTCTCCCACCGCCCAAGCTGTTACACAGACCAAAACCAAATGCTAACCAAAAAAATAAAGGTCCCACATAACCAAGAGACAGCAATACGCTGTGCATCTAGGGAACACACAAACACCTACAAATGCTCAATAGAGCAGCAAAACACCTGAAACACGCACACCACGCCACATCGCAAACAACACCGTAAGGTTACCCAGACTACACCCACACCGACGTCATATAACAGACAACGAATCGCATAGAATAAGAAAAACGCCTAACACAGAGGCAAACACTACAAGCCATAACGACACGGACGAACACCCACCCCAACCCCCCCTCACACTAGAGGAGCCCGAACCCCATCAGGCCGACCCGACTACCTAAGTATTCAAACACGAGGGGCACAACAGAAATTCCACGAAACCACAGCATAAAAACAAAGCCTCTCCTCAACCGCAAACCTATAGTAGGACAGGGCATCCTCCCCCATACCCCTGAGTCTTCTGTACCCTACCCTAACCATTAGAACAAGATGCATTATATGAAATCTGAATATTGATATGAATCGCATTGCCAATAACAAACAGAACTCAGCAATTGTTAAAATATATAAAATACCGAAATGACTATATGTACACGTATTGTATATCTCCTATTCTTATTTTGCCAATTGTTTACCCCCCGCTTCTTTTCTGTACCCTTTATACCCAAACAAATCACACAAAATTGTTCAAAATAAAGAATTTATAAAAAAAAAAAAAAAAGAAATAACAGTAATGAGATTGGCCTTTGTCAATTTGTTATGATCATTAATTATCTTGGGGTGTTCCTCTCGGCAACTGTCGGCCCTGCAGTGGGGTAGTGGATAGCGGTTACGCGGGACTGCTGCCATCCCTTTTGGGTTCAACACCGACTTAAATTATAGTAGTATAACATTGGGTACTCTTAACATGCAGCTGGGGGTTTATACAAATGGTGATATTCAGGGAATATCAGAGGACATTCAGAGAATATATGTGTATATAAATATATATTTTTTTATTATTATCTCCTACCCTCTTCTTTTCCTGGGTGTATTGCATGGGAATCTATTTGCTGCTCAGTCTCTGTGCCAGCTCTTTCCCCTCCCGTGTTACCGGAGGGTGGTGTAATCCCCTGGGGGGAAGCTTTCTATTGAGGTCTCTCTATGTGGCATGGGTTAAATCGGGACGATGATTGCAGCATGATGTGGTGTGTTAGTCCGGTTATCTAAGGTGTGTGGTAGCTTATGGTGGTGACATTGTGGTCTTATTGTGTTATGCCGTTGCTATACAATTAGTCTACTCCTATTCTTCAATACGTATATGCCTGAGGATTTCGTGGGGGGTAGGGTTTGTTGTAGGTGGGACTATCCTATTCACGTAGGTGCAGAGTTAGTGAAATATTTCCTGTACATTGTTTCAATTATCCTAAACAGTCACATTGCAGCATATGATAATCACATTTACCTTTCACCGTGATACCTCCCTGCTCCCTCCGTTCTGCCTCAGGCGTAGCGGCTCTTCATGGGCGGCAGTGCGCCTTTCACTGGAGGTTCCCTGCAGCCATTTAGTTTTGTGTGTAGTTGGTGCAGTGTGTGTGTGTGTGTGTAGGAGATCTACTGTGTAAAGGACCCAGGGTGTGTATAGGAGATTTTGTGTGTGTGTGTGTGTGTGTGTGTGTTCAGAGGATTAAGAGTGCATATAGGGTAAGGGATCTAGCGTGTATCTTGAGCGTAATGTGTGTAGTGGTGCTGTAGTGTGTGTGTGTATATATATTTATTTGGACGTATTGTATGTGTGAGGGGCGCAGTGTGTGTGTATGTAAGAGGGGTGCTGTATGTGAGGGTGTTTTTATCTGCCGTCACATTCTAGGTTTCTAATTTTCTTTGTCTGTTAACTCACTGAGGGTTATTTTATATTATATATATATATATATATATATATATATATACACACACAGCACCCACAGACACCCACCGCACCCAGACACACACAGCACCCCCAGACACACACAGCACCCCCAGACACACACAGCACCCTCAGACACACACCGCAACCCCAGACACACTGGCTTTCTCAAGATCTTGAGAAAGCCTGGTATTGTGGGCGAAACGTGTCGAAGTGTGAACAGCTTCCTGCTGCCAGAGGTGGATGCACGTCTAACTGTCAGCATTGTTTGCCAGCCACAGCTTCCTCTCCGTTTGAATATTCATTTTTTCAGCGCTGAGATCGGGTGGGAGTGTGCACTGATGGTAACGGCTGCCAAGCCTCTGTGTATTTTAAAGTTTATATCGTGGTGTCTTGGAAACGAGTACCACAACTTGCTGATGTAAGGGTCTTTAATTTGGGGGAAGGGTTTTGTATGTTAACTTGATTAAATTGCAGTATTACGCTATGATAGGTCTTTTTGTATAATTTCAAGGTTAAAAGCCCACAGTGCAACAATGTACCTACAGATGCTGTGACATAGCTGCAAGACTAATCTTAACCCGGTAAAAGATCATCACCCAAGATTTATTGGACCCTATAGCAAGACTTTTTATGATTATTTGAGTACTACACTTATGCTGGTCTGTTTTATTGTATTTTATTTTATTGCACTTGGAAGTATTTCCATGAATCCGCATTTATAAGTGTTTTACTTCAGATTGAGTGATCATCTAAATTAGGTTTTCAAGTATAGCGCTGACACTTTATTTTGTTGATATATTATGTGTAAAGTTTTTAAGGATCTTTATATGTGTATAGCTGCTGAATTTACTGTCGTTCTTATTGATATTTAGTTTTATTTACTTTTAAGATCTGCGCTCTCCTATTTTGTCTATATCTACCGTTAGAAATAGTTTTTATTTTCCAAAATGGTAAATGTACAGAATATCGGCAAATTATATCAGCTATCGGCCTGAAAGTTCACAGAATATCGGTATCGGCATCGGCTCTAAAAAATCGATATCGGTCGATCCCTACTCCATAGTACCAACAGGGAAGGCAGGGCGGAAAAATGCACCTCCTGGATCCGTCGGCTGTGCTCCAGTGATCCGGTAAGTTTTCCCAGGTTTCCTAATCCCAACATGTAACCAATTTGGTTACTATGCAAACCACTCTGGGCAACAGTCATATGCTCCCCCTTCCTTAGTTACTCTTGGGGTTGGCCTTTATTGCACAGTCTGTTTATTATTTTAAATATATTTTTGTTGTGCAGTTACATTACAAAACAGCAATATGCACAAAAGCATAGCATGGACTCTTATGTGAGTGAATTTGTAAGTCCCGTGGAGCATGCATAAGTTGCTTGACTGCAGCTTCCTCCAGAAATCATCAAAGACTTTGTCCAGCTTAGATAGTGCTCTGAACATCGCTCCCTGGTAATCAAGGGGGCAGGCAGCATCTGCCATTTTGAGTGTACTGTTTGCAATGCATGTGGAATTATGGAGCCTTCAGGAAGTAGACCGGGATCACCCCCACTGATCCAAAAAAGGGGGGGGGGGCAGCGTGGCACCAATTTAGTTTTGCTGAGTTTCAGCTTGTGCTGGACGGGGAGACCGGTCACCTCTACCTTGCACAGCACATACTAGGCCACATTTTTAGTGGAAGAGAACTGGCTGGATGGCTGCAAATGGCTGGAAGAACCAGACAGTCAATGTAAGATTCAAAGGGCTTCCCAACCAGCTCCAGTGAAACAGCCGAAGATTCAGATAACCAGAGTAAATCGCAGGATTCACAAGGAACTCTTTGAAAACACATCCAGTCGTCATTTCAGTCAGGCCCTGCCCCTTGCACATAATGGAGAATAACCCAAAACACACCAGATTAAACTTGCACATAAAAATATTTGTATTCATTCAGTGATTTCATAAAAATCATACAAAGAAAGTGCAAAAAGCAATATACGCATGTAAAAAATAAATAACATACCTACATACATATCAGATACAAAGATAAGTACTCAGATATGAAACCCACAAACCCATAACAATATAGGCATACTAACCCAAAGCAGGAGATACAGCAACCCCAACGTTTCAGTGTCTAGCCTTCCTCAAAAACAGTTTGCTCAATCTAGAATTTCTTATCTCCTGTTCTTTCTTCAATTGTCCCTCTGGTCTAACACATATTTACCCACTTTAGGACAAAAACAACAATTTCAAAGAGATGCGACTCAATCACCCATTGCCAACCCTAAAAAACCCAGGATGATATAGAGGTATGAATGTTGGGGTATATAATCTGATGGCCCAATTTTAGAGCAGAGCGGTTTATAACCAAAAATAACACAAATCAATTTTCTTCCCTCAAAAATACCCCAATTTGTGCAATATCATTTCATGCCATCAGTAAGGGGCACTGAATTACTAATCATGGCAGGTACAAAATGTTTTTGTAACAAAAACAATGCTTGAGGGAGGCTCTGTTCCTATGGACAATCATTTGCTGATGCACGTACATAAATGCCACATATGCCCAAATTTAGGCCTTTATTTAATACGGTAAGTTAAAAAAAAAATCAATTTAATAAGCATCACAAATAATTCAATGTTGTTATAAAAAAAATTAAATGGTTTATCCACAAAAACTCCTATAGACTTTAATGGTGACTTATCTAGATAAATCACTTGTACATTTTTCTAACACTCTTGAATCATTTGGAAAGCTTATTAAAATGATGCCCTAATTAGCAAAATGCTTCCGAAAAACATATAGATGCACTCACACATAAATAGACAAACACTATACATGTATTTAAACTGCAATTTGATAAATACATAATATTCAAGGATATAATTTTTAATTAGTAGGGTCATAGCTTCTTGATCCAAAGAGATATCTGACTGCCATTCTGGGGTCAAGGTGGAATTTTTTCTTTGTTTGTTGCAAAATTTGAAGTGCTTCAAACTGTTTATTTTGCCCTCTTTTGGATCAACCACAAAAACAGATGTGAGAAAGGCTGAACTTGATGGACACATGTCTATTTTCAGCTAGTTAACTATGTAACTATGTAATATGCATGTACAAACACAAATTAACATGAAACCATAAACACATTGACACTCATATATACACACATAAGTAGACAGCCAATGACACTAATACATACTCATGCAAAAATGCACACTAATTAAATTTTGTACTGGAAACGGGTCCTTTGGGGCACACAGACACACACTAACACACATTGTAATATACTTCTCTAACTTCCAGTTTGCCTGAGTCAGGAGGAAGGGAGTAGGAAGACTCATTGTGGTGGAAATCTCGGTAAAAATAAATTTAGTAGGCCGAGATTACCATGTGGCATGTGTACGTGCATATACTGGTGTATCGGTCGGTTGGTTGCACGTGGCAAAGATACAATCAGTAGTGTACGGAGCATGTGCGAGAATACCGGATGTAGTATTCCCCTCCTCCATTGTGCTGGGCAAGCCATGCGGTCAAACAGGAAGTTAGTTCTTGTTCGATTGATTGGGTAAGAGTATGTGTGGGTGGAGCTTATTATGGGAGGAGTTACATGCCTATATAAGGAGCCTACACTATTGTCCGGGGCTCAGATCTTGTTTTTTGGTGACATTAGTCACACCCTCTGAGTCCCGTTCGGTGAATCGAATAAAGAATCTCTTCCTTCCTGAAGAAACCTGTGTCCATCTCTCTGTGCTTGGCTTCCGTCAGTTTCTCCGGTATCACGTCCAGTATTGCTAACCCTGGTAAGCTGTAGTAGCTCTGAGGGTGTGCTGTGCTGAGGTCAGATGCGGCGAGGGAGCTCTAATCTCACCGCTCTGCTCCCTCATGCGCTGTCTGCTGATACCGCGGGAGCTGGAATATGACGTCATATTCCGGCTCCCGCGGTATCAGCAGACAGCGCGCGAGGGAGCAGAGCGGTGAGATTAGAGCTCCCTCACTGCGTCTGATCTCAGCACAGCACAGCCGCACGCCGCTCAACAGCCCCACTGGACCCCAGGGAAGGATGCATCATCCACACCAGCTCTCCAGGTAGGGAGGCTGGGTGGAAAATGTCTATTTATTAAAATAATTAGTGACAGTGTGTGTGTCTGTGAGTGACAGTGTGTGTGTCTGTGAGTGACAGCGTGTTCGTCTGTGAGTGACAGCGTGTCTGTCTGTGAGTGACAGCGTGTCTGTCTGTGAGTGACAGCGTGTCTGTCTGTGAGTGACAGCGTGTCTGTCTGTGAGTGACAGCGTGTCTGTCTGTGAGTGACAGCGTGTCTGTCTGTGAGTGACAGCGTGTCCGTCTGTGAGTGACAGTGTGTGTGTGCATGTGAGTGTATGAGTGTGTCTGTCAGTGTATGATGAGTGTGTTTCTGTCAAATCAGTGAGAGTATGTTTGTGACTATCCGTGTGTCTGTCAATGAGTGTCAATGAGTCTGTGTCTGTCAGTGACATCTGTGTGTTTGTCATTGAGTGTGTGACTGTCAGTGTGTACAGAGTGTAGCGGAGCGGAGCGCGGTACAGGAGCTTCTGTTTCCTGTACCTGGCCAGACTGACAGGAGGTGCTCACAGAGCGAGCACTCCCTGTCAGTTCGGCCAGGTACAGAAAAGTGAAGCTCCTTTAGGGGATCTGCTCCGCTAGGCAATGCAACAATAGAGGTAGGAGGCACACCAGGAAGGGGAGTGTGACCACTAAAGGGGTGTAGGGTGCACCAAGGGACAGGGAGGGAATGGGAGAGAAACACCAAGAGACAGGGAAAATAGGGGGGAGGGGAGAAGAACACTAAGGGACAGGGAAGGGACCACTAATGGTCGGGGAGAGAAGAGGGGCTGGTTAAGAGGCACATAGGTGAAGATGTTTTTTTTCAGGGGGAGGGAAGTGGGGGGGAGGCGGAAAAATGCATCTTCGCCTATGTACCTAAAAATCCAAGCACCGGCCCTGGTGATACTACAGGTAGCGGGTGCCAGGATGTAATGTCAAAACTTGGCTTCTGGTTCCACTGATATCTTCACTTTTGGGTGTCATGGGTGTTGTTCCAGCTTGCACTGTCCAAAAGGTGGTTCTGTTGGGGGTCTATAAGAAAAACAATTATGGTAAACTTTGGAGATGTTTCCAGGTATATAATTGTTATTTGCTTTCTTATATGTTGTGTTGTTGCTCTTGAGGGTTTTTTCCTATAAGTTGCATGTACATCCAGCAATTTGGGGTTTACTGAAACCAGGAATTGTGGAGCATTAAAAAGGGAATAGGTAATAAGATTTAAATGTATTTTGGATATTTTAGACCAAGCATGTAAAAACTCAAAGGCTTACACGGGCCAAGTAAACAAGGTTTAAGGTTATGTGGGCCAAACCAAAAGATCTCGACCTAGACCAACATAAACTAAAAATACTTGTATGATTCTCATGCAAACAATATGTAATCTTGGGAACATATATATAATTTACTCAAAAACTTCTCTTCAAGTTACTTACTATACTCGAAAATCGAATACAATATACTGCCCTCCTCTCTTTACTCTAATTTAATACACTTCCCCCACCCCACCACTCTAATTTATTACACTTCCCCTCTCCCTCCCCCCAATTAAATACACTGCCCCTACACCCACCACTCTAATACACTGCTCCCTCTCTACCCCAATTTAATACACTGCCCTCCCCCTCCCTTCCACCTATTGAACACACTACCCTCCCTTCCCCCAATGTTACACACTGCCCCACCACACTCACCCCCAGGGCCGCCACCAGAAATTTTGGGGCCCCGAACTGAGCTCAGGGTCTGGGCCCCTGGGGGCCCGCCTCCAAAACCGCCCACAGAGACCGCCCCTAAATCCCGCCCACAGGAATACACACACACACAGACACAAACACATTCACTGATACAAAATGACACACAGGGCCGGTGCTTGGATTTTTAGGTACATAGGCGAAGATGCATTTTTCCGCCCTCCCCTTCCCCCCAAAAAATACATCTTCACCTATGTGCCTCTCAACCAGCCCCTCTCCCTTCCCTGCCCATTAATGGTCCCTTCCCTGTCCCTTAGTGTTCTTCTCCCCTACTCCCTCTTTTCCCTGTCTCTTGGTGTTTCTCTCCCATTCCCTCCCTGTCCCTTGGTGCACCCCACACCCCTTTAGTGGTCACACTCCCCTTCCTGGTGTGTCAGTGTGTACAGAGTGGAGCGGAGCGCGGTACAGGAGCTTCAGTTTTCTGTACCCGGCCGAACTGACAGGGAGTGCTCTCTCTGTGAGCACCTCCTGTCAGTCTGGCCAGGTACAGGAAACAGAAGCTCCTGTACTGCACTCCACTACACTCTGTACACACTGACAGTCACACACTCAATGACAAACACACAGACACAGACTCATTGATCTGACACACACTCATTCATTGACACTGACAGACCCACACTGATTGACACTCATTGACAGACACACTGATAGTCACACACAGACTCAATGACAAACATACTCTCACTGATTTGACAGACACACACTCATACACTGACAAACACACTCATCATACACTGACAGACACACTCATACACTCACATGCACACACACAGACGCACTCACACACACACGCTGTCACTCACAGATGCACACTCTGTCACTCACAGACACACACTCTGTCACTCACAGACGCACACACTCTGTCACTCACAGACGCACACACTCTGTCACTCACAGACGCACACACTCTGTCACTCACAGACGCACACACTCTGTCACTCACAGACGCACACACTCTGTCACTCACAGACGCACACACTCTGTCACTCACAGATGCACACACTCTGTCACTCACAGACGCACACGCTGTCACTCACAGACGCACACGCTGTCACTCACAGACGCACACGCTGTCACTCACAGACGCACACGCTGTCACTCACAGACGCACACGCTGTCACTCACAGACGCACACGCTGTCACTCACAGACGCACACGCTGTCACTCACAGACGCACATGCTGTCACTCACAGACGCACACACTGTCACTCACAGACGCACACACTGTCACTCACAGACGCACACACTGTCACTCACAGACGCACACGCTGTCACTCACAGAAGCACACGCTGTCACTCACAGAAGCACACTCTGTCACTCACAGACGCACACTGTCACTCACAGACGCACACTCTGTCACTCACAGACACACACTGTCACTCACAGACACATACACTCACACACAGACACATACACTCACACACACACAGACACATACACTCACACACACTCACTCACACACAGACACACACACACAGACACATACACTCACACACACACTCACACACTCACACACACACACACATACACTCACACACACACAGACACATACACTCACACACACACAGACACTCACACACACACTCACACACTCACACACACACAGACACATACAGACACATACACTCACACACAGACACATACACTCACACACACACAGACACATACACTCACACACATACACACACTCACACACACACAGACACATACACTCACACACACACACACATACACTCACTAATTATTTTAGAAATAAATATTTTCCACCCAGCCTCCCTACCTGGAGAGCTGGTGTGGATGATGAATCCTTCCCTGGGGTCCAGTGGGGCTGCTGGGCGGCGTGCGGCTGTGCTGAGATCAGAGGCGGCGAGGGAGCTCTAACCTCTCTGCTCTGCTCCCTCGCGCGCTGCCTGTCTGCTGATACCGCGGGAGCCGGAATATGACGTCATATTCCGGCTCCCGCGGTATCAGCAGACAGGCAGCGCGCGAGGGAGCAGAGCAGAGAGGTTAGAGCTCCCTCGCCGCGTCTGATCTCAGCACAGCCGCACACAGCACCGGGGGCCGAGATGGTGGCCCGGCAGGAGGGAGAGCTTCACTCCTGCCGGTCACTGAAATCTTGCGCCCCCAGATCCCGTGCGCCCTAAGGCGGCCGCCTGTGCCGCCTTATGGACGCGCCGGCCCTGATGACACAGATACACACACACACACACACACACACAGATACATACTAACAGACACACATATAGGCATACATACTGACACACACATACTGAGACATACACACATATACAGACACACAGGCGTACATAGTGACAGACACATACTAACATAGATACCGACACACATGCATAAGGACATACAGACACAGACACATTCATAATGACATACTGACATACACACATTCATACTGATATGCAGACATACATACACTGACATTCATACACACATAATGACATGCATACAGACATACATTCATACTCGCATACATACATTCATACAGACACTGACATCCATACATACACACATTCATGATGACATACAGACATACATTCATACTGGCATACATACATTCATACAGACAGACAGACATACATACACACATTCATAATGACATGCAAACATACATACACTGACATTCATACACACATAATGATATGCATACATACAGACATACATAGTTACATACATACATTCATACTGGCATACATACATCCATACAGACACTGACATCCATACATACACACATTCATAATGACATTCATACATACACACATTCATAATGACATACATACACTGACATTCATACATACACACATTCATAATGACATACAGACATACATACACTGACCTTCATACACACATAATGACATGCATACAGATAGACATACATGCACATACATTCATACAGACATACACACAGGCATACATACACACAGACACAAACAGACATACAGACATACATAGGCACAGACATACAAACAGACATACAGACAGACATACACACATAGACAGACATACAGACATACATACACACATACACACAGACATACAGACATACACACAGACAGACATACACAAACAGACAGACAGACATACATACACACATACACGCATACATACATACACACAAACAGACAGACATACACACACAGACAGACATACAGACAAACACACACGCACAGAGCTCATTTTCCAGCCACCCTCCTGTTTCTTACCTTTTCTTTGCAGGGGGGTGGCTGGGGATGATGGGACTGGCAGTCGGCTGGCTCCTGGCTCCCGCGCGGAGTGAGCTGGGAGGAAGTGACCACTTCCTCCCAGCAGCACTTGCGCTGCGGCAGCATTTATTAATTTTTTTTTTAAAGGGGCCCGGTCGCCCTATACCGGCCACAGCGCTGACCGGGCCCCAGAAGATATGGGGCCCATCAGGTGGCCCTAAGTGCATGGGCCACCTGATGGGCCCCATCAGCGCCGCTACACGTGGGGCCGGGCGGCCGGGCCCCCCAGGGCCGCCGGGCCCGTGACAACCGTTATGGTTGTCACCCCCTGATGGCGGCCCTGCTCACCCCAATTTGAAATACTGCCCTCCCACCAATTTAATACACTACTCTAATACACTGCTCATTCCCCCAATCTAATACACTGCCCCCTCTCATGACTCTAATACACTGCTTATTCTCCCATTTTAATACACTACCCATCCCCTCCCCCCCCCCAATTTAACACACTGCCATCTCTCCCCCAATTTAATACACTTCCCCCTCCCTCCCACTACTCTAATACACTGTTCCCTTTCTCCCCCAATTGAATACACTGCCCTCCCCTCCCTACCCCCAATTTAACACACTGCCCCACCTTCCTCCCCCAATTTAATAAACTGTCCTCCTTCCCCCTCAATTTAATACACTGCCACCATCCCACCATTCTAATACACTTGCCCACTCCCATCACTCTAATACACTGCCACCTCCCTCCCCCAATTTAATACACTGACCTCAACCTCTCTTCCCTCAATCTAACACACTTCCCTACCTAACTCCCCCCAATTTAACACACTGCCTTCCTTCCCTCCAATTTAATGCACTGTACCCCTACCACCACTCTAATACACTGCCCGCTCTCACTACTCTATTACACTGCCCCCTCCCACCACTCTAATACACTGCCTCACCTCCCTCCCCCAATTTAATACACTGCTCCACTTTCCTCCCCCCAGTTTAATACACTGCCCTCCCTCCCTTTCACCACTCTAATACACTGCCCCCCTCCCCCCCCTGTTTAATACACTACACTACAGGAACGTCTACACGATCTTTGCTCAAGCTGTCCACATGCTCCTCTGGCAGGGAAGAGGGAGTGCCTGGCCATGCTGCGCACTATATCGTCACTGCCGGTTATGACTCCATATGCTGTATCTGCATATCAGGCAGCCAGCATGAAAGAATGTTTTGTGCTCTTGCCCGCGGGAGGAAATTTCCCGGTTTTCAGTTCTTTCTCACACTGTAAACACCATAATTGTGAAAAATAGCCTGCATACTTAGTCTATAAGAATAGGTAGGTCTTATTCTTGTCTGTAAGTAAAAGCACCCAAATGTGCCAATTTTCATTTCAGATCTTTAAACATATATTTGGGATAATTGGGCATTGCACTATATACCAAGAAGTTCAACATGATCGTAATAATATATAACTGATCTGAAGCTCTAATACCACATGTCAACAACTCTATTTTCTGACAGTTTAAAGGTAAGCTGCACACCAAAATAAGCTATTTGAATTACCAATGAAAATACAATTTTACCATTAAAATAGTTTTCCAATCAACAGTCTTTAAACACTCCAAGCACTATAACCACTACAACGGTCAAGGAATCTAACCATCACCAGGTTCATAATATATGGTAGTTACCAGTTACAACAAATTAGAAGATTCTTGGATGCAGAAATGTAATTAATGCAATTATAGTCTTTTTATCTATGTGGATAGCTTCCTAACCTTAAAGGGACACTATAGTCACCCAGACCTCTTCAGCTCAATGAAGATGTCTGGGTGCCAGGTCCCCTCAGGTTTTAACCCTTCAGATGCAAACATATATGTTTACATTTGGGGTTAAGCCAGCCTCTAGTGGCTGTCTTCCATTTCATGCCTCCATCGCGCAGAGCGTCCATAGGAAAGCATTAAGAAATGCTTTCCTACGGACACTTTGAATGCGCACATGGCACTTGCCACGCATGCGCATTCGGCTCCGCTGACGTCGGCAGGGGAGAAGAGGTCACCAGCGCCGAGGGAGCCTGGCTCTGGATTAAGGTAAGTGGCTGAAGGGGTTTTAACCCCTTCAGCGCCACGAGAGGGGCTTTGTTTTCCTGACACTATAGTGATCCTTTAAAAGTACATTCAAAGTACCATAAGCACCATGGTGAACTGTTGTGATTATGGTGCTAGAAGTTCCTGGTGCCTTGCAGGAATAAGTAGTCAAAACATTTAAATCAGGCCTGTCCAACCTGCAGCCCCCCAGATGTTGCTGAACTACAACTCCCATGATTCCTTGGCTATCTTTTTCATTGAAAGAATCATGGTAGTTGTAGTTCAGCAACATCTGGAGGGCCGTAGGTTGGACAGCCCTGATTTAAATAGATCTTATAGTGCCAGGAAAACAAAGCCATTTTCCTGGCACTATAGTGTTAATAGGTCCCCCCCCTCTCCCGCGCCACCCCTCCCGCAGGGCTGAAGAGGATAAAAACCTGAATCCAGTGCCGATGTCCCTTGGTGCTGGGTCAGGCTCCACCCACGCTTCTTCCCCGCCGACGTCAGCTGGCGGGGGAGACCTAATGCGCATGCACGCTCATTAGCCCTCCCTATTGGAAAGCATTATTCAATGCTTTCCTATGTGGAAAATCTGCTGGTGGTCTGTGAGGATGTCCAGCGTCAGATAACGGACCAGATAACAGATAATGTCCGTTTGGATTCCGAAAGCCTTCTAGTGGCTTTCTGGTAGACTGCCACAGAGAGCAGACTTAGAGCTGCAATGTAAACATTGCAGTTCTCTGGAACTGCAATGTTTTAAATTGTAGCACTAAGTGCAAAAGGGACACAGCACCCAGACTACTTAAATTAGCTGAAGTGGTCTGGGTGCTTACAGTGTCCCTTTATCAGCAGTTTTGACAACCCATTACAGCGTTTCCTGGTGTTGGAAATTTCTGCAAGGAGCTTCCATTAGCTACACTAAGCTAAAACCTTGTGTGCAAGGCTTGCTCATTGGGGAAGAGCAGCAGAGCGCAATGCTGGGCCTAATTCAGTGACCAGAGCTTTGGCAGCAGGAACAACAGGGACAGGGTAAGTTGTCAAAGTGTTATCACATGGTTTGACCACTTACTCTGGGATGGCACAGGTTATGGTGCTTGGTGTGCTCTTTTAAATACTGGGTTAAGGTGTAGCTTTATCTTCCCAACCAGCCACTGCATGTGCCCTCCAATTGATGACTTAAAGCACCATAACCACTAAAAAAGCTGTGTAATGGTTATGGAGCCAGTACTACCCATTGTGCCCACGTTCCCAGATGTAAGTAGCCAAACCGTTTCAGAGTAATTGGACTTCTTACCTAGAGTTTGCAGGGTGCTGCTCTGCCTACATTATTTTCTACAGAGAGCCAGAAGCTCTATTTCTGAGCTAAGCTTGTCGGTTCAAAGCTAAACTCACTAGGTGAAAGCGATCTGCCAACACTTTAAGCCAGTCCTGCACTGTCCTGCACTGCACGGTTAGGCACAAGATAGCTAATGGAGAGCTTCTGGCTCTCTGTGGGCAGTAGTGGAGGCATAGAGCAGCACTCTTCATTTCAAAAGAATGTAACTACTTATATTGAGGGGGTGGGGGTGGGGGTGGGGGTGGGGGGTCAAGCACCAAACAAAACCACTACCACTGTGCTGTAGTGGTTTTGTGCTTGCAATTTTACATAAAAATTGTCTCTCTTATGAATGTTGCTGCTGTGACACCATACTCTAAGGAAGATTGCAGCTGTGTTTTGATGCTCGGCATTCATTTAATGGTACTGTTTCAAAAGGATACCACATGGGTGGTTTTCAATTTGCCCATTATATTTTATAGTAAATATATGAACAATATTATATATTTCTGGTCTTTCATATACTTGATTTCTAAAATATATTGGTCCTTACACTTATAGACACTCGTTTGATTGATTTTACATTGCTACGTTACTATACGTTAAGTTTCAGTTTTCAGATTCATTTGGTATTTTTAAAAATGCATTGACCATATTTTACTTGCAAAAATATTGCAATGCTATTGGTTTGTACATAATTAACACTTGCCACAGATGTCACAAGCCACATATATCATAGCGACAAATATTGAAAAGAAAATGTTACATATAATTAGTTTTTACAGTTTCCATTTTGTTAATAAAGAGGGCAGAATAAAACTGAAGTAGAAATCTGTTTAATGCTGACATTTTGAATAAAATTCCAACATTTTATATGTGTGAAATAGAACATTTCCCAAGAACATCAAATATATATTGAAAGTATATGAAAATCTGAGTATACAATCTAAATATGGTAATTTTTTTTTTTTATCATTTAAGAATAACTGATCAAATATGAATATGAATAGTGTTTTGTTTTATATTGAGTAAGCTATGTATGTATTGAATTTGTATTTTCGGTGGCTGTTTTGGTTTTGGCTTCATACAATTAGAATATTTCTCAACAGTTGACAAAACCTTTTTTCTATTGGCCACATGCATAGTGGTATAGCCACTATGCATGTTATTATCTATTTAATTGTTTCCACAAACCTGCATTGTCAGGCCCACAAACAGACAAGATTCCAGTGTCTTGTCCTTCTATTCTCATTTTTCTCTGGTTTCCTGCCTCCAGGGGAACTGTTCTTAGATGTGCTCACACTGCAAATTGGCAGTAGGACCTCAGGAGTGCACTCTGTAAATAGGAGGCCAGCAAGACAGGCCACTTTTTCTGGGCCAGTCCACTCATTATGTCCGTCGTCAATGAATCAAGTCGCATCAATCGTGGTCCTGATCTCATACCTCCCAGTGCAGAAAGGTATTTATTGTTGTCATAGAGAATGCTTTCCTATGGACTGACTGAATGCGCGTGCGGCTCTTGCCGTGATTGCGCATTTAGCCGATAACTTCCAAAGGAGGAGGAGAGTCCCCCGCGCCGAGGGAGCCCGGCGCTGGAGAAAGGTAAGTGTTTAACCCCTTCCTCCTATTGCAGTCCGACGGGAGAGGGGCCGTGGGGGTGGGAGGAACCTATAAATACTATAGTGCCAGGAAAACGAGTGTTTTCCTGGCACTATAGTGGTCCTTTAACAAGGTCATTTTTATAAAACTGGCTATTTCTATTGAAATCTGCTTTTTGTAAAATGAAAAATAGGACACATTATTCACACAAAAAGCACTCTCACACCCATCACACACAGCACTCTCACACCCAGCACACTCACACCCAGGGCTGCCATCAGAACTTTTGGGGCCCCTGACACAGCTCAAGGTCTGGGCCCCCCCCAGACTTGTTCAAAGGGGTGTGTGTGGGGGGGGGGGGAGGGGGGAGAAGGGGGGGGGATGTCCTGATGTGTGTAAGGAATGCATTGTGTGAATCTATGTTTGTATGTGTAAGGGCTGCAAGGTGAGTTTGTGTATGTATGGAATGCAGTATGTGTGTCTGTAAGGGATGCACTGAGTGTGTGGAAGGGGTGCATTGTGTGTTGCTGTGTGTAAGGGATGCATTGCTTGTGTATGTGTGTCTGTGTGTAATGCATTGTGTGTTTTTCTGTGTGCAATGGGTGCATTGTGTGTGTGTGTGTGTGTGTGTGATGGATGTCAATCTCTCCCCCTACCCCCGTCAATTTCCTTCTTCTCCCCCCCTCTCCAATTTCCTTCTTCTCCCCCTCCCTCTCATTGCCTTCTCCCCCCTCCAATTTCCTTCTTCGCCCACTCCCTCTCATTTCCTTCCTTCTCCCCCCTCCAATTACCTTCCTCCCCCCTCCAATTTCCTTCCTCTCCCCCTCCAATTTCCTTCCTTCCTCCCCCCTCAAATTTCCTTCCTCCCTCCCCCCTCAAATTTCCTTCCTCTCCCCCCTCCCTCAAATTTCCTCCCTTCCTCTCCCCCTCAAATTTCCTCCCTTCCTCTCCCCCTCCCTCAAATTTCCTCCCTTCCTCTCCCCCCTCCCTCAAATTTCCTTCCTCCCCCCTCAAATTTCCTCCCTTCCTCTCCCCCCTCAAATGTCCTCCCTTCCTCTCCCCCTCCCTCAAATGTCCTCCCTTCCTCTCCCTCTCCCTCAAATGTCCTCCCTTCCTCTCCCCCTCCCTCAAATGTCCTCCCTTTCTCTCCCCCTCCCTCAAATTTCCTCCCTTCCTCTCTCCCCTCCCTCAAATTTCCTCCCTTCCTCTCCCCCCTTCAAATTTCCTTCCTCTCCCCCCTTCAAATTTCCTCCCTTCCTCTCCCCCCCAAATTTCCTCCCTCCCTCCCCCCCACTCCCTCAAATTTCCTCCCTTCCTCTCCCCCCCACCCCCACTCACTCAAATTTCCTCCCTCTCCCCCCCCCACCCCCACTCACTCAAATTTCCTCCCTCTCCCCCCCACCCCACTCACTCAAATTTCCTCCCTCTCCCCCCCCCACCCCCACTCACTCAAATTTCCTCCCTCCCTCTCCCCCACCCCCACTCACTCAAATTTCCTCCCTGACACCCGGCGGGCGCGCGAGGGAGCACTCTACCTGGCTGAGCGCTTCTTCTTCAGCTCCCTTGCGCGCCGCGTACTGATGCCGGAGCCGGAAGATGACGTCATCTTCCGGCTCCGGCATCAGTACGGTGTGCGAGGGAGCTGAAGAGGAAGCACTCAGCCAGGGAGAGTGCTCCCTCGCGCGCCCGCCGGTTGTCAGCAGGGCCAGCCTCTGGGGGGCCCTGAGGTGACCGGCTGCTGGGCCCCCCAGGAGAAGAGGCTGGCCCAGTGGGTACATACCGGGGTCGCAGGGCCCCCTGCGACCCGGTATGTACCCACTGAATGTGGGGCCCGGACGACCTGAGCAGTCCGGGCCCCCCAGGACCGCCGGGCCCATGACAACCGTTGCGGCTGTCATGCCCTGATGGCGGCCCTGCTCACACCCATCACACACAGCACACTCACACACATCACGCATCACACTCTGCACTCTCACACCCATCACACACATCATTCTCACACCCATCACACTCTGCACTCTCACACCCATCACACACATCATTCTCACACCCATCACACACATCACTGTCACACCCAGCACTCACACCCATCACACACAACACTCTCACACAAGCACTCTCACACCATCACATACAGCACTCACACCCATCACACTCAGCACTCTCACACCCATCACACACAGCACACTCGCACTCTCACACCCATCACACACATCACTCTCACACCCATCACACACAGCACTCACACCCATCACACACAGCACAATCACACATATCACACTCAGCATTCTCGCACACCCATCACACACATCACTCTCACACATCACACATAGCACTCTCACACATCACACATAGCACTCTCACACCCATCACACACAGCACTCTCACACACAGCACCCTCACACCCGTCACACACAGCACTCTCACACCCAGCACCCTCACACACAGCATCCATCGCACACACATACTGCACCCTTCACATACACACTACATCCCTCATAGACACCCACTGCACCAAACACACACACACAATACTTCCGAACATATTTATATATATATATATATATATATATGTAAAAACCAAAGAAAAGAAAATGTTACTTGCGCTTTCTCCTTAATCCCTATGTATATTTAGACAAATGGAGGTGATTTAGTTGCTCCAATGGCCATTGGAGGGAATGCCCGCCTGCCAACGTCAAGGCAGACCCCCCTAAGCGGGTCCTAACACTGACCCTTCAGCCTGCTTCCTTGAGCTTCTGGCAAAGATATCTCTAATGAGACAGAAAGGGGTATTTTTTATATACACCCCTATACTTATTAACCCTTAATAGGGAACACATGGGATGGGCAGCAGCATTGTAACCAGGCTGTGTGATACAAAGTAAATACAAATACAAAAAGAGAAGTCCTGCGCTTAGTCCCATTACTGCTGGGCCAGCAGCAAGAACTACAATACACATCAGCCCCAATATATAGTAAAAACCAAAGAAAAGAAAATGTTACTTGCGCTTTCTCCTTAATCCCTATGTATATTTAGACAAATGGAGGTCATTTAGTTGCTCCAATGGCCATTGGAGGGAATGCCCGCCTGCCAACGTATATATATACTATAGCACCCCTCACACACATACTGCACTCCTAAACACATTACGTTCCAGACACACACTAGATCCCTTACCCAACTCTGGATCATATAGCACACTAGATCCCTTTATACACTCTGAATCCGTTATATACACACACTCACTAGATCTCCCACACATTCTGGGTCCTTCAAACACACACTAGACTCCTGTATACACACACTGCGCCATCTACACACACACACACTACATTCCTAAAATACACACTCTGGATCCCTTATAAACACACTAGATTCATTGTATTCATTGATTGAATACGCACACACACAGACTGCAGTGTGTGGAGTGGTTCAGTGTGTGGAGTGGTTCAGTGTGTGTAGGGGTTCAGTGTGTGTAGGGGTTCAGTTTGTGTAGGGGTTCAGTTTGTGTAGGGGTTCCGTGTGTGTGGGGTGCTGTGCGTGAAGTGGTTCAGTGTGTAGGGGTTCAGTTTGTGTAGAGGTTCCGTGTGTGTGGTGTGCTGCTTGTGTGTGTGTGTGGGGGGGGGGGGGGGTGCAGTGTGTGTAGTTTAGTGTGTGTGCTGTGTACGGAGGGTGCTGTGTGTGTGTGTGTGTGTGTGTGTGTGTATGTGTGGTGGGGTGCTGTGTGTGTGGGGGGGGTGCTGAGTGTGTGGAGGGGTGCTGTGTGTGTTGAAGATGCAATGTGTGTGGACAGGGCCGTACTGGTCCACCGAGATACCGTGAAATTTCCTGGTGGGCCGGCATACTATCTGACCAGTGTGCCGCTGCCTAGTGCGCACTGACCTGCGAGCCACACAGCGCAATTACAGGGTGACCGGCAGGAGGGGATGCACTCCCCTACTGCCGGTCACAGAATGTAGAGTGGCCGAGCAGGCAGACCGTGGTAGAGGACCTTCTGTTCCCCTACCCAGTCTGACAGGAGCTTAGGAGGGAGAACGCCCCTCTCGCGAGCAGGCAGGTTGGAGCGTTGCCGTGCGTTACCATGGCAACTCTCCAACCTGCCTGCTGTTCTCGCGGGAGGAGAGAGAAGTCAGTCTGTGGCCAGAGGAGCTGCAGGCTGAACTGCACATGCCACCACTGGACCAGCAAGGATTGAAGACCTGAAGAGTTGTCCCCCTCTTCCTGGCCAAAGGTAAAGGTAGAGGGGGGTAATATAAAGCTTTATTTTTTTTTTAAATATATAAATCCTATTAACCTCCCCATACACACACACTACACCCGCTCCTCCTAACACACAGGGCCGGACTGGTAAAAAAATTCGACCCGGGCATTTTTTAATCACAGCGGTCCACTAAGAAGGGGGCGGGGCAGAGATGATGTGTTTTTTCATCACCAATGAAAAGCACGCCTCCTTTCAAAGTGAGAATGTTGGTTCAATGCTCTTCCAGGGCAGACAATGCACAGGGCTCTGCTGAGGAGCTCTAGCATGAGAAAAAGGCCCTGTATTTGTTCTGCACAGTGCAAGCAAATTTAAGAACATGCTTGTGCTGTGTTTCCTTGCAACTTGCCTCTGGTGTCTCTATAAATGGGAGACCAGGAGACAAAAGGGCCAGGAAAGAGTATTGTGCATGTGTTTGGAGCCTGCTTGTGGGATTCTGTGTGTGTAGAGTGAGCTGATTGTGGTGTAGTATTGTATAATAAGGTCGGTATTAGTCGTGTTGTGTTTGTGGTGTAATGTAATGCATGTGTGGCTAGGGGCTATAGAGAGTGTGTGTATATGGGTCATAGTGTGTGTGTATAGGTGATGTAGTGTTTGTAGGGATTGTAGAGAGTGTGTGTTTAGGGAATGTAGTATGTGTTTGTTTACAAGGAATCTAATGTGTGTATAGGGGATCCAGAGTGTGTATGTCAGGAATGTAGTGTGTGTAGATGGTGCAGAGTGTGTGTGTGTGTGTGTGTGTGTGTAGGGGTCTAGTGTATGTTTGAAGGACCCAGAATGTGTATAGCTGATCTAGTGAGTGTGTGTATATAGGTGATTAAGAGTGTATATAGGGATCTAGTGTGTGCAGATGTTCCAGAGTTGGGTATGGGATCCAGTGTGTGTCTGCAATGTAATGTGTTTAGGGGGTGCAGTATGCATGTGTGGGGTACAGTGTGTGTGAGGGGTGCTGTAGTATGTATGTATGTATGCGTTTATATAGTATTGTGTGAGAGTGGTGCAGTGTGTTGGGGGGGATCTGTGTGTGTGTGAGGGTAATGTGTGTGAGAATGCTGTGTGAGGGTACTGTGTGTGAGGGTAATGTGTGTGTCTATATGTTAGAAGGGATTGTGTGTTGGGGGGAAAAAAACAAACAAAAAAAACAGGCATTATATCCACGGTCCCCCCCTCCCAGGCTAAAGGTAAGAAGGGAGGGGGAGACCGTGCTGCCATCCCTGGTGGTGCTAGTGGTGAGTGAACTCTAGCCTGCAAGGCTAGTGTTCACTCTCGCAAGATCCGGTGCGATAGCCATGGTGCGTTGCCATGGTGCGTTGTTGGGCCTGGCGGTAGGTATTAAAAGGATGATTACCCCTGGCCTAAGCTTATTTTGCTTCCACACTGTCCTTGTACAGTTTAATGAAAGGGATAATTGAAATATGGCATTAGAAAGCTTAAGAACAGCATCCGACTTTACATATAAATGTGAAGTTAAGTCTCTGTTCACAATTGCTAGAGAAGAATGTGAAGATGTATATAAACATAATAGATATTGTTGACACATATTGATCTGTCAACACAATTTAATTAGAAAATATTCCTTTGGAGAACATGTAATCTTCTTTTAAATTGTCTATAGACGACACCTGTAAATTTGTGTTTGATACATATATCACACTTGGAGATATGAAAGCAGGTTGGTGGTGTGACTTTTCGATTTGTAGTAATAGGCAGCCTGGTGTGCATTCACACAATATAGACGCCAATAATTTAAGTGGTATCTAACCCTAAAATAATAATCATACACCAACACACCCAGTTCAAGCTCTGTAATTGTGAAAGGAAATATGTAAAGTAAAAAAAACAATGGTGTTGGTAGGTGTATTAAAACAGTGAAACAGAAATAATACCATAGTAGAAGGGTAGGCAAATTTTTAAAACAAGTTTGTGAAGTCCCTTGGTGTGCCAGTCCTATTTGAGGTGTGCATATTGCCATATTATGCTTGTGCTAATTATGGGCTCTAAACTGTATGCACCATACCAATTTATAATTGAGATAAAGTTTATATATTTTGCTTAATCACATCAATCCCTATACATAAGAAAATATTTCAAATTAAAAGGTTTACACTGATTAAAATATCTAGGGACACTGTGTTTCATACTATTGCTTTCAATGGCTTTTGGTGATCCAGTATGCATTCTCTAAAAGGTCTTATGGTTCGTACCACATACTGGACATTACATGGACAATGGGGCAGATATATCACGTTTTTAAATGAACAATGTATAAGATGTTTAGTAAATTAAATCCCTGTAGTAGTACTGGTGAAACCCTTGACAGACCTCATTAGAGGAAAACAAATCTTACAATACCCACATTTGTGAAAACCCAAAGATTTAGGTGATATGCAACTTATTATGAATCGGGGCCTCAATTCTATAGCTGGAGAAAGAAGCATCAGTTTTTGTTTTTAGATATTTTTGTCATTCTCAATATGTTTTTTTTTTTTTTTTCATAATTTTCCTGGAAAGTGGCATTGCTACTTAACACCCAGTATAGGGTGTTTTAACACTGAAATGCTATAATTGCACCCGTTAATTAAAATGGATTAAATCTATTGTGTTGATGAAAAGAATGCTGCAAACGAGAATCTTGGTGGTGCTGAGAACTTAAACCTGTATATATTATAAGAAAGTGTGTATATCTTCTTATAAAAGTAAATCATACAATTAACTGGTTGTTCCCAGCCAGCCATGTAACCTGATTCACAACTCTTCACAAAAACAAAGGCGATGATTTTTTAGGTTATGAATAATTTAACTTTCAAATTTCCAAAATATACCTTGTAAAATTGTATAGCAAGTTTAAATATTGTGTTATACCAAATACATCTACCACACATAATTTCATAAAATTATTTCATGTTAATGCAAATATTTACTAATCAACAAATTAGTTTGTTTATTGTGTATTGTACATGTGCCTGGAGAAACTGTTTAAAAATACAGGTACTATGATTAGGACTGTATTTTTGCTTCCCTGCATAAGTTAATTTAACCATCATAGTAGTTAATTTAGTTGTTGTTACGAACTCTGGTATTTCTGGTACCCGTTCGTATGTTTCCTCCCAAACTGCTATAGGCTGAGTGATTATACCTCACAGTTCGGGTGTTGATTTGAATGTTCTCCAGCGACAATACAGGAATCAAGACGTTTTTCCCCAGCAATCAGACATATACTGAAATATCAGCCTCAACTAGATAAAGGGTACAACAGGAATGAATTTATTCAGGCCAAGTTTGTGGGAACAAACCTAACGAATATCGCTCTCCTGGCAGGTAGGCGAAAAGATGCAGGCGTTCGTGAAGTTGACCGGCGTTCGGGAAGTCAAGTGTCCAATTTTAGTTCCAGACACTCGATGACCAAGTCCTGCTGCCTCTATTTGTGCGACAAAATGGCCGCCATTTTCTCCCACACGTGGTGTTCAGCTATATGAATGGCGGCCACACACACAGAGAGTACTTAATCTGCCAGGGGGGTGGTCGGTGTTCGGTAGTTTTAACCACCAAACAAGAAAAATCTAAACTAACGAAAATACAGAGTAGTTTCTTCACACATGTCAGTGATGGAACTACCGCTGGTGCGCCTGCACCGTGACACGCATGCCTGGGGTGCCGATGTACTAAGGGTCACCCGATAGGTATTATTGCTAAACAGGGGCCCTTTAAGAGCCTGACCAGGCCCCTGCAGTGTCAATGATGGAATCCTGACAGGTATCCCACAGCAGGTATCATCAGGGGCCCAGTCGGGTATGCCGAGAGTATCTGTCACTTCTCTCAGCCTACAGACCGTGCAGTCCGGGGGACACAGAGGAGGAACTGAGAGGGAGGAGGGAGCATTGCAGGCAGTCAACTGCAGACTCACATCAGCGGCAGCCAGCCCCAGGAAGTCACCTCCCTGCACCAAAAGGTATGGAAGCAAGGGGGTGTGTTCCAGTGTATATGTTTAGGTATGTGTGTGTAGGTGCATGTATCTGTGTGTGTGTGTGTGTTTCTCCATGTGTGTGCTAGCTGTGTATCTGTGAGTATCAGTGTGTATCTCTGTGTGTGCCAGTGTGTATCTGTGTGTGTGCGCCAGTGAGTGTTTGCCAGTGTGTATGTGTAGTTATTTGTATCTGTATGTGGCAGTTTGTATCTGTGAGTTTCAGTGTGTATCTCTGTGTGTGCATCTCTGTATATGTGTGTGCATATATATACCAATGTGTGTAAGTGTAGGTATGTGTGTGTATCTGTGTGTGTGTGTGTGCGCCAGTGTGTATGTATCTGTGCTAGTGTGTATGTGTGTGCCAGTATGTATGTGTAGGTATGTACTGTCGGTGTCAGTGTGCATCTCTGTAGATGTTTGTGTGTGCCGGTGTGTATGTATAGGTATGTGTATCTGTGTGTCAGTGTGAATCTCTGTGTTTGCTTCTGTGTGTATGTGCCAGCGTGTGTGTGTGTAGGTATGTCTGTTTGCCAGTGTGTGTATCTGTGTGTGCATTTAGGAATGTGTGTGTGTGTGTGTGTATCTGTGTGTGTGGGTATATGTTTGTATATGTGCCAGTGTGTGTCTGTGTAGGTATAAGTTTATCTGTATGTGTGCCACATGCTTACATTGTTGTGGAATATGTCGGTGTTATGGGGTCCCAAAATAATTTCTTGCACCAGGGCCCTATCTGCAATAGTTCCATTACTAGTGCATGTGTTTTTCTTGTTCAGCTTTGGGAATGAGACTATAGTTATTCCTTTCTCAAAGTATTTGAGAAAGCCTGTAATCTTTAGTGAAATGCATTAGTGTGTATTCCTTATATGGTTTTAACCCCTTAAGGACTGGACAGTTTTTGCGATGTTGTACATTTGCGACCAGGCCTCTTTTTACACTTTTGTGGTGTTTGTGTTTAGCTGTAATTTTACGCTCTCTCATTTACTGTTCCTATACAAATTATATATTGTTTTTTTCAGGACAAAAAAGGCTTTCTTTACATACCATTATTTATATAATCTCATGTAATTTAATTTTAAAAACAAACAAATATGATGAAAAACTTAAAAAAATACTTTTTTTTCTTTTACTTGAAAAATCTTTTACTCATATACAAAAGCGAATAAAAAAAAATGCTAAATAGATTAAAAATATTGTCCTGAGTTTTAAAATACCCAGTGTTTACATGCTTTTTTGCTTTTTTTTGCAAGTTATAGGGTTATAGGTACAAGTAGGATATTGCGATTTCAATGACATTGTAACACTATTATCTGTCAAAAGTCTCTGAATAACACCCCACATGTACATATTTTTTTTTTAAAGTAGACAAACCAGGGTATTCAATATAGGGTATGTCCAGTCTTTTTTAGTAGCCACCTAGTCGCAAACACCTTCCAAAGTTAGCGTTCATATTTGTTTTCTGTGTGAAAAAACTAAAAAACTAAATTGAACGCTAATTTTGGCCAGTGTTTGTGACTAAGTGGTTACTAAAAAAGACTGGACATACCCCATTTGCAATATCTTTTGTTGTCTTCTTTTGCAAATGGTATGCCATCATGGGGGTAATTCTCATTCCTGGGCTACCATACGCTCTCAAAGGCAACATAACCAACCTGGCCATTTTCAATGTAAAAATATTTGACCCATATATTTGACCCTGTAACTTTCAAAAACGCTATAAAATCTGTACATGCGGGGTACTGTTATACTCGGGAGACTTTCGTGAACACAAAACAGGAAAACATATCACAACAATTATATCATCAGTAAAAGTGCTGTTTGTGTGTGAAAATGCGAAACAAAGTCACTTTCACTGACAATAT
Organism: Pelobates fuscus; assembly: GCF_036172605.1. Taxonomy (NCBI): domain Eukaryota; kingdom Metazoa; phylum Chordata; class Amphibia; order Anura; family Pelobatidae; genus Pelobates; species Pelobates fuscus. Next base: position 147,445,544 of record NC_086319.1, read on the forward strand.
CATCGCTGTGATAGGTTTTACTGTTTTGAATCACTAATATTTGTGTTCAGTGAAATCTCCCGAGTAAAACGGTACCCCCCATGTACAGGTTGTAGGGTGACATAGAAAGTTACAGGGTAAAATACAGTGCAAGCAAATTAAATTATCTGGAATTTCGGCTTGGGTTGGCAGGCAGGTCCCTCAAATTGCAATTAATAAAATTACTTAATTATGTAAAAATATTACATAAATATGCACTTAGAATTTAAATATTTATGCATATTTATATATTTGAAGTCTACGTGTATATTTATATAATTATTTATGTCATTTTGTATATGGACATATGTATATTTCGTATTATTTTTATTTATTTATATATACATAGATATATATACAATTTCATTCTAAGTGTATTTTGATATAAATATATATATATTTTAATATCAAAATACAGTTAGAATAAAATTTCATATAGATATGCAATTTTTAAAAAAAATGTATTTTTATTTTTTTTATTTAATTTACTTATTATTTGTATTTTAGAATAATATATATATATATATATATACAATATATATAGTTATTATATATATATATATACGTGTGTAATTTAATTATAAGTGTATTTTTATATTAATATATGTACATATTCATATAAAAATACACTTAGTATGATATTATATATATATGATATATAGACATATATTATATATATATAATATATGTCTATATATCATATATATACACACATATATATATAATTTTTTTTTATTATTAACATTAACTTTATTTTTTCTAATGATTTTACACTAGCAGGGAGACTGCCTGTCAGCACAGACAGTCCCCCTGCAGGCAGACACATGGACACCTATTGTGACCATGTGGTCGCCCTGTTGAGCGATCACATGGCCCCATGGGTCCTAATTCGCCATGGGGAGACTGTCTGGGCTTTTTTATATAAGTGGGCCCTCTTTTGTAGGCTCTACAACACACTCTACAACCCCTATCCCGTAATACTTCCCCTACATATACATACTACATTCTCAGTACACACATGCACTGCATCACCAACACAAGCACAATACATTCCTTACACATACAGACTACATCCCAAACATACACACCGTGTCTTCCCACACAACACATACTCTCTCTTTACAGCCTTGTATTTTCGCACAAACTGAGAGATCAGTTTCCACAAACTCTGTATTGGCTATGATATAAAGAGTACTTCTTTAAAATGACCATTATGATTCTGTTGTATTTCTGTTTCACAACTCTTCAAATTGACCATTAAAATCATATGCACTTGTTGTTTTTTTTCCTTGTTACACAATTACAATTAAATTACAAAATTCAAGTTTTTTTGTCCCCTCCCACTTATCTAGGATTTCTGAAACTGGTCAGTAGAACAAGAATCAAATATCTGTCTGTCATTGTTTTATATGTTTCATGCAGATTAATTCAGCAATTAGAAAATAATAGGCCCTCCATTTTTTATAACTGGTTTCTAGTTTTGCAAAATACCGTATTCCTCAATAGCAATATCACCTAATTGTTGCTTCAATATTGATTTTATTGATGACTAGATCTAAAAAAATATATAGTTTGATATCTCAGCCTGGTTAAAATTATTAAAACATTTCAAGACTTTTGAATTCACAGTTTTAATGAGGTGAAATAATGATTTTTACCTAAACATAACACTCTTTTTTTATAGAGCCAGATCACGTCTGGCTCTTGGATGACAATTATTCTTGAATCCTTTCAGTTTTGAAAGTTATATTATAGAGGCAAAGCATAAATTAATATTCATATGATACTTGTTACCATAGAAACCTATTGCTTCAGGGGTTAGGTGAAGGCAATATTTTACAGTATAATATACAAGGTGCTGATAGTAATTCTCAGTGTCTAGTATTTTTCTCCTTGGATATCATAATAAATGTATATGGAATGTATATTAATGAGAAACAATATGTAACAGAACCTCACATAAATATTTTATTAAAAGGGATTTTCACTAAAGTAAGAATTCAAAGTGAACTTCAAATTTAAGGCCAGAGTAGCTGAACTAAAAGCAGAGCTGACTTTTTTCATATTTGGTTACTCTGGCCTTAAATTTGAAATTCACTTTGAATTCTCATTGTAGTAAATAACCCAGCAAATAGCACACAGTATGTTGCATAATAATTAAAGGTCCTATTTATTTGATCAAGCTTTTTTTCTTTAAATATGATATGTTACTTGATTATGATTAATTTGTGATAATGTATTTTTTTCATTGAAAGAAATGGTGACATTTACTGTTTTTGCATATTATGTATGATTGCTTCTTAACGTGAGAATTCAAAGTCATTTTCAAATTTAAGGTCAAAATAGTCGAACTGGAAAAATTCTCTAAGTCAGCTAAGCTATTCCCTTTGAATCCCCTTTGACATCTCACTTTAATAAATAAACCTGCAAGTCTTTAAGAAATCATGCACTCCTCGAACGTTGATTCCAATAGTTTTAATATATTTCTTCCAAAAGTACATAGTTTTGAAAAAGATAACAAATAATTATCCATATCAAACTGCCAGAATAAATTCAGGAGTATAACATAAATACACATCAATGTGGATCCCATGTCCCATGTCAATGTGGATCCCATGTCCCATGTCAATGTGGATCCCATGTCCTAAGGTGTCATTGCTCCTCTTTTCCTGACACTAGTATTTGACATTTATTTTAGTAATGACAGCGCAGAACCTGTAGCAAGCCAACATAATCTCTCTATTACTTATAACTCAAGTAAAACAGTTATATTTAATTCATCACACTGCACGGTTATATTAATAAAGGAAGACACATGAACAAGGTTACAGAAATAATTTGCTACACTACAATCTATAAAAGTTCTAGTGTAAGCACCTGCTTAGTGTGCTACCTGTTCAGAGCCACAGGAGGGAAAAGAGTGGAATATTGAAGCTCCAATCTCTTATGGCCAAGCTCCCAAAAGTCCTATTAACATTGTCATCATTCTGAAAATATGCTTTCATACATGACCTATTTTTCCATGGAAATATTAATTATTACATAATTACATATATGTCTAGGTTGAAGAAAGACCAAAGGTCCATCAGATTATGATAGAATACAGTCCTGTTATGTTCTTATTTGTACTTCATGAAATATTGAAATACATATAAATTCAATATATATTTTACACGTTTTTCAGATAGTATCTCAGGAGTTGTGCTCCTTTTTAAAAATAATTCTCCTCTTTAACATGGTTTACATACACCTCCTACACCTCAAAAGTATTGGGTCCAAAAAATCCATAAAACTTGAGTGATGTAGACGATTCCACACCAGTAAGCATAGAAGAAAGGGGGGCAGATGCTGTTGTAAAGAGGCACAGGTGTGTTAAATTCACTGCTTTATTTACAGGGTTATTAAAAAAAACAAAAAAGAAAAAAACAGTTTTAAGAAAATGTGGTTTGGGATGTTTTCCACTCCCCTGCTTCCCTAACCACCAATTAAAAAGAGAAAGATAATTGGTAAAAAGGTAATGCCTACATCATAGTATATGGTTCAGCTAACATTTTATATCTCTTCCCAAATCATATGAATTAAAGGAACAGTATCTTTTGATTTCGAGTTAAGAGTGATCCTACCCAGCCCCAGTGGCTCAGTCACATTGGAGTTTATCACAGATCTGTTGTAACAAAGTAATTTGGGATCATTTAAATTCTATGAATCCTGTGAGTGGATATGCTTTATGTGAAGGCTGTGATACACTGACTTTCAGTTTTACTCTTAACTACAGTTGATTTAGGTGTCAGTTTTATTTGACTAAGATCTGATAGTTTGGTTGACTCCAACAGTAGTTTGGTTCTTTCTTTGTGAGTACATGTAGAAACTAAGCACTAGTAATAAATAAATAAAAGTACAAATCAGTCAATGTGTTTTTTTTTCATAATAATTAAGCCTAGCCTAGTAGTTATTGTTGGAGAAGAAAATCCAGTGCAGATGATCACAGATGACACCACTGCCAGGAGATACACTAGCAAAGTAGCAGCTGATGGAATTTATACACCAATAGACATGTGCAATTAATTTCATTTCGAATGTAAATTCGTACAAATTCCGGAGATTGGGATGCTTACGAATGTCCGAAGTGCCGACATTCCGGTGTTCGGAAGTGCCAAACCGAAGCGCCAAAGTTCGGTATTTCAGAAGTGCTGTAGTTCCGAAAAAGTTGCAAAACAAGAGAGAGGGAGGGAAAATTACGTAAATTATGATAGGAATCTTGACCAATAAGCTAATTCCTTTTGTGCAATGTAATGCTTGCTTGCCCAATCCGGTTTCACTATTCCCTGTCCATTTTGTCCAATGACATGGGCACATTTTTGTGATGTTAGAGGACAGCCAATTAATGTTGATTTTGTCACTGATACTTGGCCAATGAAGGCACACAGAGTCATTGAGGTGGGATAGCGATAAATCAGGCTGTCAGGGTGTTGGCTTCAATTTATGTGACCAGACTCCAGACTAGTTGTGATAGCACAAAGAGAGAGGTGTGACAAACTCCCCTCTCCAAGTGAGTTTGCCACGAGCTCCTGGAGGAGCTTGCTTGCCAGTCTCCTGCCCACAGACTATGGACCCTGCAGGAAAACCTGTAAAAGACTACCAAACTTGACCAACTGTTAGCACTGATTTCCCTGGAACTGTTTTGGGCATAGGACCATGTGCACGGTCGGTCAAAATTATGACTTCCAGGAAATTCCTGAACCCCTGAACCGATCTGGGGGGATTTTTGGATATGTTGTTCACCCAGATCGGGGCTATCAGGGGATGGGGTTTTATGTGTTTATAAGGTACTTTTTGGGGTTTCATAAAATTGTATGTTTTTCTGTGCTTGGGGATAATTGGGTTAGATTAGTACAGTTCCTGATTCAATTATCTCCCAAGCACAGATGAGGGATTCTATGGTTTGTGTATGGGAGTGTCTCACTGTATGACTTGTTTTTTTATTGGTTTATTCACTTTGTGTCCACCTGGGTGTCACCCTTGTTGGGAAACTTGCATAAAAGGCCAGTGTGCCTCCATTAAAATTCTATTCCAGCTTACACTCCAAAACGGTGTGTCGTCCTGTTATTGGAGGGAAAGAAGATTTACTCCTGTGTCTGTAAAAACTAGAGGTAATTCCCCATTCGTCTCCAGGAAGGAGCGGTTCCAGGACCCCAGTCAAGCCACGGCGACTGTGGGCAGAAGTGCTGCGGTTTGTCTCCTGTTCCAGCTAGGAAGCGGTCTTGGCGGAGGTACCCAGCCAGGGGTACAGGGAGCTCCGTTACAAAAGGTAAACAACATTTCATTTACTTTACTTGTTGCAGACTGGGGGAGACAAATTGCTTTTAAGTGTGTGTTCCAGGGAGAGAGCGAGACAGATAAGGAGAAGAGAGAGTGAGATTTACCTTTTTTTTTTATCTGCATTCTGTTTTTCTTGTGAAAGAGTGTGTGGCTGTGCAAGCCAGCCTGATTGCCAGGGTGTTTCTCTGCTGCACTGTAACTTTACTGCAGTGATTAATGTTGTGTTTTTTATTTTTATGTGATTTAATTTAAATAAAAATGTTATAACACAAAAGAAACCACAATGGATCATCCACGTCCACCGAGTCCTCACATTCTTCCCTCAAGCAAAGTGACTGAGGAACTGGTAGCCGTCATGTTGCTGCTGGTAGTACCACTACTAGCTACTCCACCAGTACTAGTGTTAAGAAGCAGAGCACAGGTAGTGGTACACTTGCTTCCTGTTCAACTCACCTGAAGCGGAGGCAAATGAAACAGCAGGAGCTGCTAGTGCTTCCAATTCCTGCACCCAAAGCCAGCAGTAGCACTAGAAAGAGTTCAAGACCAGTTAGCCCACCCATAAAACTGAAGAGGGCAGAGAGGGAAATTGCAGGTCCCACTGTCCAGCTAGTTGGCACCAAAAAGCAGCAGCAGTTGCCTTCCAATAGCAGGATTGAGAGGTCCCCTGGGTCCACACAGCAGCCACCATCCAAATCTCTCATACAGCTGTTTACTCCTCTCACAACCACAGTGACAGTAATACCTCTACCTCCACTACTGCCAGCTCTGCTGCTATATTTTACAACAGCTGGGCAGTTTTAACACAGCCTGTTACCACTGCTCATCCATTTAAGCAGCCTAAGAGGGAGATATTAGAGTTAGAGGAGGAAATAAAATGATAGTGCTACTCAAGCTACCACCACTACTACCCCTGCTACTGCCACCACCTCTCATAGCAGCAGCAGTATAATAATTGATGACATAATACAAGAATATATTCTTGTAGTTCCCTATAGCCAGAGAGAAGAGGGAATTTATCTGTTTGCCCCAATTTCAGCTGCTGATGACATATCTCAACCGCAAAGATATGGAACAAGGCTCTAGTCTAGGAAATGAGAAACTAGACTCTGATGATGAGCCTGAGGATCTCTGTTGAAGTCAGTCTGCCACCACCTACTCAATATCCCCTTCTGATATCTGCCACCCAACTCCAGCAGTGCCAACTGCCTCTCCAGTTGATTGTGAATTTGCACAGTCTTCCCCACCCATAATTAGTAGTGGCACCCGTCGTTCCACAGTGTGGGAACATTTTGCAACAATTGGAGACGGCCGTCTGGCAAAATGTAAACTGAATGGCAGGGAAGTCGGCCATGGGAAGGTGTTGGGTCATCTTACCAACTCTGGGATGAACCAACATCTTCGTACACACCACAAGGCCATCTTGCTAAGACAAGAAAGTGGTGTGGCTCCTCCACCTAGCAGGACTAGGAGAAAGTAGTAGTGCCACCACCACTAGGCAGGACAAGGGGCAGGGGGATCATTAAACTTCTGCTGCAGGGGACTACTTTATAATATAAAATAGTTTGTTTTTTTTCTTCTGAGTTCTGAACAAAATTGCATCTCATTTGCATATCTCATTGCTCTTAATTTGTTGAATTGATCTAAATAAATAGTGTGTAATAGTTTGACAACTCCTCGTCGATGTGTTCTGGGTGAAACAGCTCTGTACTCTATTGAAATATGAGATTTAGCTCCCTAAGATGGACAACTCACGGAGGTGCCATAACTGAGCCATTGCCGTGGACATTTTCAGTCTTTTTCCTTGATGACGGCAGCCACCAGTGCACAGTTTTCATTGTTGCTGATCTTTCACCAAGGGGGGGCCTCCTCAGATGAGGAGTCTGTACTGTACAATATTAGGGCCCGTTTTCTCCTGGACAAATCCTCCACAACTCAAAACGAACAACATTCCGAAGCGCCGAAATGAAACGAATGCCATTGGTATGAATTGCCGAAGCAGACAAATTTTTTGACGTACACAAATTTCCGAACCGAAACAAATTATTTTCCCATGCACATCCCTATACACCAATTTTTGGGTTTGCTCTATTATGTTCTTGTTTACCACTATTATAATTTATTACCATTGCCATATAGTTTTGGTTTAAGTGGTGGTTTTGAGGTGCAATAATTTTGTTTTATATACGTGTGGATAAAATCATTTTCTGCAAATTGCTTTAGTTACCTTTCCATAGATTGTTTTTTTTTTATTTTTTTTATTATTGTCAGCACTAAGCACCCATGGGAAATAAATCCCTGCAAATGCACTGGTTTACTTGACATTTCAGTTTAACCCACAGAGTGTAGCACATGCTTGCAATTATTTTGTACTGCAGCGTGATATTCAGCTCTTTGGAACTCACATGGTTAATATATTACTTGATAACAAATGACTCTTGTGACATTTGTCAAAGCTGGCCTTTAGGAAGGAAATTTAGAATTCAGAACATGGGATCTTTCTGGATAGAGGTTATGGAACAGACAAAAAGTAAAAAGAAGCAACAGTGCACTCTACTGGTATAATCACTTATAGGTGAGCAGTTGAACTATTCCTTTGCAAAAACAATTATAGGACACACAAAGGCAATAAACAGAAAACTAGCACTATAGCAAACCTAATCCAAACTGTAGGTAATATTTTTTAGCTCACAACAAGTACCTGCAATACTTGCCTCCAACATTTTTAAATGGTAGTTTGTTTTTATATTATATTAGGCACTACCAGCCCTAGAAAAATTAAACCTGTGGTGCCACAACCCTCCCTGATTAAATTGTGGGGGGATTTTAAATAAATGTATAGTGGAAAATAAATGCTAATCAAAAGGAATCCAGTTTAATCATATTAATATATTATAGTTATTGCTCCTTGTGTTACTTTACAGGTGCTTACCTGATTGACCTTGTGTTACTTTACAGGTACTTACCTGATTGACGTTCTGCTCTGCGAGTGCTTCGAACCGAGAAGCCATGACGTCCAGTCCTCATCTGCCCTCCCATTTGGTGCTTAATTCAGACTTCCCGAATGTGCCAATATGATGCCTAGCATAATTTCCGGTAACAGTGAGCACACTGTGACCTCGTTCTGCACTTTTTGGGGTTGCACGAGTGATATGGAGCAATCAGGATGCCCTTAAGTATTTAAAGTCTTAGCCTCATGGCCATTGCCCTGTTGTGGTTCATCTTGCTTCCTCATTCAGTGTGTTATGGTATTCTCTGAGTTTCCGGTACTTTGACTTTGGCCTTGTCATTTGACCTTGTTGACTTTTATAATCCTGACATGGGTAGTTGTGTCATACTCTTGTATTTCTGTGCTCTTGATCTTGGCTAAAATTGCTGTTTTTCTCTATTCTTCCTATACATCAAGCTTGTAATGCATCATTTTATATATTTTTCCTGTTTCTGACCTAAGATTTATGAGTTGGGTAGTGTATCCTTGACAACAGACGTCTATGCAGTATCAATAACATGTTTCACTCTCTAGACCTCATCAGAGTAGATAATTTCACTGAGTAACTCATCAGAGTAGATAATTTCACTGAGTAACTCCTACAGCGTGCATAGTGTATACAGCGGCTTAGCCCTCCACTAGTAGCCCTGGGCCATTCTCTGTTTCACGAAACACCTGTAGTTATTGTACAGGTGCTTTATAGTCTGAATGCTTGCCAAATGCACATATTGTGCAGAATATCTCTTCACGTGCTTATTATATCCAAAAGGTTTGGGTATTCCAGCTCAGAGCGCTAATTAGGTATGCCTTTACCAGAGCCTTTTTTTCCCTCCTTCCTTTTGCCAGTATTCCGTTCATCTTTGAATCTTTTCCTCATGCCAGGACACCAAGTAACCTCTCACTTCTATGATCAAAGATAAGGTCAACCACTGCCACTAACTCCTGTGTCTATTCCGCAAACGCCGATCACAAGTGAATTGCACATGCGCAAACATGCACTGTGGTTGCTTTTTATATTGTTCAGTTGTGGTTGCTATAATAAAAATATAGAAGACACCATTTTTTTGTGTGAATTAATAATAGATCGTAAAAGCTGGATGTATCTGTAGGAGCAGACATTAATAGTGCTTGGAAGAAGGCCACCAAAATAACTGCGTAATGTTTTCATATGTCTTTTTTACACCTGGATGACCTGCCATTTTAGAATTATGAAATAACGACATAATCTTTTTCCTGTCTTTCTCTTTTACGTATAATAAACCATTTGGTTTTCCAGGAGTTACTTGAGTCTGATATTGTTTGATCTGATCGAGTAGCAAGGAGGAAATCACCAGGCGAGTAGCAGCTATAATATTAGCTGGAGGAACAATGGTTTCAGGAACAGCAGGAGTGGTTTCGACTGGTTCATGTTGTCTAGATATGGCGTCAGCTTTAATGTTACGATACCCGGGTCTTTAAGTGATAGTATATTAAAAACATGATAAAAACAAGGACCACCTAGCCTGTCTTGAGGATAAATGCTTGGCATCAGCAATGTATGGAAGGTTTTTATGATCAGTGATTACTAAGATGGAATACTTGGCACCCACTAATAGATATCGCCATTCTTTGAAAGCCAGTACAATAGCTAAGCATTCCTTGTTCCCTATGTCGTAGTTCTTTTCGGAGTCAAATAGCTTTCTGGAAAAGAAACTGCACGGTTGAAGGGATTTATTAGGGCATTTTCTCTGAGAGAAAACAGCTCCCACTCCCGATTCAGAGGCATCCACTTCAACAAAAAAGGGTAGCAAGGGGTCAGGGTAAACCAGGACACAGGGGCTTTGGAAAACTCTGTCAGAGTGTTAAATGCCGCAATAGCTAGTGTTGACCCCTTTTTAAGTCATTTTAGTTATAGGACTAATTATAGTGGAAAAGTTTTTAATACATTTTCGATAATAATTTAAAAAGCCTACAAATCTTTGAATAGCCTTAAGACCTTGAGGTAGTGGCCAGGAAGTAATAGCCTCCAACTTAGATGAATCCACACTGAAACCTTTCTCTGAAATGACATAACCAAGGAACTGTATTGGGGTTTGGTCGAAGAGACCTTTCTCTAACTTACAGTACAGTCCATTCTGTAATAATTTTTCGAAAACCATCCTAACGTGTTGATGATGAATTTCAAGATCTGGGGAAAAAATGAGGATGTCATCCAATTATACCACTGCGCATATATGCAGATCCTCATGGAGTACGTAATTTATAAAGTCTTGAAAGACCACAGGGGCATTGCAGAGCCCAAAAGGCATTACTATATATTCGTAATTCCCACTGCGAGTATTGCAGGCAGTTTTCCATTCACCGTTCTCCTTTATTTTCACTAAATTATAAGCACCTCTGAGATCCAATTTTGTAAAATATTTTGATCCTTTAAAGGGACACTCTAGGCACCCAGACCACTTCTGCTCATTGGAGTGGTCTGGGTGCCAACTCCCACTACTCTTAACCCTGCAAGTGTAATTATTGCAGGTTTTTATAAACTGCAATAATTACATTGCAGGGTTAACTCCACCTCTAGTGGCTGTCTATTAGACAGCCACTAGAGGTCACTTCCTGGGTTCTAGCACAGGAAACCTGTGCTAGAGCGTCGCTGGACGTCCTCACGCTGTGTGAGGACCTCCAGCGTCGCTCAAAACCCCATAGGAAAGCATTGAAATTATTTTTCAATGCTTTCCTATGGGGAGATGTAATGCGCATGCGCATTAGGTACCCTCGGCCGGTGGGCGAGATCAGTCTCGCCCACCGGCCGACGCAATGAAGAGGAGGAGCTTCGCGGAGGCGGAGACAGCGACGAGGGACATTGCCGCTGCCTCAGATAAGTCACTGAAGGGGTTTTCACCCCTTCAGTAACCGGGGATTGGGAGGGAGAGGGACCCTCCAGTGCCAAGAAAATGGATTGTTTTCCTGGCACTGGAGTTTCCCATTAATGCGATCAAACAGCTCGGTAATAAGAGGGATGGGGTAGGCATTCCTTATAGTGATTCTGTTGAGACCCTAGTCGATGCAGGGTCTCAGGTCCCCTTCTTTTTTAGAAACAAAAAAGAATCCTGCCCCTGCAGGAGAGGAGGATCTTCTAATGATGCCCTTTCTTAGGGATTCCTGTATGTATTCCTCCATATTCCTGTTATTTCTCTACCCTTGAGTGGCATAGTGCCGGGTAAAAGATTAAGAGCACAGTCATATGGACGATGCAGAGGTAGCTTGTCTGCCTCCCTTTTTTCGAAAACTTGTGCTAGGTCAGCATTCTGGGGTGGAACAGAGGTGGATAAAGGAGAGGCTGTAGGTACATTTAACAAACATACTGGATGAACCTGGTCAAGACAGGTTTGCTGACCATTCTTTCCCCAGGATATAATGTTTAGATGCCCCTAGTCAATCACAGGGTTGTGTTTGACTAGCCATGGGAAACCCAAAACAATATATGCTGAAGGAGAATTAAAGATCTGAAAGATTACCCTTTCTTTGTGTAATGCTCCTACCGACATGAGTATCTCCTGGGTTTCTTGTGTCACCAGAGGCTTATCTAATGGTCTACCATCTATGGCCTCAACGGTACATCAGGTTACAAGTGGGCTGTACAGACTAAAATGGTCTGCAGTGCTTGGGCAAATTGGTCCATCCTGGAATCTTGATTGGCCAACTGCCGTGAAATGTCAGCAGGTTCCATATGTCCCTGTTGTAACACTATAGGGTCAGGAATACATGTTTGTGTTCCTGACCCTATAGTTATCCTTTAATAAAAGAAAAAAAGCAAACTAACAATAAGAACATTTTATAAATTACTTTGGAAATTTCATAAGCGAGAAAGCTTAATCTTTGCAAAAAAAAAGTATGTAACAACTCTTCTATACCACATGTAGTTTTATTAGGAATATTATATAATCTTGTAAAAAAATTACTCCTTTGTTTCTTTAGGACAACATATTTCCTTGGTAAATGTACTTTCTCAAATTACTAGCAAAATAGCAAAACATTGAGGAAAGCTCTAAAAATAGCAAGTACTTGTGTTTTATGGATTAACATAAAGATTGTATTCATGGTATGTGAATCAAAATATTGCATGCAATCCGTATAGTGTATCACATGGGTAAATTATGTGGCTTACTATATGCATAAAGATTACAGCTCTAAAATCCAGTAAAAAAGTAACATCTGTAGTTGCATGTTTTTTTTTTTTTTAAACTTCCCTTGTAATTTTGAGAAATGTACATTTATAGACTCAAGAGGTTTCCAAACCATTAAACTTTAAAGCAGCTTCAAAATAAGGCACTAGACCCATAGTTGTGTTCCCAATCAATAAAGGAGATCATTGCTAGATCCTTTGTAACAATTTGCAGGGATTTTTAGGTGTTGACCTGCATTTAGTATGGCTTTAATATATTACATAAATAATTTATTTTAAACATAATACCCAAATAAATCTGGTAACAACAAATTCTAGCATGGTTTTTATTTTTTAATTAAACTATTTTAAATAAACTGATATCCTAACAACATTAAATGTCTGTGTTTTGTTTTAGAAGCTGGTCATCTTAACGCAAATCTAATGGAAAATATGATTGATAACATTGGAAATGAAATCAATAACACAAAAAAAAGAAATCGTAGACATGCAAGTGATGATGATTTCAACATTGAAGTTCTTCTCGGAGTAGATGATTCAGTTGTAAGATTTCATGGAAAGGATAATGTGCAGAAGTACCTTTTGACTCTTTTAAACATTGTGAGTATATATGTATATTTTGAAGAACAAATATTGGATTTAAATTGATACTATAGTAACCAAATCAATTTTAGTTTACTGAATTTGTGTATTGGTGTATAGATGACCCTGCAGTCTTACTGCTCAATTCTCAGTGATTTACAAGTTAAATCACTTTGTTTATGCAGCCCCAGTAACACATCCCTGCATGCAACATGCACAGCCTTCTTAAAGGACCACTCCACACTTCCTCCCCCCCCCCAAAAAACTGTTTGGTTGATATTCCCCCAATGAATACATGCATGCATATTTTCATGTATGTATTCATTAGGAGTATAGTCTAAAAGAGATTGCAAATGCTGCAGTTCTTATGAACTGCAGTCTTTGTAAGCTCTCCCCTTTTCTCCCAGAAGATACTTTCTCTTTGAAAAGCCTCTGCCTTTGTCCCCAAATGCACCGGCTTGTGTGCGCATCCACCCCGTCATGTGTGCCCTGCTGAAGCTGACCTGGGAGGTAGGGGGAGGCAGGCAAGCTCAAGTAGAGCGTGCCTGCCACTTCTGTTAGCACAGGGGAGATAATGGAAGTTGGAAGAAATTCTCCCTGGCTGTTAAATTGACAACCAGGGGGGGAGTACCTAGTTAATTTATAAAAGTGAATGCAAATACAAAAAAACAAGTCTTGTGCTCAAACTCCCACTATTCTTGGGCTGCAGCAATGACTATAGTACACATCAGTCCCAATACATCCAGTAAAAAACAAAAGAAAGAAAAGTTACCTGCACTCTTTCCCAAATCCCTATGTATATTTAAACAAATTGAGGTTATTTAGTTACTCCAATGGCCATTAGAGGGAAGGCCCACCTGCCATGTCAAGGCAAGCCTCTTAAACCCACCTAAGAGGCTCCGAGTGCCAGGATTGCCACCACAACAACTTACACATCTATAGTGCCAGGAATTAGCTTATTGGTCAAGATTCCTGTCATCATTCACATAATTTTCCCTCCCTCTCTCTTGTTTTGACACTTTTCAGAAATCCGAAGCACTTCGGAACTTTGGCAATTTGGAACTTTAGTAATTCGGAACATCTGCACTTTGGAACTTTTGCACCACTTTAAGCATCCGATTGTCCGAATTGCACAAAATTCGTCTGAATATACATTCAGAACGAAACAAATTGCACATGTCTAATAGATATAGCTATATACCAAAAATTAGTCCAACGCAATAGTTCTTGAATAGTACCCTTTTAGGTAACAGGTAAGTTCAAGTAGTAAAATTCTATATGAAGCGGAGGATTCCTTTGGATGTATGCACATTCTTTAAAATTCCTTGGTGTATTCCAAAATATAAAACGACAAGAAGCAGAAAACACTCTAATGGTGCAATGAATTAATGGATAAGATAACCATTGGTTACTTACAATTTACAGAGCTATGACCAACTCTAGCGTATTGGGTGTTTATTGGTATAATCCCCACTTACAGGATATGGTAGAAGTGTCTTCAACTCAGGATTCCAACGTCCACGCTGCACACCCCCATCCACCAGTGACGACATGCATTTACTGAGTACTATTCATCTAAGAACTATTTTTTTTTTACTTATTTTTGGTATATATCTATACCTATATATTTTTTTACATTTTCTCTCATATTGTCTGTATAAATTACTAGTAGAAGTAGCACAAAAAAAACTACAAGCTTCTGTAGTTTTTCAATTCCTATGTATCCATGGTATCAAAGTTCTTGTGGTAAATGGTGAGGAATGAAAAATATGGAATTATCAAAATAATCTAAATTGGTGCCAGTAGCCTTATTTTGCTGGGATTGTTCAGCATTTTGGGGTCATATTCCTTCAAAAAGTAAGTACTGAGGTGTCTAGTCCTGCATTCTTAAATTTGCCCAGTGGTTCAATCTGCCAGGCAAATTTTTGGAGGCAGGGGGAGGCAGGGCACAATGACCATACCAAGAGTGCTTCAGCAAGGCTATATGCATGGTCTGCCTTGAGGAGGGACTGTCAGTGAACATGGCCATCCACTTTAGGGGTGGTCCCACCCACTTCATGGGTGGACCCACCACTTTGCAAAGGTTGCACCATCTCTTTCATGTGTTCATTCGGCCCCATGGGCAATCTGCTCACTTGCCTGTCTACTTTCCTAATGATGGGCAGGCATGGTTGGATGTGGATTTCAGCGGTAAAGACAGCAAGCTGTATAAAATGAGTTAGAAAATGGTGAGCACTGTTGAAGTTTAGCAGAGTTGTATGAGCACAGCAGCAGCATGTAGAAGTCAGAGCAGGGCACACAGATAAAGCTAGGTTATTTCTAACCTTAGCTAGTAGTTTGCTTAAACAGGAGCTGACTGATTTAAGAGAACAAGAAAAAAATAATAATCTCAAAGGCAAAATGGCTGTATAGCAAGAGAGAGAGAGGAAGTAACAGTAAGTAAGTAAGACTGGAAGACAACACCGAAGCCTACAAACCTGTTAGACCAGACCAAACAATCACATGTTAATAAACAAAAAGCGGTGATCCCCATCAAGGGGAAAGAAATCTGGTAATGAATATTAAGACACAGGTCTAATGATCTATGTTAATAAACACAATGGAGTCTAGGATACTGGGAAAATGGATACAAATTAACACTAACTGTGAGAAGGTATATAAAGTATTCAGTGGCTGCAAACACTTTATTGAAACGTGTTAATGAGATCACTGGTAATAACAATATACAGCTACTGTCAACAGAATTGAAAGGTTGCCAAGTAAGCACTGAAATGTGCGTTGGGATTGTTTTTTTTTTTATTTTCGTTATGCACTTAAGCATTGGAACTTTGATTTAGGTGTTAGTTGAGGGTAATTTTGGGATTAGTTAGGTGTCTTCTTTAGGAGGACTAGACAGAGGATGTGTAAGCTGTTTTTCAGACCATAGACCCCTGAAATTACTGATTTTTTTTTCTTTTGGATTACCCAGCAGCAATTATATGTTTAAAGGTTAGGCTGCATTTTAGTAATCTAATTGAACCGTTATTTTTCCTTTTCCTTATAAGTGATGTTTCTTGTAGGTTTGTTGAGTCTGTCCTTTTGTCATTTCCAATATCTAATCCCTGACAATCATCAGTTCAGGAGTTGCAACTTTCTCTCATACATCTTCATGCAGTAATTAGATTAGGCTTTCCTTGTTCTTTAAGCACATTCCTTCAGCTATTTTACATCCTTTGCTACTTTTATTAGTTTAGACCAGCGTTTCTCAATTGGTGTTCCGCGTAACACCAGGGTTCCGCGTAACACTAATTGGGGTTCCACCAAAAAATGTGAAAACAAAATGGCCTGAGGCAGCCAGGGAGCAGTGAGCAGTGATCTCCCTGCTTAGCTCCCTCAGCAGTGATGCCGGAGCCGGAATATGACGTCACTCCGGCTCCGGCATCACTAAGAGGCGCGCGAGGGAGCTAAGGAGGGAGATCACTGCTCCCTCACCGCTCGCATGCCAGCCACTCAGCAGCCCCACTGGACCCCAGGGACTGCTCTCCAGCCACCCAGCAGCCCCACTGGACCCCAGGGACTTCATGCCAGGAGCCCCACTGGACCCCAGGAACTCCATGCCAGCACTCCTAAAGGTAGGGGGGCAGGGTGGAGTAAAATGTTTTTTTATTAAAAAAAATTGTATGTGTGTCTGTTAGAGAGTTTGTATGTGTTTGTGTGTTTGTCAGTGAGAGTGAATGTGTGTTTGTCAGTGAGAATGTATCTGTTCTTGTCAATGAGAGTGTATGTGTTTGTATGTGTGTCTGTAAAAGAGTGTTGATACACTATGTCAAAGGGTTCCACGGGAAAAAAATAATTGGGAACCCCTGGTTTAGACAATAATCCCCTTTAGGCAACTGGTTATTCAATTCTCAACTCCCCTTTTACTGCCTTGGTAGTAGATAACACTCTGTTTTCATTTGCTCAGTTACAATCAGTGTTATATAGGCTATTCTTATATCATCGATTACCTATTAGATTAACTCATTCCTACTTGGCAACCTTTTAATTCTGTTGGCCTCCTGCCAAAAGACTATGGGCCCTTTAAAACGTATGTGATTTATGTACTTTTGTACTCCAGAAAGAGAGAGACCGACCGTTGGCCCTAATTCCTTGGAGCTGTTTTGGGCATAGGACCATGTGCACAGACGGTCAAAATTATCCCTTCCATGGAATCTCGAACCCCTGAACTGATCTGGTTCTGATCTGATTTTTGGATATGTTGTTTCCCCAGATTGGGGCTCTCAAGGGATATGACTTTTGTGGGGTTTCCATGTTTTTTAAGGTCTTTCGGGGTGTTGTTGTTTTCTGTGTCTAAAAAGAATTGAGTTTAGTACAGTTCCTGACTCAATTATCTCTCAGGCACAGGGGAGGGATTATCCCGTTTTGTGTGGGAGTGCCCTGGACCTGAGAGCCAATGTAATTACAGTGTGTACTTTGTCACAATCCCCTCTCAGGTCCAGTAGGGAATTACCCTGGAATATGTTATGGAAAACACCTTGCATGGGGACTTGCATATAAGGCCAGTTGTGGCTGCCATTAAACAGTTCCTCTTAACCCTCTTCACCCTCAACATAGAGCCTCGTCTCATGTGTGGAGGGGACAGCTATATTCACTCTTTGGATTGTTATACTCCTAATACTCCCTTGGATTATAATCACTAGCTCTTGTAAGAGCTATCCTGCTATACTCTCTGGAGTAGGAGAGGTCTACCCACTGGAAGCTGTATCCTGGTGGAGGACAGAGAGACCCCAACCAAGCTGTAACACTGGCTGTGAGGACTACAGTGGTTATGGTGTATGGCGTTTGC
Organism: Pelobates fuscus; assembly: GCF_036172605.1. Taxonomy (NCBI): domain Eukaryota; kingdom Metazoa; phylum Chordata; class Amphibia; order Anura; family Pelobatidae; genus Pelobates; species Pelobates fuscus. The sequence goes on from NC_086319.1 coordinate 147,463,436, forward strand.
ATGTCATTTTAATGGTTCAAAGAATGTCAGGCAAAATGGTCGGCCCTCACCTATGTTCACTTCATCAAATCTGGCTCTCTTTGAAAAAAGCTTGGACACCCCTGCTCTAAGATGTCGCATGGCATACCCTTAAAAAAAGAACTGCCTTCTCCTTTCCTCGATTTTTGCCCCGCAGGTCTTTCGTTTACATGGGTTACCCAAAGTGATCATCTTGGATCGGGGTAGCCAGTTTGTGTTCAGATATTGGAGAGCTTTTTGTGCACAAATGGGAATTCAGCTTTCCTTCTTCTCGGCCTACCACCCGCAATCCAATGGTGCCGTGGAGTGTGCTAACCAAGCTGTAACGGCTACCCATATTGTCTGGGGGGGGGGTTCCAGGTAAAAACGAGGTGTTCTGTTACACAAGCCTTTCAGCTTTGCTGTATTTGGACCACCAGAACAAATGGTTTGATTTTGCTACCCTGGTCGGAGTTCACTCACAATAGTGCTATTAAAGCCTCTTCCCAGCTATCCCCATTCTTGGTGAACTATGGGTTTCAACCTTCCATGTTGCCTGATACGTTCATGCCACCAGGGATACCGGCATTGGAGGAACATCAACAAAAACTCTGTGACACTTGGGTGCAGGTTCAGAACTTTGCTAAGCTCAATGCAGAACAACAAGCTCCAGGCTGAGCGCAGACACCTACCAGGTCAGAGAGAGGGTGTGACTGTCTTCCCACAACCTACGGCTCCGTGTTCCCTCACAAAAAACTGACACCCCACTACGTTGGGCCATTTCGTATACTTCAAAGGGTTAACCCTGTAGCTTATGCACTTGACCTTCCTCTTAGCATGCGCATCTCTAATGTATTCCATGTTTCCCTCTTGAAGCCCTTGGTGTGTAATCGCTACACCACTCCGTTGCCACGTCCACGTCCTGTTCTGGTTGATAATCATGAGGAATATGAAATATGCAGCATCATTGATTCAAGAGTGTTCAGAGAACAGATCCAATACTTGGTGCACTGAAAAGGGAACAGTCCAGAGAGGTGCTCCTGGGTTCCAGCCTCTGATGTCCATGCCCCATCCCTCTTTAGTTCCTTTCATGCCCGCTTTCCCATGAAGCCTGGATCCACCAGCTGAGTTAAGGGGGAGGTACTGTCAGGGTTTCTCTGCTGTTTTAAACCGCAACACTTTCTTATTCTGTGTCTGAGCTATTCAGCTGCTTTGTTAGTAGCTACCCCTGTTGCTAATCAGTGCAGCCTATTTAAGCAGCAAGTACCTCCTTGCCCTTGCATGGTTTCCTATTTCCCAGAAGACTTCCTGTTTCCTGGGTGTTTCTGGTTCCTGGCTTCTGGCCTTATTCCTGACTCTGCTGCTGTCCGTTCTCCTGATCCCGGCTCGTCTGACTACCTGCTTTGGTGCCTGACCCCTGTTTGCCTTCTGGACTTTCAGTTTATTTAATTTTTTGATATTTATAATAAAGGTGTTTTGCATCTACATTCTGTCTGTCTGGTTCCTGGTCTTTAACAGATAGATACCAAACCCCTCTTCCCCTAAAGTAGATCCAAACTGTGTGGCCCTATGACACATGTACTTACAAGTAAGATATCTCATTCTCTCACATTCCCATCCCTCCTCTGTAAGGAGACATCCAGGGGTCTAAATTTAGATTGAGCCAAAATATTTTTTGAGACTATTCTGAATACTGAATTTGAGCCAGTGTCCAACTTTAAAATCAGCCAATGCTTGTATAAAATCCCTATAATGTCATCATTGGTATTGTTAAAAACCGTAGGAAAAATAGGATCTTCATTTTGAGACATATCTTTAGTACTAATATTGTATTTGTTCATTGGTCTATAGGCCTTTTTAGTCAACCGTCGTAAGCAACTCCAAAATTGTGGTATGCCTCTCTGAGTTTGGGGGGTTATGGGGTATTGTTTAATGAATATTTCCTCTTTTAAGATGCTCAGTGAGTTGTTCTCTCTCCATATTTCTCACAGTCATTTAAAAAGGAGCAATTCCTATGTAACCTTATAAATTGTCCTGATGGTACATTGGCAATCCAAGTAGGATGGTGTCCACTTGAGGCATAGAGGAAGCCATTTACATCCACCTTTTTCTGAAAGGTCTTGGTGTAAATCTGACCTCTCTCCCCCATAATAATAGATGCAGGAACTTTTTTTGTTAAAGGTCAAATAAAGCCCCCAATCATTAGAATCCAAATAGGTGACAAACTCATCAATTTCCCCTCAAATGTCCTTCCATATAATTAAAATATCATCAATAAAATGGTGATAGAGAGCGAGTTGCCTCATCCATCATGGGTTTTGCAAGATAAATAATTGCTCCCAGAAACCCATAAACAAATTGGTGACAAATGGAGCAAAACACGTCCTCATTGTAGCCCCCCCCCCCCCCCTAGTCTGTAGATAAAAGATCCCATCAAAATTAAAATAATTGTGTTAGAATAAAAGATGTGAAAGCAATGATTGAATCCACCTGGGGTTGTGGAAGGCGAGGATCTGAGGATAAAAAAATTTCCAAGGGAGGGGCGTGGGTAACCGCCTAATTAAGTAATCGCATGCTGTGAGTGTTCTGTACTCCACCAGGCCCAAAGCGACATTTAATCAGCCAAACGGGACGTAAAACTAGCAAATAGGCGGGCACCAACGCATAAAACCCAGATAGGACCTTGAAACAACTCAAAATTACCAACCCGATATTCCAAGGTAAAAAAGACTGCCTGAAACAAATACAAGATGGCGGCAAACACATGGCGCACTCACCATCCTCAGAGGGTCCTGAAGAACCAGATCACAAGCCACTGTCACCAGACGACATCCCGGTCACTAACAACAGCCTGCACTCCATGCTCCAAGAGTTGAAGGCGTCTCTACAGGTTGATTTCGGCCAAATAACCAACGAACTGTGGAAAGACATTGCAGATATTGGAGGAAGCACGAGCCACCTGGAAACAAAAGCAGAGGAGCTATGCATGTACAATGTTTGTAGAATACTTATGCAGAACTACATAAAAGAAAAATAGTGCCAACAGGGTTCCCAATGACAATAACAACAGTATCTGCATATGTGTATAGGCAAAATTAATATAAAATATATATATATATATATATATAAAAATTAAAAATAACGACGATGACAGGCGACCTTCACGTGATCGTTTAGCAAAGCACGTAAGTCACCAACCCCTCTATACTTACAAGTAAGAGATATTCATCCCTTCCTATTGGATATTTGTTTGGCTAAGTACCAATTAGTAACAGGCTACACACTTGTGGAAGAAAATCCACACCCCCTTGACCGGAAAATGAGCGGGGATACGCCCTGCTACCTCTTCGGTATTTTTCTATGCGCAAAACGCAGAGGCTTCATGTATATACTTTGTTTTTTTTTCTGTAATCCCCTTCCTTCCTACCAACCCCCTTTTCTGTACCACTAATAGGTTTAAGATGCACAGAGCATAAACATATTGGAATAAGAACGGCCAAACCCCTATTCCCAATACTAATCGCTGGCTTGCAGTCCCCTCTGAGGCGTGTTTACTCCGAAATGAAGGGGGGGCAAGTTTCCACATGGCCTAACCCACGCATTACTGTATGTAACTGCATGACTACAATGTCAAAAACACACCCAAGCGGAGTTGGGTATCCGTGCACCAATGGAAACACCTAGATATGAGATATACTCCTTAAATGTCAAGGGTCAAGGGATTAAACAGCCCGCACAAACATAGATTAGCAGTTCACAACATGCACATATCCCAGGCCGCTGTAGTTTGTTTAAAGGAAACCCACCTATGCACTCGTAAGCCACCACAAATTCCCCCAAAAAATACCCCCAAGCCTTTTATGCTTACTCCCCGCACAAATCAGAAGGGGTTTCCATACTCTTTCACTCAGATTGGGTATTCCAAGAAAGTTTACAATATGCAGACATGGCGGGACGGCTCCTAATCCTGGTGGGGACCCTAAATGGCATGCAGGTCATGATAGCGAATCTATATGCCCCTAATGAGGCCCAGCTGTCCTTCCTGCAAAAAGCAATGAAACAAATTGACTCAATGAAACATGGCCACACCATTATCTGTGGAGACTTCAACTGCACACTAGACCCTAAGCTTGTCACGATTCGGGAACCTAACACGCTAACATGTCACATAAAGAAAAGGGTGCAATACCGGTCCTTAGAATGGCCGGGTTAAGCACACTAAGAATAGTCAGGAGACAAGCCGAGTAAAGGGAGCCAGAAAGCAGGAGAACGAGAAACAAGCCGAGGTCAAAGGAATGGAGAATATGGGAAAATCGGAATAACAAGCCAAATAATCGGTAACCAGAGAGAGACGCACGAACAGACTGCAATACAGGTATCACAAGACCACAACAGGGCACTGAGAGACAGGAAAGGTAAGTATATAAATCCTATGGTTAATTCTGATTGGATAACTTCCAATCAGAATTAACATTCACACGTGGGAGATATTTACACCTCCCACTGTGATTATGGTACTGTGACTTTAACGCCGGATCGCGTGACCGACCCTGGCGTTCGCATAAATGCGCGGGCTCCCAGCGTGCAGCATTATACATGCTGCCGCTGGGAGGCGAGGAGGAGGACGCGAGCGGCGCCTGGAGCAGAGACAATGCCGCTCACTGACAGGTAGGGGAAGGAGAGACCGCGGGCGGCGAGGGACTGAGGGTGAGTGCTGCAAGTGGATTACAGTCGCCTGCGGTGCCCTGCCATAACTCCCCCTCGAGGACCGCCCAGAGAGCGGCAAGCCGAAGGCTTCAAAGGAAACCGCGCATGAAAGGAGCGGATCAAAGAGGGCGCGTTCAAATCAGAGACAGAAACCCAAGACCGCTCCTCAGGGCCGTAACCCTTCCAATCTACCAGATACTGCAACCGACCTCGAGAGAAACAAGAATTAAGGAGAGCAGCTACTTTGTACACGTCACTGGAGACCGCGCGGAGGGAAGCGGGACGCCTGAGAGGACCAGAGAACCGATTACAGAGCAAGGGCTTCAAAAGGGAGGTGTGAAAGGTGTTAGGTATACCCATGGAAGGAGGCAAGGCCAGGGAGTAGGACACGGGATTTACCCTATGCAATACCTTATAGGGGCCAAGGAACTTGGGCGCAAACTTCATCGAGGGAACCCTGAGGCGGAGATTCTTAGAGGACAACCAAACCCTATCACCTGGAGCATAAGAAGGAGCCGCACACCTACGATGATCAGCAAATCTCTTCTGAGCAGCAGCCGCACGAGAGAGAGCAGCATGGACCTGATCCCACATCCTCCGTAAGGAGGTGAGGTGCTTGTCCAAAGTGGGCATTCCCTTGTAGGAGAACACACCGGGAAGGACAGAGGGTTGGAACCCATAAGCAACCATAAAATGACTTAAGCCAGTGGACGAATGAGTCACAGTATTCCTGGCGAAGCTGACTGCCATTCCTGACAAAGCTAGACATTAGACGAGAACACAACAAGTGCCCTACGGCCATAGCTTGCGCAAACAGCAACCTTCTGTCTACATTACTATTATCTCGCGAGACTTACACTGGGAGCTGACAGAGGTGCTGAACGGACCGCTGCGGAGGAGGAGAGAGCTGACAGGAGCTGCAGGAGAGGAAAGTGCTCACTGCCAGACCCCAGTCTGTATTATGGCAATGTAAATTGCCATAATACAGACACTGACTCGAGTATAAGCCGAGTTGGGGTTTTTCAGCACAAAAATGTGCTGAAAAACTCGGCTTATACTCGAGTATATATGGTAACTGTCAACCAAAATATCCCTTAGATTACATCCTCTCCTAGCCATAAAGATAACTTTGAGAGATACCAGTCTTTAAATATTGACTTAAAACATGTCCCTTATATCCTACTGTAAATACTGAAATTGACAGGTCTCCTATATGGCATTGTAGCTTCACGAAATAGTGCCAAAGACAAAGACATATGGTGTAACAAATACCCAACTGAGACAGACTACACCTATTTCTCACCAGTTCACCTGACATATTCGTGCATAGACCTTATCATTGTGGACAAAAGTACTCACAAATATAGCAGAGGCCACCATAGGACTGACAACCTGGTCAGACCATGCCCCAATCACAATCACATTCCACACTTTATACCCAGCCTGAGGGAGGGGAAAGTGGAGATTGAATGGAGGGCTCTTGGATGATACACCTGCTCTATCAATTATTTCCAAAACGGCCACCGACTATTTTAAGGAGACCTCATCGGATGACATACCCATACATTCCCAATGGGGAGCCCATGAAGCAGTCATCTGCTAATCCAAATTGGCTCACGTAAAAAGAGAAAAAACTAATGATGAGGTGGCTCACCTGACACAGGAACTGCCTGATTTGGAAACTAGAAACAAGGCTCACCCGTCCAAGACTTTAGTTAACTGTATGACCCATATACAAAGAGAACTACACTCACTCATGCTACAGGACATGGAGAGGAGGCTGAGAGCCCTCATATTAACATACTATACACAGGGTAATAAAGCCGGAAAACTACTGGCACACAGGCTCAAGTTCAAAATACTTCAGTCTAAAATTCCTTACATTGACTCAACACACAACATGAAACTATATAACCCATCGTATAGAGTTAACGAACTGGCAAATTATTATACAAACTGTATAGTTTGAAAGTTGATGCCTCGTTGACACAGCCATCCCCTGACTCCATTGGCACCTTTCTTGACCGCATACACCTGCCACAAATAACGCAAAGACAAAGAGAAGAGGTAGACAGTCCATTCACGGAACACTAATTCCGCCAGGCCATACTCATCCTATCGAAACACAAAGCCCTGGGCCCTGACGGTTCTCTAACTACTATTACATGAAGCTAGAACAGATCCTAACCCCCCCAACAGCATGCAAAAACCTAAGGCCCATTTCACTTTTAAATGCGGATGTCAAGCTCTATGCAAAGCTTTTGGCATCTCGAATTAAACCCCTTCTGACAGACTTGGTATCCGTAGAACAAGCAGGATATGTCCTCAGCAGACGAGCGGGCGATAATACCAGAGATTTCATGAATTTAATTAATTGGGCAACATCTAGTAAACAACGGGGGTTAGTGCTAGCGCTAGAAGCCGAAAAGGCATTCAACCTCTTTTTGGGTGCAATCATGGCCCTATAACGCTCCCCCTCGGCCAAGGTCTTTAACACAGGCTTTTTATCCAACCCCTTTTACATTAGCAATGGCACAGGGCTGTCCACTCTTCCTGATTATATTTATTTTATGTTTGGAGCCCCTAATACACCACATAAAAAAAATCACACAGGGATAGTGGGCCTCGCCACTCTGACTGGCTCCCAAAAGTTAGCACTATTCACAGCCAATGTTCTGCTATTCCTTACTCAACCAGACAAATCAATTCCAGCACTGTTGGAACTACTGGACCACCATGGAACAATATCCTACTACAAAAACAACACAAAAAAACCCAGTTGCTACCAATTGGCCTTACTACAAATATTACACAAACATTACAAACCATATACCCCTTCGACTGGAGGAAAACATACCTAAAATACTCTAACCAAAACAAACTCTAAACTCATACAGGAGAACCACCTACCTCTTTCCCACAAACTGCAAGCACAATTAGTTAAATGGCAGGGCTTAGAAATATCGTGGCTGGGGCACCTTCACACGGGTAAAATGAAGTCCTTACCCCATGTACCATATTTATTCCGCACTATCGCCATAGCTTTATCAGATAGTCTTCTATGGAAATTTCAATCCATGTTAATGCATACATTTGGAATAAAAAAAAAACACCCAGGATTGCAAGGAGATTATCGTGGCTTCCCACGAATAAGGGAGGTCTGGGCATCCTTAACATTAAGGTTTATTATAAGGCCTCAGTATTGGCACAGGGATTGGCCGTACTAACACAAACCAAACCCCTGGTGTGGAGCCCCCTAGAAAACATCTGCCTATTCCCAGACAATATCCCGCAGAAACTGTGGTCCCACTCGCAGGCAGGCCACAACACAAAACCACGACTCCCTAGCACCACCTTCTTGCTCTTGAGTTGAAAGATATGGGCACGGAAGCTGGTGGGTTCAGCACACCCTCTTTACTTTGCACCCATGTCAAGGCTTCATGATCTGGCCAGGGACATTCCATTGGGGCCCTGGCACCCATGGAGAGATCACGACCATCAGTTCCTTGTTCACAGTAGGAGGCATCAAACAATTCCCTGAGTTACATACAGAATTTGAACTCCCCTCTAGGGAACTCTTCACGCACAATCACATCAAACATATCTTAAGCTCAGCAAATATGCAACACTGTGAGGACACGCAGTTGACAACCTTCGACCGAAAGTGCATAAGCAAACGACAGACCCTTAAACCCCTCTCCACCTGCTACAACGCACTCAACAATGCTGACTGTAATGAAAATCACCCCTACATGTTGCTGTGGGAAAAAGACCTCAACACAACTTTCCCCTTTTCCCTATGGCTTCAAACACTCCAAATAACACAATCTTTCCCACTGGGAGTCGTACTGCAAAATATTGAAGAGGTGGTACCTAGTCCAACCAAGCTGGCCCAGATCTACCGAACAACTTCACCGAGATGCGGAGGGCACATTAAAACACATTTTCTGGGATTGCCCCAAACTGTCTCAATTCTGGCATCAACTGAGCGATGAGATCATTAAAATTACTGCAGTAGCAATCCCCTTTCGGCCGGAATGCTTCCTCCTACACATACCCCCAGAGATACTAAACTCGCCACACAAATATGTCATATGCCACCTCCTGCTGGCTGCTAAAATCAGCATTGCAAGCCATTGGAAGGGGGCCGACCCTCCTTCCCTCCAAGAGGTGCTGAACAGAGTTCACTCTATGCACGACTATGAATGCATGGCAAAGGGCAAGAACACAAACACACCAAACTGTGGGAATTAAGGACAAACAAGTCCCCCCCTTGAGGCACTGAAACAAGCACAAACGCCATACACTGTAGCACACACCGACTCACACCCTGACTGACGGAAGGCTGCATAATTCTACATGAAGGAGCCACGAGTGAGGGTGGGGCCTTGATACTCAAGGAAGGTTCAGTGGACATGCTCCGAACCTATATCTATGCTCCCACACGACTTTCTGACCTTGGATTTTCTCTGCCCTTGTCCAGCTCGGTGACCTTGTCTTTTGACCCCTTTAGATAACCCACCATGGGAGCAGATCTCTTCTCATCCCAACACGGCCCAACAACACGACATATGGTACAATACATCGGCAAAAGCCTCTTCCTGTGCACTACCACTGGGGGTGGGGAGCATGTATATATGTCAACAGGGTTGGGTGACTGCTATAGTGAAGTAGGCATCTCGGCTGTGTAACAACGGTTTAATGCCACACACCTACCAAACCCAACGCGGAGGATGAAGCCCATCAAACCCAAGTCACTGCAACCACATCCCTGGACACACCGGCACATACACAATGTTATGCTGATACCATAGTGTGCAATGTATGATCTTACTACTGGATACATGTTTATTGTGTTTTGCTTACTGTGTTTTACCTTTTGAGAGCCTTATGTGACGGCTATACACTTGAAAAAATAAAATAAAGAAATCACCTTCGCATAAATGTCAATTGATGGTACAACTTCCCTCCCCCCACTCTTCTTTCTGTACCCCCATGTGATGTTGATTATATATAAGAAAACTTCAATAGAAACAAGATATTGGAAGAAAAAAAAAAGCCTGACTGATATTAGTATATAGAGCTGTGACGTCAATGGTTAACCAACTATAACAATCATGCCAACTGACATTTTGGACCAAAGGGCTCTATTTCTATTAGCCCTCTTCAGTTCCTTAAAACCTTTTAGAACCAAATCATATAAAATAGGGATAAAAACATTGTATCCCTATTTTTCTAAGCCAATAGATAATATGTAGAAGGTGCTTTAAGGCCACAGGAAATATTTCCATTAATTATCTGAAGTGCATCCATATTAGTGATGTTGTCCTCTTGCTCATTCAAAAGAGACATTAGGCCTTTAAGAACAATCTTATCGGAGGCGGAGCCTAGCAGCCAACTGGAACAGACGCACGATCAACGAGCTCCTCATCCACAGTTATTAAAAACGCGAATTTCGCAAAAATAACAAGCTGAAAATCGACCCCAAAGGCCCACCAGAACCATGGGAAGAAAAACAAAGACACAGAAGCCAGACAAGCCTAAACTGGGATACAATACATACAGTAGGTGAATCACACTCGTAGGAACACCTACAAAGAAATATAAAGCAATATAGCGTAATATTGTTGGTAGGTATGTTGAATAAAATTAGAATGAGAATTAAACACTCACAAACCAGGAGCCAAATATATACATATGGCTCTCATGGAAACAGCACTGGGACCATTAAATAGGATGTCCCTCTCCTTCTTAGGAATTTTCTTCAAATGGATGTGTAGATATGATGATGATGATATAATAAAAGATTACTGGCTACACTTACTTAGTAAGTGAAATGTTTATTACTCAAAGTAGAAGATAATGGTAAAAAATTAAAAAAGCAGGCTGCAACACACTGGTAATATACAGTCTTACTTTAGTCCAATATTAGAAAAGTCCGATACGCGTTTCGCCCCGTACCAGGGGCTTCCTCAGTCGGCATTGAATGAACTTGTTTCTTCGGCGTCTTTTGTACCTGTTGTGAGCGATGTTTCCAGGTTCCATTCGCCTGTGGAACGCACCCGTGAGCCAGTTCCGGGTGCTTGGGGAATCTACTTCCGGGTTAGTTCATTACACGTGGACGCTTGACGGCTGTACTTAGGAACGCACTGCGTACAGCGTGTGCGTTCCACAGCGGAGATCCATATTATTTTAATATGATACAAAGTTCCATAACATAAGCACATAAATATTAGCAGCAATATATGGAGAAATAACTTTTATAATGTTATAAAAACAATTAGGAGAATAGAACATACTTATGCAGTTTATAAAACATTATTACAAATTGATTAAACTTAACATTCTTATTAATCAGCATTAAAAGTGCAAGTGCTTTCTAACTTGTGCTCCCAGGGGATCTGTATTAAAAGCAAACACAGTGCATAAACTGGGACCCGATATCGGGGACCTATTCCGCCAGGCACAAGACGCACCAGGGGCCAAGATGGCCACCGACATGGCAGGGTACTCAGACTCATCGGACGAACTGAGCCTATATGAGTACACCAGCGGAATGTTCGCCCCACTGACTCAACCGCCCGCACCCTAAAAGCAGCCAGAACCGATCACTACAGACACGCTGAGAACAATGCTGGGCGACCTACAGCGGGTGCTCCAGGCAGATGTTGCTCAGCTCCGGGCAGAGGTGACAAGCCTGGTGGGGCGCATTGGAGCCATAGAGGCCCACACAGACAAACAGGCCCAAGAAATTACGGACCTGCGTAAAGAGCTACAGGCGCTCAAGAAGCACCAAGCAACTACAGACCACCGATTTGCAGCCCTTGAGGATCAAAGACGCCGCAATAACCTCAAGATCCGAGGTGTCCCAGACGACATCTTGACAGAAGAACTCCCACACCTGATGAGGAGGCTCGCAGGAACACTACTGAAGCCGCAACAAGCGAAAGCCTTGAGCTTTGAAGCGATCTTCAGACTCCCTAATCCGAGGACGGCCCCAGCCACGGCCTCCATGGATCTGGTGGTGAGATTCCGATCTGGAACGGACAAAGCGGCTATGCTTAAGGCCCTGCAGGGGAAGACCCTGCTCAATTTCGAAAACACCAACCTTACCTTCTTTTCAGACTTGTCTGGAGACACCATGCAATGGCGCAGATCCCTTCAACCGTTCACGACACTCCTGAGACAAAACGACATCACCTACAGATGGCGCACACCAAGGGCCCTACAGGTCCTAAAAGACAACCTGATTCACACAGTTAAAGACCTACCGGAGGCTAAGCGGCTGCTGCCCACACTTGGCCTGCCAGAGAACTCAGGGCCCAGCGGAAGCCAATAGCATAAAGCACAACTGGGACCCAGCAAGGATCAAGCCATTCGTGCCACTAACAAGGCAGCCAAACAACCCTGCAGAGAAGCTCGTGGCACCACGCGGCACTACACCGCCCAAGAGGCGCAGTGACAGCGACTCACGGCCGCTCCTGCCCATCATCAGACCTTATTTTTCTTTGTACCCAGTTTTCTTTCTTTCTTCTCATCCGCTTACCCAGCGTCGGTGGTGCAGGTGTCATGGTTCGGGCTGCTTGTTGCCGCTTCATGAGTGTGTCCCAGAAGCGGTTCAGTATCACCTCTAGCTTCTGTAGGGGTGCTTTCCTTGGCATTTGTGCCGAGTATGTGCTCGCCATGTGAGTCGCTTCGCCGGCCGCCATTTTAGTTGCACTCTGTAAGGGTCTGCAGCCTTGCAGTTCAGGGTCAGGCTTGTGCTGCTTGCTATTTGAGTTGCGTGTGAACTGGGATGACCCCCACCGGTCCAGAGGGAGGGGGGTAAGGAGGCGAATGTGCATAGGGGGCTGTACTCGGCTTTATCATCCAGGCGATCGGCTGCCTCTCCCTGGCTCGGTCGCATGTAGGCCCCATGTGCTGTTGGTCGGGTTCCCGGGCAGTGTAAATCTTGTTTGTAGGTTCATTTGATGACCCTTGGGTCCCTTGACTCGTGTGCCCTCCGGCTCAGAATCGTGTCTGTTTTCGGGGTATTTATCCCCAGTTTTGTCGCTTTGTGCAGGAGCTGATTCACAGCATGTCTGTCCTGCTTGGCAGTTAGGCTCCGCCCGCATGTCCACCTATTTTTAATGTTAATATTTTGTTCAACTTGTTGGTAACACTATGTAAAGTCAACTTACAAAAAAAAATGTGCATGTTCTCTACATACCACATATCTGTTTATTACTCTTTGAAAATTGCGCTTGTGAGAGCGACTGTGCCTGTACAAGCACTGTTGTAACCCTCTATGCACAACAAAAAAAAAGAATAATAAAAAAAAAAAGAACAATCTTATCCTGAGGGTTATTGAAACAACTGGGACAGTTACATAGTTACATAGTAACAGTTCTTTCGGCTTACACAGTTCTTTCGGCTATTAGCCTATTTTAAATTGTAGGATCTTGTTAGTGTTAATTTTCTAACAAAATAATTTAAATCTTTAAACAAAACAAAAATATTCTGATTACTAGATTGTGCAAAATTCAACCCTTTATTTAGAAGAGAGATTTCAGCCGGCTTTAATGTACGTGAGGAAATGTTAAAAATACCTTTCCTGGGATGCAACTTATTTTGTTGGGATTGCTTTCCACTTCCTCTAATTCCTCTATGGGAGTTTCTCTTATCAGCTCCCGCCCCTTGTTTGTAACTGGGCCATACCTGGGATTAAAATCCTTTTTTTTTTTCATGTATAATTTTTAATCTTATAATTCGAAATCAATTACAAGTTATGTATATGTCACAAATCTCATACAACATTACAATTAACAAATACGGTTGCAATTGTATTGTACAAACTTATATTGGCAGGGTTAACATGGTATGGTACAGACAACTTGTTGGCATACGGTCAGGATAGGAGATCACAACATTTTGTGTGGCATCACCCTGAAGAGGATTGTGTCCTCAAATGTTTAAATTGTTGGCGAGAAATCGCCAAGCAGGGTGTGGTTGGTATGTACATTTGCATTTGTTATGAATAACAAAAGTTATATTTTTTTTTATTTGGGTCCCTACCCAGCTCTTAGATCAACCCAGTTGCTGCAGCCTTAAAAATTTACAATCCTGCACTGGTAACTGGGCCTCTGTGCAATTTTAGTGAGAAGAGAACAAGGAACCTCAAGTGAAGAGGACAAAAGAAAATGGAAGCTTAGAGTATAACAAATCAGAAAGGCAGTGAAGGGGTTAACCTTAAAATGGAACAGAATATGATGAAAGGAGAAAGAGAGACACTGCCAGGAAAAGTGAGAATAGTAGAAAGAAATTAAAACTTAACTTTTAATAATGAATCGAAAAAGGTGATAAGAAACAAATCTAATTACTCTCAATGAACCCCAATATATAAATGGGGAAAAAAGGGAGAGAAATGAGACTAGAGACAAAAAGAGTAAATTTAATAAGAAAGACAGATCTCAGGAGTAGTAGTGTCGGTTTGTTCAACTTACGATAAGCTATAAAATAAAGCTAAGTTAGGACCCATCTGTTATATTGCAACACAAAGGGAGATGTAATCTAATGTTGCAAAATAAATAACGACGGTTACAAGTTGGACACTTTCCTGAATTATAACAATGTACATAGATGTGTCAGTAAGAGTATGAAGGTTTGGACATGATATTCTCTGATATGTCTGCGGATATAGGTATTTCTTAGACCTAAGAGAATAGATGTACCAAACCTAAATAAGTCTGTCTCTTATAAATTGAAATAATGAAAAAATAATAAATAAATAAAAATATAAATATAAATAAATCGATAAATCTGTCAGCTAGCAGCTGTTCACATGCAACACTATGCCTTCCTTATCAAAGGTCTGCACCTAGAGTAATCAGATACATTGTATTGGTACAGGCTTAGTGGAGAAAAAAAGAGAGGTAGAAGATATGAACGTAAATCTAACTGTGCCTTCAAGGGCTTTGTCTTGTATACCCTTTCCAGCTAGTCAGCTAGTTCAGTCTTTTGTATTAGAGGCAGGTGCCCTTGAAGGCACAGTTAGATTTACGTTCATATCTTCTACCTCTCCTTTTTTCTCCACTAAGCCTGTACCAATACAATGTATCTGATTGCTCTAGGTGCAGACCTTTGATAAGGAAGGCATCGTGTTGCATGTGAACACCTGCTAGCTGACAGATTTATCGATTTATTTATATTTATATTTTTATTTATTTATAATTTTTTCATTATTTCAATTTATAAGAGACAGACTTATTTAGGTTTGGTACATCTATTCTCTTAGGTCTAAGAAATACCTATATCCGCAGACATATCAGTGAATATCATGTCTAGTGTTGTCGCGAACCCGAATTTTTCGGTTCGCGAACGCGAACTTCCGCAAATGTTCGCGAACCAGCGAACCGCGCGAACCACCATTGACTTCAATGGGCAGGCGAATTTTAAAACCAACAGGGACTCTTTCTGGCCACAAAAGTGATGTAAAAGTTGTTTCAAGGGGACTAACACCTGGACTGTGGCATGACGGAGGGGGATCCATGGCAAAACTCCCATGGAAAATTACACAGTTGATGCAGAGTCTGCTTTTAATCCATAAAGGGAAGAAATCACCTAACATTGACACCTGTCCTCAAAGCCCCTGATACACACTGACACAGAGCAGAATAGGGACTGTTCCCCCTACATAGGGTCACCTGGCAGATATTGATTGACACCTGTCCTCAAAGCCCCTGATACACACTGACACAGAGCAGAATAGACTGTTCCCTGTCCACAGAGACCATGATATACACTGACACAGAGCAGAATAGAGACTGTTCCCCGTCCACAGAGACCATGATACACACTGACACAGAGCAGAATAGAGACTGTTCCCCCTACATAGGGTCACTTGGCAGGTATGGATTGACACCTGTCCTCAAAGCCCCTGATACACACTGACACAGAGCAGAATAGAGACTGTTCCCTGTCCACAGAGACCATGATACACACTGACACAGAGCAGAATAGAGACTGTTACCCCTACATAGGGTCACTTGGCAGATATGGATTGACACCTGAAAAATTTGGTATTGTTGCAGCCGCTGCTGTAGCAGCGGCCAGAAAAATTGATGTTTGTTTCACAGGCAGAAAGTGCCCTAAAACATGGCGACTTGAACCCTAGTTGGTGGCGGATAAGTCACGCAAGTCAAACGTCATTCAGAGCTATATTAGGAAAAGGAAGATGGCTATAGAGCTAGAAAGGTCCAGCTCTGGAACCAAGGCAAGGACTAAATGGACAACAACTAAAGGGCTTAACCCAACGCAATAAGTATTAGAAAATAGAATAAATCCCAAGAATCGAGGTGTTTGGAGAGGAAAGCAAAATCCATCTACCAGAACACACTCGACTGAGGGTGTGCCCACAATAGGGTATTCACTCCCTTGGTGTGCAGAGTAATAGATGTACAGAGTAAGGAAAATAATAAATCTTTAATAGAAAAACGTACAGAGACTAAAAAAAAAATCATGGGGTATAGGAGTGGGGGTTGGTCCATATGGCTGTACTGACGATGGGGGGGGGGGGGGGGGGGTACTGGACAGATCACTGTAGAGAGTACTGTACCACAACGCCTAGAGGCTATTTGCTCATACTAGCATACGGTAAAAGAGTATCTACCTAAATGTATATAGCACCAGAACACAGATCAACCCTATAGTGTCAGAGTGTCTGCATAAAATGTAGCCCAACTGTATATTCTGGGGGGATACCCCAGACCCCAGGGTGTCCTTCCCTGGAGTATATGGTAAACCGTGGGGATGCTGACTGCACTGGTGAGATAAATCGGGATCAAAGGCATACAGTGTGGGGGAAAAACAATGAAGTCATAATAGAATTGGAAAACTTCCCCCTGTATGTAAAGATACCCAAGTAGGTCGATTTAACTGAGTAGTAGTCAGCCCCAAATTACAAGGTAGTGGATTGCTTATACAAAAATAATGTAGACAAAGTAGCTGGTACGATCTGTTAGTGCTTATTGATAGAACGCTAAGGTCCCAGAGTAGTGCTATTAGGGAAAGATACAAAGTTACAATAGTATGAAGTTGCTACTTTGTGAGCTTTCCCCAGAGACACAGGAGCTGCCCCTGTCTCTCAGATGCAGGGAATGTCTCCCATCCAGCCAGGACTCAGATGCCCACTTATTCCCAACCCCTTGTATTGTAAAAACAAAACAAAATACGAGCTCAGCCTAAGTCTAGGTATTGGTAGAAAAGTGGATGCCTGTCAGGGTACCTGTGGTCTCTACCTCCGAAAGAGGTAGAGACTTAGCTGTTCCTCCATCCAGACGGCCTGATGGCTCCCTTCCCGATAGATATGCGGTCTATCCGGTCATGCTAGGCCGGCCGCGAGGGAGTGACTGCCTTTTACAGCATCTAGGCAGGAAGTAGTCATCAGGACACTCCCCCGGAACGACCTGTCAGTCAATCGCTGCAGGGCCAATCAGGACGCCTCGGAGGCGTGGTTACTGCTCTGAACAGGGTATTTAACAGAGCTTCTTTCATTAGCTCATTGCCCTGTCGTGGTTCTAGCTTGTTCTAGTCACTCAGTGCTTGTGTATTCTATTATCCCTTTTGGTTTGGACCCGGCTTGTTTACCTTACTCTGCTTATCTCTGTTACCCTTGATTCGGCTTGTCTCTCGCTTACCTGTCTTCTGTTACCCTCGACCTCGGCTTGTCTTTGACCATTCTATACTGTACTACTTACGTTAGTCCGGCCATTCTAAGGTCCGGTATACGTATCTGGCTACTGTTTGTACTCTGCGTGTTGGATCCCTGTCCCGATCCTGACAATGCCTAACTAGGCTGGAAAACTTCGCGAAATAAAAGTGGAAATCAAAAGTTCTATCCCAGCCTAAGTCTAGCTTCTAAGTAACAAAGTAGCAACCTGACTAAGCTGAGCGTCTTCTCATTCAGAGCTAAAATACAGCAGCGTGTGGACCATTTTTAGCCCAAGGCAGCTCATCTCATCAGGCCTTTTTTAATCGAATGTATCGCCCAGTGTCAGTCCCTTCGGGATCCATCCCTCATTCATCTTAATAAAGGTGAGGTAATCTAGATTTTTTTGACCTAGGCGACTTCTCTTCTCAGTAACAATACCTCCTGCTGCACTGAAGGTCCTTTCTGACAGGACACTTGAAGCGGGGCAGGCCAGAAGTTCTATCGCAAATTGGGATAGCTCAGGCCACAGGTCAATCCTGCACACCCAGTAGTCAAGGGGTTCATCGCTCCTCAGAGTGTCGATATCTGCAGTTAAGGCGAGGTAGTCTGCTACCTGTCGGTCGAGTCGCTCTCTGAGGGTGGATCCCGAAGGGCTGTGGCGATGCGTAGGACTTAAAAAGCTCTGCATGTCCTCCATCAACAACACGTCTTTAAAGCGTCCTGTCCTTGCCGGCGTGGTCGTGGGAGGAGGAGGATGACTTCCACCTCTCCCCCTGTTAGATTCCCGTTGTGCTGTGACATCACCCTTATACGCTGTGTAAAGCATACTTTTTAATTTATTTTGCAAATGCTGCATCCTTTCCGACTTGTTGTAATTCGGTAACATTTCCGCCACTTTCTGCTTATACCGGGGGTCTAGTAGCGTGGACACCCAGTACAGGTCGTTCTCCTTCAGCCTTTTTATACGAGGGTCCCTCAACAGGCAGGACAGCATGAAAGACCCCATTTGCACAAGGTTGGATGCCGAGCTACTCATTTCCCGTTCCTCCTCCTCAGTGATCTCAATGAAGGTATGTTCTTCCCCCCAGCCACGTACAACACCACGGGTACCAGATAGGTGACAACGAGCACCCTGGGATGCCTGTTGTGTTTGGTCTTGCTCCTCCTCCTCCAAGCTACATTCCTCCTCTGACTCCTCTTCCTCACAATCCTCTTCCAGCGTTGCCGCAGGTCCAGCAAGCGATGCTGATAAGGCTGTTTCTGGTGGTGATGGTGACCACAACTCTTCCTCTTCACGCTCATCTACAGCCTGATCCAGCACTCTTCGCAGGGCACGCTCCAGGAAGAAAACAAATGGTATGATGTCACGGATGGTGCCTTCGTTGCGAGTGACTAGGTTTGTCACCTCCTCAAAAGGACGCATGAGCCTACAGGCATTGCGCATGAGCGTCCAGTAACGTGGCAAAAAAATTCCCAGCTCCCCAGAGGCTGTCCTAGCACCCCGGTCATACAAATATTCATTAACAGCTTTTTCTTGTTGGAGCAGGCGGTCGAACATTAGGAGTGTTGAATTCCAACGTGTAGGGCTGTCACAAATCAAGCGCCTCACTGGCATGTTGTTTCGCCGCTGGATATCGGCAAAGTGAGCCATGGCCGTGTAGGAACGCCTGAAATGGCCACACACCTTCCTGGCCTGCTTCAGGACGTCCTGTAAGCCTGTGTACTTATGCACAAAGCGTTGTACGATCAGATTACACACATGTGCCATGCACGGCACATGTGTCAACTTGCCCAACTTCAATGCCGCTATCAAATTTTTTCCGTTGTCACACACCACTTTGCCGATATCCAGTTGCTGCGGAGTCAGCCACTTTTCCACCTGTGCGTTCAGGGCAGACAGGAGTGCTTGTCCGGTGTGACTCTCTGCTTTCAAGCAAGTCAAACCCAAGACGGCGTGACACTGCCGTATCCGGGATGTGGAATAGTACCTGGGGAGCTGGAGGGGTGCCGTTGATGTGGAGCAAGACGCAGCAGCACAAGAGGACTCAGCCGAGGAGGTTATGGAAGAGGATGGAGTAGGAGGAGTAGAGGAGGTGGCAGCAGGACTGCCTGCAAGTCGTGGCGGTGTCACCAACTCCTCTGCAATGCCACGCATTCCTTGCTTGTCAGCCGTCAGCAGGTTTACCCAATGCGCAGTGTAGGTGATATACCTGCCCTGACCATGCTTTGCAGACCAGGTATCAGTGGTCAGATGGACCCTTGCCCCAACACTGTGTGCCAGACATGCCATGACTTCCTTTTGCACAATTGAGTACAGGTGCGGTGTCCCAATAGCTACAAATTTTTTGAACGCCTCAGACTCAACCAGATTGTATGGTAAAAGCTGGCGGGCTAATAGTTCGGACAAGCCAGCTGTCAGACGCTGGGCAAGGGGGTGACTTGGTGACATTGGCTTCTTACGCTCAAACATGTCCTTGACAGACACATGACTGTGGGCAGATGAGCGGGAACTGCTCAAGGCGGGAGACGGAGTGGCGGATGGTTGAGAGGGGGCAAGGAGGACAGCAGTGGTTGACGTGGCTGAAGATGCTGGACCAGGAGGAGGATGGCGGCTTAGAGTTGGCGTGCTGCTTGTACTCATGTGTTGATCCCATAGGCGTTTGTGATGTGAGATCATGTGCCTACGCAAAGCAGTTGTACCTAGGTGGGTGTTGGACCTCCCACGACTCAGTTTCCTTTGGCACAGGTTGCAAATGGCATCGCTGTTGTCAGAGGCAGACACACACAAAAAATGCCACACTGCTGAGCTCTGCAATGACGGCATTCTGGTGGTGGACACAGCATGCGTTGATTGGCGTGCTGTCGGGCTGACCCCGGGTGCCGATGCATGCTGTCTGACTGTGCCACTAGCTCCTTGCGACGACCCCCCCCTGCTTCCAACTCGTCTCCTCCTCCTCCTCTCTGTCTCCCCATCTGAACTTTCGCCCTGTTCTTCTTCTTGCCGAGCGGGCACCCACGTGACATCCATGGACGCATCGTCATCATCAACCGCTTCGCTTGTATCTGACAACTCAGAAAAGGAAGCAGCAGCGGGTACAACATCGTCATCATCATCATCATCACACCGTACGTCCATGTGTGTAATGCTGCCTGCCTGAGACATATCCCTGTTATCTACATCCTCTAGCAATAATGGTTGCGCATCACTCATTTCTTCAAACGGGTGTGTGAATAACTCCTCTGACATACCAAGTAAAGCGGCTGTGGTGCTAGTTTTGGTGGTGGCGGCAGGCGGGTGAGTGGTATCTTGAGAGGTGCATGAAGCTAAGCTGGAGGAGGATGGTGCGTCAAGGTTCCGAGTGGAGGCTGTACAAGATTGGGTGTCCTGTGTTAGCCAGTCAACTATGTCCTCAGAACTTTTCAAGTTCAGGGTACGTGGCTTCTGAAAACTGGGCATTATTCTAGGGCAAAAGGGAATCACAGCACCACGACCACGATGGCCCCTGCGGGGTGGCCTGCCTCTGCCTGTCATTTTTTTGGGGATTAGTGGTACTATGCGTGCAAGCTACTGTGAGACCAGATATGATTGGCAATGTGAACTGTAACAGTTCTGCAGAGCACACACTGTAGGCCTGACACAACCGCTTGAAGACAAGTAACTGCTATTCAATCTATAACAGTGAAAAACAAATTTTGGTTTTAAAAGCACGCTATAGAGACACCAGATATGATTGGCAATGTGCACTGTAACAGTTCTGCAGAGCACACACTGTAGGCCTGACAGAGCCGCTTGAAGGACACTGACTGGCTGCTATTAGCTTACACTGGAAACCTTTTTTCTTTGTAAAAGCACGCTAAAGAGACACCAGATATGACTGGCAACTGTCAAAGTACGCTGGCACAGGTCTGCAGAGCACACGCTGAAGGAGGCCTGACACCCAGACGCTTGCAGACAACTAACTGCTCTTCTATTACAGTGAAAAAAAAAATATTTATTTTAAATCTAAAGCTTTAGCTATTGTAAAAACAGATATGAGTGGTGGCACTGACTGTGCAAATGGGCAAGGCATCCAGCCTGACACAGAAGCTGGCAGGCAGGCAACTGCTCTTCTATTACAGTGAAAAAAAAAATATTTCTTTTAAATTTAAAGCTTAACCTATTGTAAAAACAGATATGAGTGGTGGCACTGGGCAAGTGGGCACAGTATCCAATGTGAACCTCACACAGAAGCTGGCAGGCAGGCACCTGCAATTACATTACACAGAAAAAAAAAAAGCAGCCTGATGTTCTAGCCCTAAAAAGGGCTTTTTGGGGTGCTGTCCTTACAGCAGAGATCAGATGAGTCCTTCAGGATTGTATTGGACACTGAATACCCTAGCCTAGCTATCAATTTCCCTATCTAATCAGCAGCAGCTAAACTTTCCCTCCTCTCACTATGCATGCAGCTTCAGAATGAATCGAAAATGGATGCTGGGAGGGAGGTTGGAGGGAGGGAGTGCTGCTGATTGGCTGGAATGTGTCTGCTGACCGAGAGGCACAGGGTCAAAGTTTGCCCAATGATGACGAATAGGGGGCGGATCGAACTGCGCATGTGTCCGCCCGCCGTGGCGAACGCGAACACGCTAAGTTCGCCGGGAACTGTTCGCCGGCGGACAGTTCGGTACATCACTAATCATGTCCAAACCTTCATACTCTTACTGACACATCTATGTACAGTGTTATAATTCAGGAAAGTGTCCAACTTGTAACTGTCGTTATTTATTTTGCAACATTAGATTACATCTCCCTTTGTGTTGCAATATAACAGATGGGTCCTAACTTAGCTTTATTTTATAGCTTATCGTAAGTTGAACAAACCGACACTACTACTCCTGAGATCTGTCTTTCTTATTAAATTTACTCTTTTTGTCTCTAGTCTCATTTCTCTCCCTTTTTTCCCCATTTATATATTGGGGTTCATTGAGAGTAATTAGATTTGTTTCTTATCACCTTTTTCGATTCATTATTAAAAGTTAAGTTTTAATTTCTTTCTACTATTCTCACTTTTCCTGGCAGTGTCTCTCTTTCTCCTTTCATCATATTCTCAAGTGAAGAGGAGTTGTCTTGTAACCCAGTGTGTGTTTTGACATCCAAAGCCGTGGCTAATTGTACTTCCATGTGTAATGGAGTATTGTGGATAATAGTGGTGACCCTAACATGTCACATAACATATGAAATATGGACTTATCAAGGAGTGCAATGAGGGATAGAAATAAAGTAATGTAAACAGTGGTTTATAACTAGTTGAGACAGTAGACCTATAGCCTGTAATTCCTGGGGCCGAACTCAGATATTGTGTTTCCCAGCAGTACCGAGTGTTAGATTGTTTAGCTCAGACAATTTACTATGGCACATGTAGCTTTCTAATTTTAATCCAGCTCTGCCAAGCCGCTTTATATTTCGATTCTTTAGCCTTTAGTCTATATGCCATTACTTAATATTGACTTGTCCTGTCTAGTCTGTCAATGACAGCTTGCATGGTGGGAACTTGAGTGGATTTCCAGTTTGCTGCAATAGCCATCTTGGCAGCTAGTAAAACGTGTATTACTACTTCTTTTTGTTAGATAGTTTTAATGTTGGAGATTAGATGCAATAAGAAGCAGTCTGGTTGAGGGGGTACCGTAGTATTAAGTGTTACATGATAATAATTCCTCTATTAAACTCCAAAAGAGCTTTAAAACAGGACAGTCCCAAAAAATGTGACAAAGTATACCCCGGTTTTTATGGCACCACCTACAGGTGTTAGATGTCCTGTTTTAAAGAGCCAATTTGGCAGGTGTTAGGTACCACCTAAGCTTCCCAGTCGTTAAGCTGCTAAAGGAGATTTTGGTCTGTTAAATAGCTAAATACCACTCTGATATGGGAAATGTTTTCCCCAATTCCGCTTCCCAGTTTTACAGGTATGAAAATGTATGCATTTATGTGTTTTACCGGGGGTTATCTGACAGTTGTAACATAATGAGCGCTGTTTGAGGGTTCAATGTAAACCCATGCATGTACTATATGTATTAGAAAGAGTTTGTGAGTATGAGGCAGTTTTTATGTTTTGGTTTATGTATGTATTCGGAAGTTTCTGTGTGTATATTAGGCAGCTTGTGTGCATGTATGTATAAGGCACTTACTATGTGTGTATGTAATTGGCAGTGTACCTGTGTGTGTGTATGTATGTATTATGTAGTGTATGTTTATATGTATAAGGCAGTTTTTTTGTGGGTGTGTGTATGTATAATTCAGTTTGCTAAGAGTGAAATACTCCACCCACTTAAAGTATTTCAGCTTGCTGAAGTGCTTTATATGTCCGGTGTTTGTCATTTTCAGTTTATAAAAGGGGAGATTTCAATAGAAATCAGACCTTTTATAATTGGGGTAAAAAACACCTCCCTGTCTGTCACACAGCTAGGAAGGTTTTCTTTTACTTCCTTTAGCTCCACAGCGCTAACAGAAGAGACAGGCGTGCTTGTACTAGCATGTGCCTGCCTTCCACCTTTCTCAATGAGCTGAACTAGAGCTCAATGGGAAACATGAAATCTGTGATTGAATGTACATGATTACTACTGCGGCCCCTGGACAGAGGTGTCTCAATGAGAAGCATCTGATTGGACGGCTTGCAGAAAAAAAAGCATATTTTCTTTGAGAGTATATCTACTGAATTGTTAAAGGAATTCAGTGTAATGTTTCCTTTTGGAGTTTAGTGCATAAACTTTTGACAGGATGGAACAAACTTATGAGGGGGCGGCAAAATGGATTTTTGCCTAGGGGCGGCAGAATTCCTTGAACTGGCCCTGATTGTATCCACCAAAACTCTTACTTTTAACGTTTGCTATCAGTTGCCTACCTTTTTTCCCCCTCACTTAGTTAACACACCATATTTTTGTAGTCTCACAGTGGCTTGCCATTTAACACTGGCATATATTTTAGATGTCTACCTGGTGGATTCCCTCATGTTGTTTAGCAATGCATAGCTGAGATGTCCTAGTTTATGTTGCACCTTTCTTATATACCATTAACCAGCTGTGATATCACACTTGACATTGCTGTGTAGCTTAAACGCTTATTTGTTAACACACTGTGACTATAATATGCAGTATAACATCCTTTTACAATTTTCTACAATTGTGCAGTATTCTAGCCTGAATGTTGATGTTTATTTTTTTTAAAACATTGTGCTGTTATTTTAATGCCATGCTAATCTCTAATGCTCTGTTGATCTTCTTGTGATTGCTCCTGCTGTCGTGGCAGCGCAAGTATTTTTGGTATATTATGCACAACAAAAATAAAGAATTAAATAAAACTGCTATGTTTTAGTGTTTTGGTGCTTAGTTGCTGCTGCCTTTACTAAGACAATATCCATTGCTATTCCTGAGAAATGGCAATGATTACATTTCTCCAGGAAAAATATAAACCATTTTATATTCAACACTGCCTGCAAAGGTCAAAGGCAAATATTTTACAAACCGCCTTGAACATGTACAAGTTCAGTTTTAAAGGTCCACTGAGACTTGACTCAGGATAGGACAAGTATGAGTTTTGACAGCAGTATTGCAGTAAGGGGATTCTGCTTGTGATCCAAGACCACTGCACTGTGATATCAGTGGAAATAAACCAGTTTTAAATAAATTACAGATAATGTTAATAGCTTTGTAACTTACCTCTTGGGACTAAATGTGCAGAATATTTTGATACTGAATATATGTAGAATGTTTCACTGCTTCTCTATTTTTAAATTTTGTTTCTAAATCTATTCCTTTTGATATGTTGTGGTTTATTTTTGTTTTGTTTTTTCCCTGGATTAATACATTGAGATATATTTATTTATTTTATTAGAAATCCTTGGGTTTCAATAATTTAGAAAAGCGTGTTTATGCAAATACTTTCATTCATAGTTTTTTAAAGTGACTATCATCACCAGAACCACTATAGTTTAATGTAGCAATGAAAACATTGCCTTTTCAGAGAAAAGATAGTGTTTACATTGTTGACTAGCAACAACTTTAGTGGCCTTTGAGTCACTCAGACTGCTACTGGAGGTGCTTTCTATCTCAGTGCTGCACCATGTGCAGTACCCATGTTCAGCGTCTCTACGCTCTACATGGAGACACTGAATGCTCTACATGGAGTCGCTGAATGCTCCCCATTGAGATGCATTGATTCAAATCACCCTCTGGGTACTGATGTTACATTTGT
Source organism: Pelobates fuscus (assembly GCF_036172605.1). Classification (NCBI taxonomy): domain Eukaryota; kingdom Metazoa; phylum Chordata; class Amphibia; order Anura; family Pelobatidae; genus Pelobates; species Pelobates fuscus. Next base: position 147,489,052 of record NC_086319.1, read on the forward strand.
ATATTTTGCCCTGAACTCACCCTTTTAATTCCAAAGAGAGGCTTCAGTTTCGCTGAATATCCAAATTTAGGTGATCTTTACAAAGTTGGCAACATATCTTTAATTCTGCTGAACTGTGCAGATTTTTTTATTCTACTTTCGCCTACATCTTTCAAGTCAGAGATCTTGACTTCAGACATGTTCAGAAATACATAATAGAATACTAAAAACAACATGTAAATATATGTATTTTTTTAAATGTACTACTTGTTATGAAATGAGTTTTGTTTCTGTAAAAAATTACAGGATCACCTTTCATAAGGTTTAACAAAACACTAGACAGATGATTTGTATTAATGTATTTCAGGTGTAAAGTGATTGCTATAAAATCAGCTCAAAATTTGTATTAAGTTTAACTTCTCTAGAAAAGCCCTATATTTTTGAGCTTTTAATATTTTACCATATGACTTCATTATTTTTATTTTTTAACCAATAACCAATTATTGTACATTATCAAATTGAATGTATAAATATTGTTTTAAAAAAAAAAAAACAACTAAAAATATATTTCATTGCAGTCTGAGAAGGACATTGATGTACACTGTAGTGATTATTGCAGCCCTTTTAAAGACACCATAATGTACAATTTAAGGTTCTGTTTATACAAAAGAGAACATTTGTAGAGTTACAAAAATATATGAGAAAGTTAATTCTGGGAAGATGCTTTCATTCAGAATCTAGCTTTGATTTCATGTTAAAGTAATTTTTCATTTTTATTTTTCCTGCAGTTTTTACTTTTATACACAGGGCATTTTTCAGCAATAAAATGTGTAACCCTTGCATCCATATTTGGTGCTTTCTTACTATGCTAAAGATACGTATTACTGGTCATTTACAATTTCTGAAATTATTCTGTATTTTTCTTTGTAGAATTAGCAAAGACTCTATTATTTATTAAAAAAAATATTAAATATGAAATGGATACATTTAATATTCAAGTTGTTCCATGGCAAACCATCTTTTAATTAGTGTTCATTAACAAAGTGTGAGTTTCAGTTAATGTATTCTGATAACTAGCTTGGTTGCTTCTTCTAAGTGTTGCTTCTAAGTGTCTGTGGTTGGAGATATTCTGGAGAGTTTTACAGAAGCTTCAACTGTCTAAGAGTTGTGCTAAGAGTTTTCTTTTTTACTGTTACAGGTAAGATTCATCTGTAGGAAAAGGTTACTGATTGCACAAGGTTTGATTTCCTGTTGGTAATTATAAGGCATTTGATTGGATTAGGTAGCTGCTTGCTATTGATTGCTGTGTAAATTAGCTATTGTTTGCTAATAAGCAGAGGCCTACCCAGGTGTTAAACATTCCTAGTGGGAGGTGATTTTAGGAGTATATAAGGGCTGTTGTCATTAGCTTGGCTAATAGAGCTTGGTTGCTTCTTCTAAGTGTTGCTTCTAAGTGTCTGTGGTTGGAGATATTCTGGAGAGTGTTGCTTCTAAGTGTCTGTGGTTGGAGATATTCTGGAGAGTGTTGCTTCTAAGTGTCTGTGGTTGGAGATATTCTGGAGAATGTTGCTTCTAAGTGTCTGTGGTTGGAGATATTCTGGAGAGTGTTGCTTCTAAGTGTCTGTGGTTGGAGATATTCTGGAGAGTGTTGCTTCTAAGTGTCTGTGGTTGGAGATATTCTGGAGAGTGTTGCTTCTAAGTGTCTGTGGTTGGAGATATTCTGGAGATAAACTGGAGGTAATCTGAGGTATTCGGGAGGATAAATAAAAAGTTAAGATTCGTTTGATTTAAATAATTGATCTCATTGGAATGGCAAACTTAGTTCAGTGTAATAATTGCTATGCATTTGTTTCGCGTTCCACTTTTTGGATGTTTAGTTGTTGTCTAATCTGTAGACAGTTCTCTATCTTGCGGCAGGAGATTGTATTTTTGAAGTCTGAGATTTGTAAATTATCTGGTAAACAAACTCAGGCTGGAACTGCTGCAAAGCCACTGCCACAGAGACATACTAGGAATGGCAGATGGATTACTGTAGGATCTGGTAGACTTAGAGTTGTGGATAAAAGGCATTTTGCACAGTCTGTTGTTCTACATAATTCATTTTCTGCACTTTCAGAGTGTAATGGTGTCATGGAGACAGGCACTGAGGCTAGTGGTGTTGTGCAGAGAGGTACTGATGCTAGTGGTGTTGTGCAGAGAGGCACTGAGGCTAGTGGTGTTGTGCAGAGAGGCACTGAGGCTAGTGGTGTTGTGCAGAGAGGCACTGAGGCTAGTGGTGTTGTGCAGAGAGGCACTGAGGCTAGTGGTGTTGTGCAGAGAGGCACTGAGGCTAGTGGTGTTGTGCAGAGAGGCACTGAGGCTAGTGGTGTTGTGCAGAGAGGCACTGAGGCTAGTGGTGTTGTGCAGAGAGGCACTGAGGCTAGTGGTGTTGTGCAGAGAGGCACTGAGGCTAGTGGTGTTGTGCAGAGAGGCACTGAGGCTAGTGGTGTTGTGCAGAGAGGCACTGAGGCTAGTGGTGTTGTGCAGAGAGGCACTGAGGCTAGTGGTGTTGTGCAGAGAGGCACTGAGGCTAGTGGTGTTGTGCAGAGAGGCACTGAGGCTAGTGGTGTTTTGCAGAGAGGCACTGAGGCTAGAGGTGTTGTGGAGAGAGGCACTGAGGCTAGAGGTGTTGTGGAGAGAGGCACTGAGGCTAGAGGTGTTGTGGAGAGAGGCACTGAGGCTAGTGCTGTTGTGGAGAGAGGCATTGAGGCCAGTGGTGTTGTGCAGAGAGGCTTGAAGACTATGATGAGGCCTAATAGAAAGCAGTTGTTGTTGGGGGATTCCATCATAAGAGGTGTGGAGATGGTCAATGGTGGTCGTGTGAGTTGTCTTCCCGGAGCTACTGCTCACAGAGACAGGAGACGTATCTGTAATATTGTTAAGCAAGCAAAGCAGGAAGGGGAATTGGATGTACTTGTCCATTTAGGGACAAATGACTTGGCTTGCAATGAGGTTTCAGAGGTTAAGGAAGTTTTTAGTGTTTTTGCCAATGATATACGGCAGGTTGCTTCCACACTGTCATTCTCTGAAGTTCTGCCTGTGCATAACACTCAGAATGACAGGCGGATGCGTATTAGGGACTTTAACTTGTGGCTTGGTGAATGGTGTCGGGAGCAAGGATTTTGCTTTATTGCTCATGGTAGCTCTGTTTGGAATGGAAATAAACTGTACAAAAAAGATGGTTTGCATCTTTCTCAAAAGGGAACAAATGTTCTCAGTGAGCAGTTAAGAGGTTTTGCTAAGATGTATTTAAACTAGGAGGGGGGGGCAAAAGGGTGATAAAACATCAATCCAATTGTCCCCCAAAACAAGGACAGAACTGTAGCAAGTGTGTTAAAAAATGATAAGCTTAGAGTCATGTCTACAAATGCTCGCAGTTTAGGGAATAAGATCCATGAACTTGTGGCAATAATGGCAACTGATAGTGTAGATTTAGTCGCTGTTACTGAGACATGGTATAATGAAAAAAATGACTGGGACATAGCAATACCAGGGTACTCTTTATATAGAAAAGACAGGGAAGGCAAGAAAGGGGGAGGGGTGGCCCTGTATGTGAAGGATAGCATAAAATCTAGCCTAATAAAGGTTAGTGAGACGAACATAGAGTCCATTTGGGTTACGTTAGAATTTGGTAATCACACAGTAGTTCGTGTAGGTGTGATTTATAGGCCCCCAGGACAAATTGAAGAGTTAGATAATCTACTAGTTGAAGAAATAGCTAAAATGACAATGAAGGGGGAAGTTATCACCATGGGTGACTTTAATCTTCCTGATGTGAATTGGAAAACAAAAATAGCTACTTGTGCCAGAAGCACACATATTCTAAACTCCCTACTGGGATTGTCTCTAAAACAAGTCGTTGAGGAGCCAACTCGTAAAGAGGCTATACTAGATTTAGTGTTAACAAATGGAGATTTGGTATCAGCTATTACTGTAGGTGAAAGTTTAGGATCCAGTGATCATCAGTCAGTGTGGTTTAATATAAGAACAGTGACTGAGTCACACCACACAAAAACAAAAGTTTTAGACTTTAGAAAAACAGACTTTTCTAAAATTAGAATATGTGTAAAGGAGTCATTATCAAACTGGAGCATTTTAAATGGAGTCCAAAATAAATGGGATTATTTAAAAGCTGCACTACTGAAGGCAACAGAAAATTGCATTAGGCTTGTCAGTAAAAGCAAAAAATTCAAGAAACCACTGTGGTACTCCGCAGATGTGGCCAAAATAGTAAAAAACTAAAAGTTAGCATTTAGTAATTATAAAAAAACCCAGAGTGAGGAAGACAGAATGACCTATAAGATTAGGCAGAAAGAGGCTAAGCAAGTTATAAGAGCTTCCAAATCACACACAGAAGAGAAAATAGCACAGTCAGTAAAAAAGGGGGACAAAACTTTTTTTAGATACATAAATGAGAAAAGAAAAGTAAAACAAGGATTAGTTAGATTAAAAACAAAAGAAGGAAGGTATGTAGATGAGGATAAAGGTCTAGCTGACTGCCTCAATGAATATTTTTGTTCGGTATTTACAGCTGAAAATGAAGGAAAGGGACCTCTGTTAAAAAAAAGGATAAATGAGTCATTTATTACATGTGAGTTTACAGAGGAAGAGGTTCTATTTCAACTGTCAAAAGTAAAGACAAATAAGTCAATGGGACCTGATGGAATACACCCAAAGCTATTAAAAGAGCTTAGTGGTGTACTAGCAAAACCATTAACAGATTTATTTAACCAATCATTGTTAACAGGAGTAGTCCCAGAAGATTGGAAGTTAGCGAATGTTGTGCCCATTCACAAGAAAGGTAATAGGGAGGAGTCGGGCAACTATAGGCCAGTAAGCCTTACTTCAGTAGTGGGGAAAGTGATGGAAACCATGTTAAAGGATAGGATTGTTGAACATCTAAAAACACATGGATTTCAAGATCAGAGACAACATGGGTTTACTTCAGGGAGATCATGCCAAACTAATCTTATTGATTTTTTTGATTGGGTAACTAAAATTATAGATCAGGGTGGTGCAGTAGACATTGCTTACCTAGATTTCAGTAAGGCTTTTGACACTGTTGCACATAGAAGGCTTATCAATAAACTGCAATCTTTGAGTTTGGATTCCAATATTGTTGAATGGGTAAGGCAGTGGCTGAGTGACAGGCAACAGAGGGTTGTAGTCAATGGAGTATATTCGAAGCTTGGGCTTGTCACCAGTGGGGTACCTCAGGGATCTGTACTTGGACCCATTCTCTTTAATATTTTTATTAGTGATATTGCAGAAGGTCTTGATGGTAAGGTGTGTCTTTTTGCGGATGATACTAAGATATGTAACAGGGTTGATGTTCCAGGAGGGATAAGCCAAATGGCAAATGATTTAGGTAAACTAGAAAAATGGTCAGAGTTGTGGCAACTGACATTTAATGTGGATAAGTGCAAGATAATGCATCTTGGACGTAAAAACCCAAGGGCCGAGTACAGAATATTCGATAGAGTCCTAACCTCAACATCTGAGGAAAGGGATTTAGGGGTGATTATTTCTGAGGACTTAAAGGTAGGCAGACAATGTAATAGAGCAGCAGGAAATGCTAGCAGAATGCTTGGTTGTATAGGGAGAGGTATTAGCAGTAGAAAGAGGGAAGTGCTCATGCCATTGTACAGAACACTGGTGAGACCTCACTTGGAGTACTGTACACAGTACTGGAGACCATATCTTCAGAAGGATATTGATACCTTAGAGAGAGTTCAAAGAAGGGCTACTAAACTGGTTCATGGATTGCAGGATAAAACTTACCAGGAAAGGTTAAAGGATCTTAACATGTATAGCTTGGAGGAAAGACGAGACAGGGGGGATATGATAGAAACATTTAAATACATAAAGGGAATCAACACAGTAAAGGAGGAGACTATATTTAAAAGAAGAAAAACTACCACAACCAGAGGACATAGTCTTAAATTAGAGGGACAAAGGTTTAAAAATAATATCAGGAAGTATTACTTTACTGAGAGGGTAGTGGATGCATGGAATAGCCTTCCAGCTGAAGTGGTAGAGGTTAACACAGTAAAGGAGTTTAAGCATGCGTGGGATAGGCATAAGGCTATCCTAACTATAAGATAATGCCAGGGACTAATGAAAGTATTTAGAAAACTGGGCAGACTAGATGGGCCGAATGGTTCTTATCTGCCGTCACATTCTATGTTTCTATGTTTCTATGTTTATTCCCCATTCACACAAACAGACTTGAGAAAGGGAGGTTCTCTTGAAAGCTTGTCATTAGTCCAATAAAAAAGATATTCCACGATACGAATTGTATCTGATTTTTATATATACACACACACACACACACACACACACATATTTGTGCCTATATATATATATATATATATATATATATATATATATATATATTTGTGGTGGGGGACAATAAGCCGAGTAATATTAGTGGTGGTACAAGTCGGTTGTGGTGTGCCAAAACCAACGTTCGGGTAGGCCTGTAAAAGAGGGCCCACTAAGTGAATGCTTAATAAAGCGAGCAGTGGGTGGGCTGAACCAGGAAGTCTCGGCCCAGAGGAAAGGGAGGCCTGTGAATTTATAGGCCAGACAAACCCCTCCCATAACTACTGGTCTACCTTTCCATTCGTGGTCGGGGACAATAAACCGAGTTATAGTAGTGGTGGTACAAGTTGGTTGTGGTGTGCCTAAACCAACGTTTGGGTAGGCCTGTGAAAGAGGGCAAAAAGTTTAACAGTTTAATCCTTAGTATGTGTTGACATTACATAATCAGTACTTAAAATTCCTGCCTCAATTCCCTCTCCATTTGAGGGATATCTGGTGTATGCAGACAATTCCAATGTCACAGTTTTTGATGTGCGCTGGGATGTTTACTAAAGGCTGCATAAGCAGTGCTTATTCTAAAAGAATGACCTGAATATGATGAAAGGTCGTATCTGAGTTTTATGAATTGTGTCCTGGCAAAAGGATGTGAATGTCACCATAGTATTGATGGAGTACAGATTGACGATTCAATATTCCAAAGTGAACTTTTTAAAATGGCCAGAGTTCTGGTATATAAATGGTTGGTATGAGCAAACAGAGCCGTGTGGGCTGGCAATCTACCATGGCCATGAGATGAGCTAATCCAAAATGAGATCATGAAATGTAGGAGTTTTAGTATGTGGTTAAGCAGCCATGGAATGTTTGGAGGAATACCTGAAATGGGATTGAGACATATGTTGTGACCGGCTGGTATGTGTATGCAGACAAGGTAAAATTGATGTGTTGCTGCCTGCCAAGTAACTTTGCATACTGCTGTGTTTGAGTAGTAATTGACAGACTTCCTCCCCCAAAGAGACCTCCAGGCTGTGCAGTGGTCGCAATAGAGTATACTACCACAAAAGAGTAGGCTTCATGTCTCTGCAGGCCATATGTCATGGAACCAGTTGTCCTGATAATGGCTGCAAACCCAGTCTAAAATAACAGGGGAGTCATGGGTCAGTGGGGGAATGAACATGCCTTACCCGTTACAATGGGGTAGAATGTTAGCCTACATTAACAGGTCTGCTCGAACATGTGTTATCATGGTCCTACTGTCAGTAGGAAACCTGGAGTAGGCAGAGCAGTTAGGAATAAGGGGTTACCTTGCGGTATAATGCACATGGCAAAGTACAGAGAACCAAGGAGAGACTGGAGATACAAATGGGAACAGGCACCTTTGCCAATGAATGACTCAGTCTTCCTGATATGCTGGGCACTGTCTGCGGGGGGCAGGGCTGTATTGACAATAAGTCAAGATGTACGCCTATTAAGACCACAGGTAGTTGTCTGTGATACTTGGTAGGGCGGACATACCCGGAGAGCTCAGCGTTGGCAATAATGAGTCTGTACAGCTTGGCTTCAGTGCTGTAGATGGGAGAGGTAACATGAGTTTGGCAGCAATTAGGAACGGTCCAGGATTACAAGGAACTGTGTTGGTGGTATCCTTGTACTTGACCAGGGTACCATGGACTAGCTGGGGTGGAGGGTCTGGCGGGGTTACTTTGAAATTAAATAATCTCTTCTAGTAGTGAAAGACATACTATGATGAATAAACAATGAGTAAATGTAATGGGCATGTCAATGAGAGTGTAGCCCTGTATCAACTGGCAGCTCGCTAAGTTCCGGATTGGGAAGAAATTAGCTTTACAAGGGGAAGATGAGGCCTTGCTAAATGCCAAATGGCTCAGAGAGGCTCTAGCTGTGATTTTGGCCAAGTGACTGAGGACATAGTAAGAAGTGGCGTGAATGTTGGCCTCTCGGTGACAAGGTTGGAGCGAGGCTCTAGCTATAAGTTGGGCCGATGGGTGAATACCTCTGTGTAAGGATGGGTGTTGGCCTCACGGGACTGAATTATTAATATATACTAGAAAATGGCCTGCACCAAACCCTTTGCAGCCAGTTGATCTATCCCTAAGAAGTGTAGGGAATAGAAATGCAATGTATTGATTGAATGTATGTTGGAACGAAGTAAAAGTGTCCAACTAGTGAGGTTGAGCTTGAGAAAGGATGCCGTAGAGAGGAACCTAAAGAAACAATGGGAATATGTCCAGGATGGTGTACGTGCTAATTGAAATAACGTAGCTGCGTTGTGGTTAAGGATTAATACGTCAATAACAGGTTGACAAGTAAGAATGGTGGGGAAAAAAAATAATAAGGGAACTTGTGTATAATGAGTACATACCTAGGCCAAACAAAATGAGTCAGGAAAAGAGATACCTGATTGAACTGAATCTAGATATAAGTTCCCACTGTGCGTCCTACTAGAAGGACCTGAAGTATTCGTGAAAAAAAAAGCCTAAGTAATTAAACACCAAAACATGTATGTAACATCTCTAGTTTAATAGCGTGAAACAAATTATGGGATCTTAGATGAATGTGTGGGTTATACTAATTTAAGTAAACTAGACAGATCGAAGAGGCCTGAATACGTATAATTGCGTAATGAGGGGTTCTGGGGAGTGTGCCGAGAGAGGAACCCTATAGGGAGGACTTGTGTGGACCTAGCGAGGCAGGGTGGAATAGTAAAATGTGATATGAAAGGGTTGTAGTTTTCCCTTGTAAGCAGGAAAATGTTATATGTAAATGCCCAAACGGGGGGCCGAAATTTGATCGTAGTGGTTTGCCCAAAGAGGGCCGTATGTAACCAATTGGAGTGAAGGCCTAATGAGGGCCATGTGTAGAGTTATCGTAGCAAAAGTCCGGGAGTGCCCAATATAAGTCCTGAGCTGCAGGATGGAAAAAATACGGCTGTATGGAGGGTACGGACATATGGAACAAACAAATGTGGAATAAACATATCAAGGTTGTAAGATGATGCCTTTGTTGTTTGAACCAGTCCATATGTAGCGGTATGGAGAATTGTCATGAATACCAGGGTGGCAACGTTGTATGTAGTAGAGGGCCGTCTGAGGCTGTGATCAAAGCAAAATGAGGCAAATAACCAACATGACGCATTATTAAATGTCTAGATGTAGGTGACTTGTCCTATGTAATGTTGTCAATACCATGCTAGACCGAAGTGGCTCTTAATATGTGGAATAAGGATAAAACTTATTGGATGATGGATTAAGGTTTCCTGGATTCCTTTGGCACCAGAGAGGTCCATATAGGTTGGGTTGAAGTAGGTCTAGCGAGACTGAGCGTATAATTGAATGAAGGAATATAAGCAGTATATATCCTTTATGAAGCAGGCCCTTCATTTCAAGCCCAAATGAGGAGCCAAAATTGTGTTGTATTGGGTTGCCCATGGAGGGCCTTGTGAAGTCAATGTAGCAAATTTAGTGAAGGTCAAGAAAGGACCATGTTTAAAGGTATATATGACACCAGGGGCGGACTGACACCTCACAGCGCCCTCGGGCAGTTGGGTGATCAAGGGCCTGCCCTCCTGGTCCTGGTACAAGGTTTTCTGGTCCCCTGCTATTCTTCTCCCCCTTCTTTCTGCTGCTTTTACACATATATTATGTGTAGGCTGCCCAGCACACAGAATGGATGTGTGAGAGCCACACATCCCTGACTCCCACATCCCTGAGTGCCCCCCAAAATGGCCAGATTTACTTTTAAGGGGTTAATCCAACCAAAACCAGTGTTTTAATAAACACTGTGTTTAGATGGAGTAACCCTTGCTGGCGTGCCTCCCCAGCAATTAAAATAAAGCAAATTTAATTACACACTTCCACTGATTTTGCTTAGGACATCACAAGTAGCATCCCCCACATGTACAACCTTACAAGTAGCCACATGTGTTTAGAGTCTACTTGTGGGGTTGTGTGTGGGGGGATGTTGCTAGTGATGTTATGTCCCTGTATGTCAAAGTGTTGTGTTAGATTAATCCTCTCTCTTGTTTTACCTATTGTACAGCGCTGCAGAATATGTTGGCGCTATATAAGTGATTGTAAAAGTTGTGTGTGTGGAGGCTGTGTGCAGTATTGCAATGGTGAGTATGCTGTTTGTGATGTGTATGTGAAGGGAGGCTGCATGTAATTTTGTATGTGTGGGGATGCTGCTTGTGGTGTGTCTATACATTGAGGCTCCTTGTGGGTTTTTGTATGTGTGAATGGGGCTATTTGCAGTGAATTATGTGAGTAGAGAGGGCTGGCTGTGTTGCAGTGTGTGTGGGATAGAATCTGAAGTAGGCATCTGGTGGTTATTGGGGCTGTAGTGTGTGCGTGCTTGGATAATAGAGGCTCTACTGTGTATAGGTTGGATAGTGGCTGTAGTGTGTGTGTAGGGGGATAAATGCTGAAATAGGTGCAGGGAGGCACAGGGGTTGTGGTGGGCACTGTGAGGCGCGGGGACTGAGGTGGGCGCGGGGGGGCACAGGGACTGAAGTGGGGGTGGGACTGGACAGAGTATGAGGTGGGACATAGATGTTGTGGTGAGCGCAGGAGGGGACATAGGAGCTGTGGTGGGTGCTGAAAGGGATAGGGGCTATGCAGGGCCGGTGCAAGGATTTTTGGGTACATAGGCGAAGATGTATTTTTCCGCCCCCCCCCCATTCAAAAATAACATCTTCACCTATGTGCCTCTTAACCAGCCCCTCTCCCCGTCCATTAATGGTCCCCTCCCTTCCCTGTCCCTTAGTGTTCTTCTGACAGTCACACACACTCAATGACAAACACAGAGACTCACTGATCTGACACACACACACTGATTGACACTCATTGACAGACACACTGATAGTCACACACAGACTCAATGACAAAGATACTCTCACTGATTTGACAGACACTCACAAACACACACTGACAGACACACACATACACTGACACACTCACATGCAACACTCATACAATCACTCAGACACACACACTCACTCACGCACACACTCACAGTCACTCACAGACACATACACTCACTCACGCACACACTCACAGACACACATACACTCACTCATGCACACACTCACAGTCACTCACAGACACACATACACTCACGCACACACTCACAGACACACATACACTCACTCACGCACACACTCACAGACACACATACACTCACACACAGTCACTCACAGTAACACATACACTCAGACACTCACACACAGACACTCACACACACACACACTCACTCACACAGAGACACATACACTCTCAGACACACAGACACTCACTCACACAGAGACACATACACACTCACAGACACTCACTCACACACACAGTCACTCACAGACACACAGTCACTCACAGTAACACATACACTCACACACTCACGCACGCACACACGCACACACACACACACGCACACACACACACACACACACAGACACATACTCACAGACACTCACACACACACACTGACACACACACAGACACACACTCACAGACACACACTCACAGACACACACTCACACAGAGACACACACACTCACAGACACACACAGACACTCTCACACACACACAGACACTCTCACACACACACAGACACTCTCACACACAGACACTCTCACACACAGACACATCACATACATTCACAAATTATTTTAATACATAAATCATATCCACCCAGCCTCCCTACCTGGAGAGCTGGTGTGGATCATTCCCTGGGGTCCAGTGGGGCTGCTGGGTGGCGTGCGGCAGGGCTGCGATCAGGCGCTGCGAGGGAGCTCTAACCTCTCTGCTCTGCTCCCTCGCGGGCTGTCTGCTGATGCCGTGGGAGCCGGAATATGACGTCATATTCCGGCTCCCGCGGTATCAGCAGACAGCGCGCGAGGGAGCAGAGCAGACAGGTTAGAGCTCCCTCGCAGCGCCTGATCGCAGCCCTGCCGCACTGGGGGCGGAGATGGTGGCCGGCAGGAGGGAGAGCTTCCCTCCTGCCGGTCACTGAAATCTTGCGCCCCCGGAGCCGGTGCGCCCTAAGGCGGCCGCCTGTGCCGCCTTATGGACGCGCCGGCCCTGGGGCTATGGTAGTTGAAGGTGGCATAAGGGATGTGGTGGGAGTATAGGGGCTTGGGTGGAAACATGGATAGATAGATAGATCCTGGGGTGAGTGTTGGGAGGAATGGTGGCTGAGGTGGGTGCAGGAGCAGCTGTGGTGGATGCAGACGGGGCTGAGGTGGGTGCAGGGGGAGCTGTGGTTGGTGCAGGGAGACAGGAGGCTAAGGTGGGTAAAGGGAGAGCTGAGGTGGTTGCAGGGGGAGATGTGGTGTGTGAAGAAGGAGCTGTGGTGGGTGCGGATAGACAAGGGGCACAGGATGGGACATAGTGGCTGTGGTGGGTACTGGAAGGCATAGGAGCTATGGTAGGTGGAGGTGGCATAGGGGCTGTGGTTGGTACATAGGGGATTAGGTGGGTACAGGGATAGGTAGATGCTGGGGTGAGTGTAAGGAGGAATGGTGGTTGAGGTAGGTGCAGGGGAACTGAGGCAGGTGCAGGGGGAGCTGTGGTTAGTACAGGGGGGCTGAGGTGGGTGCAGGTGGAGCTGTGGTTAGTACAGGAGGGCTGAGGTGGGTACAGGTAGACAGGGGGCTGAGGTGGGTGCAAGGGGAGATGTGGTGTGTGGAGGAGGAGCTTAGGTGGGTATTGGGGGCTGAGGTGGGAGCAGAGATGGGTACTGGGGGCTGAGCTAGGAGCAGGGGGGCTGAGGTGGGCACTGGGGGCTGAGGTGGGTAGGGGGCTGAGGTGGGTACTTGGGGGTTGATGTGGGTACAGGGGGGCTGAGGTGGGAGCAGAGGTGGGTACTGGGGGCTGATGTGGGCACTGAGGTGGGAGCAGAGGTGGATATAGGGGGGCTGAGATGGGGGCCAAGGTGGGTACAGGGGGGCTGAGGTGGGAGCAGAGGTGGGTACAGGGGGTCTGAGGTGGGAGCAGAGGTGGGTACAGGGGGTCTGAGGTGGGAGCAGAGGTGGGTACTAGGGGCTGATGTGGGTACGGGGGGCTGAGGTGGGTACGGGGGGCTGAGGTGGGTACGGGGGGCTGAGGTGGGAGCAGAGGTGGGTACAGTGGGGCTGAGGTGGGTACAGGGGGCTGAGGTGGGTACAGGGGGCTGAGGTGGGCACAGAGGTGGGTACAGAGGGGTTGATGTGGGTACAGGGGGGCTGAGGTGGGAGCAGAGGTGGGTACTGGGGGCTTATGTGGGCACTGAGGTGGAAGCAGAGGTGGGTATAGGGGGGCTGAGGTGGGAGCCAAGGTGGGTACGGGGGGCCGAGGTGGGTACGGGGGCCGAGGTGGGTACAGGGGGGCTGAGGTGGGTACAGGGGGGCTGAGGTGGGTACTGGGGGGCTGAGGTGGGAGCAGAGGTGGATATTGGGGGCTGAGATGGGTACAGGGGGGCTAAGGTGGAAGCAGAGGTGGGTACAGGGGGCTGAGGTGGGAGCAGAGGTGGGTACAGGGGGGCTGAGGTGGATACAGGGGGGCTGAGGTGGGAGCAGAGGTGGGTACAGGGGGGCTGAGGTGGGAACAGAGGTGGGTACTGGGGGCTGAGGTGTGTACACTGGGGCTGAGGTGGGCACTGGGGGGCTGAGGTGGAAGCAGAGGTGGGTACAGTGGGGCTGAGGTGGGCACTGGGGGGCTGAGGTGGGTACTGGGGGGCTGAGGTGGGTACTGGGGGGCTGAGGTGGGCACTGGGAGGGCTGATGTGGGCACTGGGGGGCTGAGGTGGGAGCTGAGGTGGGTACAGGGGGCTGAGGTGGGCACTGGGGGGGCTGATGTGAGCACTGGGGGGGCTGATGTGGGTACAGGGGGGCTGAGGTGGGAGCAGAGGTATGTACGGGGGGCTGAGGTGGGTACAGGGGGCTGAGGTGGGCACTGGGGGGGCTGATGTGAGCACTGGGGGGGCTGATGTGGGTACAGGGGGGCTGAGGTGGGAGCAGAGGTATGTACGGGGGGCTGATGTGGGTACAGGGCGGCTGAGGTGGGTACAGGGGGACTGATCCACAGTGTTTGACATCAGGTAGGGACGACGTATATGATGAAGAATACAGGTTCCCAAGGAGGATGTCCTAGTGAAAGCCATACATAGTATAGTAAGGTATGATTAGTTTATCGATATTGTGTGGTGGGGTAGTATGCAACCCCTGTAAGTGGATGTTATGCAAATGAAAAGCCCAATGAAGCACTGAACAGGAACATAGTATGTTGCCCACTGAGGGTCATTTGAAACAGACGTTGCAAAGTCCCGTTGAGGGCCTTCTGCAAGGACCCAGTATATGAGGCCGAGAAGGGACCCAATGTAAGTCCTGAGGTGCAGGGTGGCCATGTGAGGCTGTGTAAAAGTAATGGAGGGGGTGATTGGTAGATCAGATATAGGTTGTAAAGTTTGTTAAGAAGTAGCGATTAAAGGAGCTATGATAGAAATGATACAGTAGAGAAATAATAATAAAAATAATAAGCGTCTAGCTTGTGAAATGGTTAACATAAAGAACGTAAGAAACACACATGTTAAAAGTTATACAATACATACTTACTGAGCCAGTTGAACAGAGGGTATCAAACAGAATTTACAACAGGAATGAGGTTTAGACCACTAGAATCAGGGCCGGATTAACATAGGGGCTGATGGAGCTGCAGCTCCAGGCCCAGGTCCATGGAATAGGCCCATTGGTTTAAAAAAAAAATGTTTTTGTTTGTTTATTTTTATTTCTTTTTTTTTTACACACTACTCTAAGGGTTTCCAGGTATTTATCATGTATTTCTTATGGTTGCCAGGTCTTTCTCAGAAGTATTTCTCAGGTATTTGAGGTTGCCTAGCCGGTGCTGGTATTGCAGTAATACCGGCAATACAAATGTCTGTCTCAGTATAAACAGAGATTATTCTGCAATACCAGCGCCGGCCAGTAGGGGTTGCTGTTTGTGTGGAGAGAGGCAGGGATAAGAAGTTACAGCATCTCCCTCTCTGCCTCTTTCTACTCACTGATCCGCGGGGGAGCAGCTCTGCACAGAGTCCAGACAGCAGTTTAGAGCCCGAGAGACATGGGCACTGTGAGAGACTTGGGGACGCTGAGACATTGGGACACTGGGAGACATAGGGACACTGGGGAGCATGGGGACCCTGAGACACTAGGGACACAGTGGCCCCTAGTCTCTCAGTGTCCCCATATCTCTCAGTGCCCCTATGTCTCCCAGCCAGTGTCCCTGGTGTGTCTCAGTGTCCCCATGTCTCCCAGTATGCCCGGTGTCTCTCAGTGTCCCTAGGGTCTGTGTCCCTAGTCTCTCAGTGTCCCCATGTCTCTCCCAGTGTCTCAGTGTCCCCAAGTCTTAAGTGTCCCAATGTCTCTAAGTGTCCCCTAGTGTCCTAGTGACATCGGGACACTGGGAGACATGGGGACACAGACTCTAATGGACACTGGGAGACATGGGGATACAAACACTAGGGGACACTGAGAGACATGGGGACCCTTTGCGACTATGAGACGCGGGAGATATGGGGCACTCCCAGTGTCCCCATGTCTCCCAGCCAGTATCCCTAGTATCTCAGTATCCCCATGTCTTCCAGTGTCCCTGGTGTCTCTCAGTGTCCGTAGTGTGCAACTGTCCCTAGTGTCTCGGTGTTTCCTAGTCTCCCAGTGTCTCAGTTTCCCAATGTATCCCAGTGTCCCCATGTCTCCTAGTGTCTCAATGTCCCCTAGTATAAAAGAAAAATTCTCAGGCACTCACTGTGATAGATTTAAGCAGGTTTATTGGACACCACAACATTTTGACCTGTACCCAGGTCTTTATCATGTCTCCAGTGCCCCTATGTATCACAGTGTCTCAGTGCCCCATGTCTTCCAGTGTCCCCCCATGTCCCCATGTCTCCCAGTGTCCCCAAGAGTCTGTGTCCCCAGACCTCCCAGTGTTCCCTAGTATCTCAGTGTCCCAATGTCCCCTAGTGACATGGGGACACAGACACTAAGGGACTGGGAGACATGGGGACACATATGCCCTCTTTTTGTGTATGTTCGCCCCTTTCGGCAGTTCTGGTTATGTGATTTGTGTCAGTGGCCCACCCTTTTACACCATCCATAGACTTCCTGCTTTACTGGACACTGCTGTTAGGGGGTATGGGTTTACTTGAAAGATGAAAGCGTGAGATTGGCATAGAGTATGTGTTTTCTCATAGCTGCATCCTATGAGTTTCCCTCCAGCACCATCTCCATCAGATACATGACACTTAGGAGGTAGGACTGTTTTAGAGTTTTTGGTCAATAAGATTTTGTAATTAGGCCCATCATAATTGTCAGCACAAGGCCCACTGGGCTTTTAATCTGGCCCTGATTAGAATGCAATAGTGCAGAATTGATTTTAAGCTATGATGGTCGTACGGAGGAAACTGAATTTATAAGTAATATGTTTATAAACGTCTAGCTTGTGAAAAGTGAACATAATGTTTTTATTTTATTATTTTATATATAATACTTACGTTTATAAGGCATACTTGTTTAGGAGGATGATTAATACTTATGCATACATAATTGGTATAGCACAATAGGGTTGAAAGCAACAGCAAATGCTAGAACAGAGTAACATGCATTAATGTGAGGCTAGTGATGGTCGAATCGAATGACAGTACCATGTGTTAGATGCCCTGTAGGGCTTGTTAAGAAACACTTGTAAATATAATCCCAATAAAAAAAAAAAACACATATAACCATATAACAGACATAATTATGACTCATAATTTTAAAGTATGATTGACTAATCCCGTATTGAGACCAGAAAGGGCTTAAAACAATGTAAGTATTGACAGACAGTGAAATAAGACAGAGTATTAACAGGCTGTACCATAAATGCTGAACACATGTATAGTTTGGGACTGACATGAATTTACACAGGCAGTAGCAACACTTAGCCACATAAGTACTAGACACTGTAGGCCCATGAGTGCCTAAATACCAAGAGGGCAACCATGAAAAATACATGTAGGTACTGAGGCCTGGTGAAAATAAGTAACAAAAGTTGCAAATATGAAAATGGAATATGGCATAGCATTTATTATACAAAAGAACGTAGGATAACTAACTGAATTGCATATTATAAAATAAGATATGTTCGAATACAGTAAACAGAATGCATGAACTGAAAGTAGGTATCACTGTGATGCTGTGATTGAAATAAGCCGTATTTGTGTTATTAGTGAAATTCGCCATATTAGAAAGAGGAAGGAATATGGGACTGAAATGCTAATGCCACCCTAGTAAGTGAAAGGCCAAATGTGGGCTGAATACGCGTGGAATGTCAGTGATAGCGTGGCCCTATGTGAACCAAAGCAAAAAAACTTACGGTTTTGCTGAAAAACACATGAACAGCAACAGGATGTGCCAGTGCCCCATGAGCTTTGAGGGAGGGCTGTTTTTTTGTTTTTTACTCAAATGAGGTAAAATGAATACTTGCGTGGGCCACACTAGGCCAAGACCAGCTTGTTTGTTTGGAGTTTATGCAGTTTGTGTTGACGACCTGTGAACCGGAAGTAGATGGTTCTGTACTGAACCAGGAAGTCTTGGCCCAGAGGAAGGGGAGGCCTGTGCATTTATAAGCCGGACAATCCCCTCTCACGAGTACAGGCTCCGCCTTTCCGTGTGTGTGTGTGTGTGTGTGTGTGTGTGTATAGATATATATATATATTTTTTTTTACTTTTATTTTTTATTCAAATTTATTTTATTTTCATTTGTATTGTTATTTTTATTTCTAGTTTTTATTTATTTTTAATTTAATTTTTACTTTTATATTTTTATTTTCTAATGAGTGTTTATGATGTCTCATTGTTAGTTATGTCTGATTTTTCTAGTTATGTATCCTTTTCCAAGGTTAAGTGATTCACCTCTATGATACTTTGTCCCGTTTCCAGTTTTGGTGATGGTGTTTATACATAAGATATGAATGGCTAGTGGATATCTTGTGACACCTTCTACAGTCTTACAGCATTTATTAAGTATGGTATATATTGTATTCTTTTACTTTCCACCATATGAAGGTGGTCATTTTGACGATTGTTTTTCATAAGATTTTCATTTATTTTTTGTTAGACTATTAATTCTTATGAATTGCAATCTTATTTTTTTGTAGACTGCTGCAATTTAGCAGGAGTCTTTCAGTCTGTTATCCAATACACCAATTAGACATCTCCTCATAATATCGATATGGCTTTGTAGTTTCTTGCACTAAAGCTTTTTTTATTCTCATGACTTTTTTTTTATTACTTTTGTATTATTATTATGATGCATTATTCTTTGTATTTGTGTTCTTTCACATTGATATATTATATTGTATGTTGTTGGTATCCACTATGCCGATATTGGAAATTGTTGTATTTATTCCTTAGCGATCTGCTGATTTTATATGTGTCCTAGTATCATGGTTTTTGATGTAATAACTGTGTTAGATGTTAAGCTGATGACTCAGCACTTGAATGGGTTAATAATCTCTATCCCAATTCTGTCAGAGGGGTTTACATATCTAGCAGTACACCGTGGATGCATACCTCTGATGAAGTGACCTGGTGTCACAAAATGCGTAAGGCTTCATCTGCACTCACATCGAGCACAGTGGAACGTATACTGAGCCGCAGTGGAAGGCACGCGGCAAATCTCTCATACAGCCGTTACACATCTAGGACTCTACAGCTGTCTCTGAAGCTGACTCAGTGAAGACAGTTTAACAAGAGTTTCCAGGCTGTTGGGTCTGAGACTTTTAAGAAAGGTTCCTAATTACGCTGCATCTTTTGTGAGTGGTTTTAACTTTTCATATTTATGGTTTGAATAAATTTTATACGGAGAGCACTATGTCTCTGCATTTTATATTGTAGAGATGATCAAGTGGATTGTGTCTTAGGAGAAGTAGTCCTCTTGATCCTGTTGGTCCATATTTAAAAGCTTGCATATTTGTACACTTTTTGTACCATTCTACTACCAATTAGGATTTTAGCCTGTTACTAGAATATTTTAGCTAAGTCAGCTAGTTCCATAGCTGTTTCCATAGCAGGGATATCTGCCTAGCCTCTGTAAGAGCTTACACTTAATATAAATTTTGGACTATTGGACTTGTTATGCTATATTATACCCTTTGGACTCTATTGTACTATTAGATCATATAGCCCAACAAGCAAGGTTTCTGGCTTTTCTTCACACAAACTGATACATTGTAAACTTTTTATATGAATTACTTGAATATTCTTTGTATCCATTTTTATCTTGATTCATAGGGATACACCAAACTCAATTGTTTCTCTCCAGTTATCCATTCCTATTAACTCACTGTTTAGTAGATTTACCTTTTATCTTATGTGGACATATTCAGTTGTCGTTCTATATTTATATTTATACTTGTACTCAATTATTATTTATTTAGGTGTTTGTATCAACTCCTGGTTGGGGCACTAGATGCTTTTCTATTTGCCTCTTTTATAGGTATTTAAATGGAACAACAAGATACTCATGTTCACAGGCTCCTGACGACAGAGTTTTCCTTTTCTTTAATCACTGCACTTGGTAGCACTTTTTTATTTTTGTTACCACTATGATTTTTGATTTTTAGGTGTTCATTTATAACTTTAGTAGGGAGAGTTGGTTCAGGTAGACACTAATAGTCATACCACGGTGTTGAGGTGATTTGAGAGATTTTTTTTTTCTTTGATGCTTTTCATCTGTGTTTAGACCAGATTACCTGGTCCCTTGTTCTCTGTGGACCCTGTGCCTTTTCTCTCTCCCTAACCTCGTTTACACTACCTTTCCATCAGTCGGACACTAGGGGAACTGGAACTTAGATGCTATTTAGTACTCCAGATCCCCTGAGCACCATTTAGTAGCTCTCCCTTTTCTCAAGTTATACTTTTTGTTTGCATATCCCTTTTTATCCTTAGATTAATTAAAGGTAGGGCCCCCCTTCCTCATTTCTTATACTAGTGGAGCTCTCCTGATGTTAGTTTTCCCTTGTGGGATTTCATACATCACCTTCTCCTATTTCCTGCATATTTGGTAGGGTTACCCCCTTTTTGGAGCCCCCATATTGGGTGTTTACAGTGGTGTAACTCATGAGCCCTTGACTTGTATCCGGACCTGCACTCTGTTTACTTTATTTCTCCATTTTGTGATATATATATATATATATATATATATATATATATATGTACATCAAACTCAGCCTTTCACATGTTTGTTTTTGCTGTTTATCCAAAAGAAGGCGAAAAAAAACCAACAGTTTGAAGCACTTCCAATTTTGCAACAAACTTGGAAAAACAATTCTTCTGATAAAACCACTTCTTCAGGCACAGAATTTCACATCCTTATTGTTCTTACTGTAAAAAAAAAAACTTTCATTTGCCTTAGACTAAATCTGCATTCTTCCAGTCTAAATGATTGACCCTGTGTCCTTATTCTGTTTGTGAATAGATTTCCAAACAATGGTTTGAATGGGTCCCAGATATATTTGTATAATGCTAACATGTCCCATCTGAGGCACCATTTTTCTAAACTAAAAAGGTTTGAATATGTTTACATTTCTTAATAACAAAAAATGTTTCATTCCTTTTATTAATTTTGTAGCCCACCTCTGCACTTTTTGCAGTGCCATAATATCCTTCTTTAGAACCGATGCCGATTTTTCTACATTAGATTTTCTGCCATTTGAGTGCCCAGTCCCCCAATCTATCTACATCCCTCTGCAAAGTAATATCTTGCTCACATTGTAATACTTTACAGAGTTGTTGTCAATGCAAACAATGAAACATGACTTTCTTTTCAAATATTTGTATTGATACATTTTTCAATAACAATAATAATATTAATAATAACAAAATAAAATGTAGCACTACAATCAAACAGGGGTATATAAAGGTACGTTTGCATTTGGCGCTTTACCAGGTTTGGGCAAAATAATAATGTAGGGCTTCCTTCTGTATCTCTCCTGTATTAATGGTTAAATAGTTGAGACAAATGGGGGTAAAGATACCTGAGAAAAGCTTATAACATGACATTGTGAAACTGTCAGCTCCCGGAGCCTTACTATCAGGAATTACCTTAATGGCGTCCAAAAATGTAATTTTGGGAAATAAGAGACTTTAGAGTGTTCAATTTATCAGTCGAAATTTGTTTCAATGGGAAACTGTCAAAAAACAAGCATACTTTTTCAGATGTGGGCTGTACAGTAGTAGGGTCCATTGCCAAATTATATAACTTTTATAGTAAGTTGTAAACATGTTACTAATTTTAACAGGTGGGTAACTTTTATGCCACCATCACCAATTAGATGGTCGATTCTAGCTTGGGACAGCCTATGTTGCAACTTAGAAGCCAACAAAGATTTCTATTAGCATAAAACATTTGTTTTAGTCTCTTTAACATCAGGGCTGTGTACTCCAACTGAAGAACATTAATTTTAATGTCAGAAATTATAGCGGCAAGTGATGAAGAAGGGCCAAATTTATTTGCCAGATTTAAATTATATAATTATTTTTCCAATTCTTTCAAATATATAGATCTTATTTTTTTCAAATACGAAGCACGCTGTACAAAATGACCTCACAAAACAGCTTTATGGGCATTCCATATTGACATAATTTACACATTTCAAATTATTACTAAAAATACTAAATAATTTTGGAGTCAAATTATTACTAAAATAGTCATTTAGAGTAGACTCAGGAAGTGTATTATGCTCTAGCTCAGTAACCAGATAGCCACTGAGACGCCATGCCTATTTCGATTTGACTGGAAAGAGTTCTCTAGATACATCACCACTGGGGCGTGATCAGACCAATTATTATCTAAAATGTCCGACCTGACGACCATAGGTATTAGTTATATGTAGATACAATGTGTGTTTTATTATTAGAAGCCAAATATTCCTGTGTAATGATCTTTTATACCTCAATAAAGCTTTTGAAAAGATTATCTGTGTTTTCTATAATGTCACAACATCCAATCAGTTCTTGTTGTTATTATTATTAGTATTATTATTGTTATTATTATTATTGCAGATGAGAGCAATACAATAAAGGATGATAATTAAGAGGAGTATTTACTTCCAAAGGATTTGTAATATTATGTTTACCTATCCCCAGTATTTAACAAACATGCATGTGAAGTCTGAAAGATAAAATTATATATCAAATTAAATCTACACAGCTGTATTTAGCTCTATTCTGAAACTGTGAGTAGTCAATTAAATTCGTTTTCAATGCTTTCCTATGGGGAGCGCTAATGCTCTTGCGCGGCATTGCCAAGCATGCGCATTAGGTCTCCTCGGCCGGTGGGCGGGATCAGTCTCGCCCACCGGCCAACAGAATCAGAGGGAGGAGTGGCGCGGAGGAGGAGACGGCGACGAGGGTAAGTGACTGAAAGGGTTTTAACCCCTTCAGTAACCGGGGATTGGGGGGTGGGAGGGAGAGGGTACTTCCAGTGCCAGGAAAACAGATTGTTTTCCTGGCACTGGAGTTTCCCTTTAAGTGTTGAACTGCTTGAAAATAATTTAATACTCTGTATTGGTTTAACACCATCCTGAATCCCTGTCAATCATTGTTGACCTTTACACCTGAAAATTAGGCACCTCATGAAAAGGGTTAAGTTATTGGTGTTCTTTGAATGTTTTATGCAATGGCATAATTTACATAGTAGTGATGATTCCACACT
Organism: Pelobates fuscus; assembly: GCF_036172605.1. NCBI lineage: Eukaryota > Metazoa > Chordata > Amphibia > Anura > Pelobatidae > Pelobates > Pelobates fuscus. Next base: position 147,512,130 of record NC_086319.1, read on the forward strand.
GAAGGATGACTGACTTTGGAAAGCATTTATTATATATGCAATTGCTGAGTATCACACTCTAGCTTTTGTTTGATATTAAACAAATAGAAGTGGAAGAACATATAGAAAATAATTGGTTTTAAAATGTTTTTGTTTTTCAGGTTAATGAAATCTACCATGATGAGTCATTGGGAGCACATATAAATGTGGTTCTTGTTAGGATAATCATGTTAAGTCATTCCAAAGTAAGTTTTCCATTATTGTTAAACATGTACTATTTACTAAATTGTTCCATACGTCTCAAAGAAATCAACATTGCAGAGTCCATCAAAACCAATTTTAAGTTAAGTAGATTATATTTATTCGAGATGAACATGTGGGGAGTTTATAATATAGCATGTTCTAAGTGATGATATCAGTCAGCTAATAAAATAAATTTGTGTTGTCTTCATCATAAATGTTGGATTAAAAATTGAACAACAGTAAATTTAAAACAAATTAGCCATTTATTATTGCAACATGCTAAGTTGTCAACAGCTACCTATAGTTAATATTTGACTGTTGTATGACTTAGGTATTTTTTATCTGAAAATTAAACCTATAAAATAGTAAATACTAAAAAAAAAAAAAAACAAGGGTCTTGGTTTGATTCTTTATTTAAATAAGGGTCTAATACTTTATTGGAAACAGTAAGTTGTTTTAAACCAATATATGATTAACACAGCATCATTTTGTGCATCTGACTCCACTATAAATGTATGCTGCGCTCATAAAGCTTGGCTCTTTCCTCTGCAAAAGTAAATTATTTCAATACCCTCATAACCACACTCTCCCGCGAACCCAAATGACTATTTCACACATTTAACTCTCTTCTTCGCCCTTTTGTTCCTCCTCCACCTACTACCTTAAATGCCTCAGACTTTGCAACTCACTTCACTGACAAGACCTCTACAATCAGGGAAGAAATCTCTCATCTTTCTTCTTCTCCTTACAATACTTCCCCTAACCTCACTCCCTCTGCTGTTCATACGCACCCGCTACAGCGTAAGAGGTTTTTGCTTTACTCCAATCCTCCAACCCCACCATCTGCTCCCTAGATGCAATAATCTTGCATCTCATCCGTACTCTATCTTCTTCTCTTTCTCTACCTCTCACTAAAAATATCAATCTCTCTCTATCCTCTGGCATGTTTCCATCGCCCTTCAAACAGGCAACTGTAACTCTAAAGAAGCCCAACCTTGACCCTAACTCTCCGTCCAACTACCATCCTATCTTGCTACTGGCTTTTGCATCCAAGATCCTTGAAAGAGTTGTGTATGCGAGATTGATAGACTTCCTTGAGTTCAACTTGTGTATGCGAGATTGACAGACTTCATCGAGTCCAACTCTCTGCTAGACCCGATTCAGTCTGGTTTCCACGCTAAGCACTCTGTGGAAACGGCACTGACCAAAGTATCCAATGATCTACTCGCTGCAAAATCTCGTGGTCACTTCTCTATCCTAATTCTCCTTGACCTTTCTGAAGCTTTTGACACTATTGATCATCAACAGTTTCTTCTCATCCTCTGCAAAATTGACCTACAAGATATTGCTCTCTCTTGGTGCTCCTCCTACCTCTCCCAGTGCTCTTTCAGTGTTTCTTTCTCTGGCTCTGCTTCTTCTCCCAAACTCCTCTCTGTTGGTGTCCCCCAAGGTTCAGTCCTTGTTATCCTACTGTTCTCTATCTATGCTGCCTCCCTTGGTAAACTCATTAGCTCCTTTGGCTTCCAATATAATTTCTATGCGCATGACATGCAAATCTATCTGTCCTCTCCCGATCTCTCTCCGTCCTGCTTGACTAGTGTCTTTTGACTGCCTCTCTGCTATTTCTAACTGGATGGCTACCCTTTCCTTAAACTCAAATTGACCAAAACTGAAATTCTGGTCTTTCCTCCCTTAAGTGTTGCTACTTCTATGTCTATTTCCCTCCAAGTCAACGGTGCTACCATCAGCTCCACCACGCAGGCTTGCTGCCTAGGTGTTCTCTTTGACTCTGACCTCTCCTTCACGCCTCATGTTCAGTCTATCGCCAAATCCTGCCACTTCCATCTCAAAAACATTACGCGCATCCTACCATACTTAACGCCAGATGCAACTATAGTGCTGGTCCATTCCACTGTCCTTTCTCGCCTTGACTACTGTAATCCACTTCTCAGTGGTCTTAAGTGCTCCCAACTTGCGCTGTTACAGTCCATAATGAATGCGGCGACGAGGCTCATCTTCCTGTCCACCCACACCTCCCACGCCTCACCCTTCAGTCAGTCCCTACATTGGCTTCCTGTAAGATATAGGGCTCAATTTAAAATTCTGGTTCTTGCTTTCAAATCTTTAAATCATGCTGCTCCCACCTATCTATCTTCCCTAATACACAAATATGTCCCGTCTAGGTCCTTAAGCTCTGCTGAAGACTTACATCTATCTTTTGTCCTTACTCCCATCTCTGATGCTCGCCTTCAAGACTTCTCAAGGGCTGCACTGTTCTTGTGGAATTCTCTTCCCTCCTCCGTTAAATGCTTACCCAGTCTCCACTCCTTCAAAAAATTATTAAAAACCCACTTCTTCATAAAAGCGTATCAATTAAACTGTTAATAACTCCCAACTGATTCCTCTCTTGCAACTGTCAGTCTAATACTATCCTTACCTTTTGTGTCACTTTACACCACTCCCTCTATTATGTAAGCTCATTGAGCAGGGCCTGCAATCTCTCTGTTCCTGTGTGTCCAACTTGTTTGGTTACAACTACATGTTTGTTCGCGCACCCACTGTAAAGTGCTGTGGAATTTGTTGGCACTATATAAGTAACATAACAATAAGAATAATAATTTTATGACATAAATAATATAATGAGATCCCTGTATAATGCTACATAGCATATTATCAGGGTTATTCACTAAAGTGGAAATTATCATTAATTTTAAACTGAGCTTAAAGTGAATTAATTTTTTTAAAATAAAATTGCCAAATTGAAGTAACTGTTTGGGAGAATTCTCCCCTTAAACTATTTTGGCCTAAAACTCAAAATGAAGTTCCAATTTATTTCATTAGTTCTTCCATAATGCCTGGTTATATGTAATTAGTGAATAACTCTGATTGTGTACTTAAAGTATCCAAAAAAAAATCAAAACACTGATCAACATATAAACAGCACTGTCTCTTGTGTGGTATTATTTGCAACTACTCCCCAAAGATACATATGTGCTTGTATGGTGGTGCTCAATGAAAGATGATTAAAAATGATAAACCTTAAAAAAAAAACAAAAAAAACCCATTTATTTAGAGTTTTTCAGTTTACAAAAATCACATCACTGAAAATAGGAGATACAGAGATAAGTAAGCAAGAACACGACAGTGGGCTAACAAGCGACTCCTGAAGAGTATATAAACCCAGAGACCCAGGCAAAATACCCACTGAGGGGTGAGAATAAACCTTCTTAATGATCCTCTTCCTCTTTGACAGTAGTGGACACGCATAATTTGGTGATATTTTTAGACCAAACTAACCCACTGCCCCACCACAACCTATTCACTTTAATCACTTTTTTGAAAGTGGAAGCTACCACATTTTTTGAAAGTGGAAGCTACCACATTTCTATATGTACTATGCTGACCAATAGTCCTGTTTCATTTAATCAGCAGAAGTATGGCTGTGTGAAGCTGCTGCCCACATTTTCTCTATGCTTGTGGCCCAAGGGGAAATTGCTCCTTTTATACAATTAGCAGCCTTCCTCTGCCCCTTGGTGCCAACATCTTTGAGCTTGCAAAAGAAATTATCTTTCCATCAGCCATAACAAGTGACGACTAATGGGAAATGACACAAAAGCAGTTTGAAGTTCCACTTTTTGCCTCATTTTGCCCCCCAAAATCTATTTATCTATCTATAAATATATCTATATATATATATATATATATATATATAATCTCAAATTCTATATGATTTAGAAATATAGCATGACAATATATATATTTGTTGTTTCAACATGTGTTTATTTACTATTTAGCATTTAAAGGGTTACTCCAAGCACCATGACCTCTTCAGTAATTTAAAGTTGTCATGGTGTCTGGAGTCTGTATGTGCAGTGTTTTGTTATGTTACATTGCACATACTGTTTAACCCCTTTTCTGCTGAAGTTTCAACTCCACCTCTTACAGCATCATTGTCAAGAATTCTAAGGTCAATTATGTGCATTTTTCCATGCACAGTGGGTCATTCATTGGCCGAGAGTAATAAGCTGACCCTATTTGTCAAATAACTTGTCGGTTACTGAGGTAAGAGGGCAAATAATTATAAATCAGTTTCCCCTATTACTGGGTATTAGCGTCAGGGTACTCCTACCATCATAACCACTAGCACAGGCTGTAATGGTTATTATGATTGGAGTAACACTTTTAATTTATATCTTAAAAATATACTTTATGCACTTAAGGTTCTAGAAGGCACCTTATATAGCATCATACAGAGAAGCATTGTGATTTTATATTTTGCATGGTTTCTGCAAAAATCATGTGTGTCTTTTCTATTTCCTAATGTAGCCCATAATTTTGGAATGCAATGTTTGACAAACGGCTATCCACATTTTTATTGTAGGAATAAAAGTTTTTAATTAAATGTCTGTTTTTTGTTATGTTATAATAAATATCTGAAATCAGATAACGTTCTTATAAAAATAAAAAAATACAAAAAAATGACTTCATAAAAAGTTATTCTGTACATATACTAATTGCATGTTTTAAGAGAGGTTTGTAATTTTTGTGATATATATCATGTTTACACTTTTGTTTTTATAGTCCACCAGTTTAATTGAAGTTGGGAATCCTTCTCAGAGTTTAGAAAATGTCTGTCGATGGGCTTACTTGCAACAAAAAACTGATACTGGACATGCTGAATATCATGACCATGCAATATTTCTCACAAGGCAGGAGTTTGGCCCATCTGGCATGCAAGGTATAGTATTTAGCCTTCTACTACAGATCACCCTCATGCTATCCCTAAGCAGCAGGATTTTCTTGATTTTGGTCCCCTATCTTCCTGCTGTTATACTCTTTTATGGTTATGCTTTTTCCCGCTTTAGGAACGCTGGCTGAGTGAGCACACTATTAAATCTGTTCTTGCTGCACTGTATTATCCATGGCAACTATTAATAGTTTTTCGCTCTAACCCTTATCAAAATGAAAACAAACATACAAAATAGGTGCACTAAAATTCACCAAATAAAATGAAGATATTAACATATAAAAAGGTTATCGAAATATATTATACATTTTCTGTTTCTTCCATGTTCCAATTTTTACATGAAAACAAACCATAATATTGCAGGTTGTTCAAACAGTAGACATGTGTAACGGACCGTTTGCTCACCAGAGGTTAAAAACCGTTTAGGCGATATCCCCCTTTCCAGATACACAGGCAGCTACTGTAAGCACCGATCTATAAAACAGCCACTCACACATCAGTTACATCCCACATATTCCCTCCCCTTATCCTGAGAGGAAATTCAATTATACATACAGTCTACCCAACTTTCATAACTCTAAAACCATACATCACATTCACATAAAAATACATATCCACAATCAATCCATTCAGGGGAACAACATATTAAAAAATGGCATGAATCAGACCAGGGATTCAAAAGTTAGTAAAGTATCTTTTAAAACCCCTGCCAGCATGGCTTTCCGGCTCAGACCGGTTTTACAGAGCCCTCTCTCCTGGAGAAGTAATCCAATTACCTCCCAGGACAGAGACAGACTCCATTGAGCACATGGGGACACAAAGACAGTAAAACACTTTAAAATACATAAAGTCACCTTTTACACATAACACACAGACATTTCACATATCCCCAGATAGCTGGGATCTGAGCGCACAAAACTACCGAATAGCGCGCCGATCTTATTCACACAGTTCAATTGCCATGGAGCCGAAGTCTTTAACTACACGAATGGGCTCCATGGCATAGCTATCTGGGTTAACACATTCACATAAAGTCTGATCCATAGTCCAAAGGTAAGAGGCGGGCAAGCAGCCCCCTCCAAGGACACGTGGCGAGGTCGGTTTCACCACACTTCTTCCCTTTACCCCCCAGACTAACAGGGTATATGACCTCCTGCCGGTCAGTGCCCTGGTTAGTCCAGCAACCCCCCCACGAAGCACAAACAGCAGTACCTCCCACCCACAATAAATGTTTACTCCACCTGGATAAAGTAGCAGCTTGTCCAGGTCCAGGTTCCTCACCACGGCTGTGCAGGGAGCTGGTAGACTGCCTTGGTGGGTTGCTGAGTGGGCAGAGACCAGCGGTACTCTGCCCTGGTGCCAGCGCTACCACTGAAGTAGCCTGATTGGAGCCTGGTTGTGGGAGGGGGAGACCGGCCGTCTCCCCTCTGGGTACACAGCTCTGGGGCTGGGGGACAGGACCGACCGTCCCTACCCCTTGTGCTGCAAGTGCAGAGACTACGGTCCCATCTGCACTGTTGGGGGGTGTAACATCTCCCCTTGGTGGGTTAGGCTGCCTCTGGAGAGAGGGTGTAACAAGCTCCTCTCTCTGAACTGTAACCTGCCGCTGGGGTGAGGGGGTAGCAGGCTCATCTCCCTGACACTCTCTCTGCTGGTGGAGAGGGGGACCAGCTGTCTGCTGGGGTGCAAGACTGACGGTCTCTGCTCCTTGCAGGACACTCTGCCGCTGGGGAGGAAAGATGGCACCTTCTGCTCCCTGGGGTACACACTGCCGCTGGGGAGGAAGGACAGCACCTTCTGCTCCCTGGGGTACACATTGCCGCTGGGGAGGAAGGACGACACCTTCAGCTCCCTGGGATACACACTGCCGCTGGGGAGGAAGGACAACACCTTCAGCTCCCTGGGATGCACACTGCCGCTGTGGAGGAAGGTGCAGTCCTGCCACTGCCGCTGGGGAGGAAGGTGCAGTGTGCACCTTCTGCTCCCTGGGGTACACATTGCCGCTGGGGAGGGAGGACGGCACCTTCTGCTCCCTGGGACACACACTGCCGCTGGGGAGGAAGGACGGCACCTTCCGCTCCCTGGGATACACACTGCCGCTGGGGAGGAAGGACGGCACCTTCCACTCCCTGGGATACACACCGCCACTGGGGAGGAAGGGCGACACCTTCAGCTCCCTGGGGCACACACTGCCGCTGGGGAGGAAGGACGGCACCTTCTGCTCCCTGGGACACACACTGCCGCTGGGGAGGACGGACGACACCATCAGCTCCCTGGGGTACACACTGTCGCTGGGGAGGAAGGACTGCACCTTCGGCTCCCTGGGGGACACACTGCCGCTGGGGAGGACGGACGACACCATCAGCTCCCTGGGGTACACACTGTCGCTGGGGAGGAAGGACGGCACCTTCTGCTCCCTGGGACACACACTGCCGCTGGGGAGGACGGACAACACCATCAGCTCCCTGGGGTACACACTGTCGCTGGGGAGGAAGGACGGCACCTTCTGCTCCCTGGGACACACACACTGCCGCTGGGGAGGACGGACGACACCATCAGCTCCCTGGGTTACACACTGCCGCCGGGGAGGAAGGACGGCACCTTCTGCTCCCTGGGACACACACTGCCGCTGGGGAGGACGGACGACACCATCAGCTCCCTGGGTTACACACTTCTGCTGGGGAGGAAGGACGGCACCTTCTGCTCCCTGGGTTACACACTGTCGCTGGGGAGGAAGGACGGCACCTTCTGCTCCCTGGGACACACACTGCCGCTGGGGAGGACGGACGACACCATCAGCTCCCTGGGGTACACACTGTCGCTGGGGAGGAAGGACGGCAAACCCCCTTGCCCGCTCTGATTCCCATGGCAAGTACTCTCCCACTGCTTTCCTCACATGCTGCACTATACTCTCCGAGGGGTTGGGTCCACATAAAGCCAGCACCGCGGTGACCTCTCTGTCAAACGCCTCTTGAGTGTAGCTGGGTGCCATGCTTGCTCTGCTGAAGTTGGTTCCTTGTAGATAGGGGCGCTGTACGGGTACTGGCGTTGCCCTCACTTTGTAAATCCAGGGGATGGTGTTACCTGTAGCTGTCCTTCTGGTTGTAGGAACGATCCCGCCGCTTGCCACCAATTGTTGCGGACCGTTTCGCTCACAAGGGAATATAAACCGTTTAGGCGATAATCCCCTTTCCCATAGACCAGCAGCTACTGTAAGCACCAATCTCCCGAACTGCAAACTTCACGAACCTGGAAACAGCCGAACAGGAAAAACCATACGAAAGGTTCACACTCCTGGCAGTCAGCATACAATCCAATTCCCCCAATAACGAGACGACACTTCGTTTTGAGGGTCAAGCAGAATCTGAGGTGCTGGCACACCCAGCCTGGTTTTTATTGCAGTTGTTACAAATACAGGTCCGCCCACAGGGAGGTATAAAACAACCACTCACACATCAGTTACATCCCACATATTCCCTCCCCTTATCCTGAGAGGAAATTCAATTATACATACAGTTAAAACATACTTTCTACCCAACTTTCATAACTCTAAAACCATACATCACATTCACATAAAAATACATATCCACAATCAATCCATTCAGGGGAACAACATATTAAATAATGGCATGAATCAGACCAGGGGTTCAAAAGTTAGTAAAGTATCTTTTAAAACCCCTGCCAGCATGGCTTTCCGGCTCAGACCGGTTTTACAGAGCCCTCTCTCCTGGAGAAGTAATCCAATTACCTCCCAGGACAGAGACAGACTCCATTGAGCACATGGGGACACAAAGACAGTAAAACACTTTAAAATACATAAAGTCACCTTTTACACATAACACACAGACATTTCACATATCCCCAGATAGCTGGGATCTGAGCGCACAAAACTACCGAATAGCGCGCCGATCTTATTCACACAGTTCAATTGCCATGGAGCCGAAGTCTTTAACTACACGAATGGGCTCCATGGCATAGCTATCTGGGTTAACACATTCACATAAAGTCTGGTCCATAGTCCAAAGGTAAGAGGCGGGCAAGCAGCCCCCTCCAAGGACACGTGGCGAGGTCGGTTTCACCACACTTCTTCCCTTTACCCCCCAGACTAACAGGGTATATGACCTCCTGCCGGTCAGTGCCCTGGTTAGTCCAGCAACCCCCCCACGAAGCACAAACAGCAGTACCTCCCACCCACAATAAATGTTTACTCCACCTGGATAAAGTAGCAGCTTGTCCAGGTCCAGGTTCCTCACCACGGCTGTGCAGGGAGCTGGTAGACTGCCTTGGTGGGTTGCTGAGTGGGCAGAGACCAGCGGTACTCTGCCCTGGTGCCAGCGCTACCACTGAAGTAGCCTGATTGGAGCCTGGTTGTGGGAGGGGGAGACCGGCCGTCTCCCCTCTGGGTACACAGCTCTGGGGCTGGGGGACAGGACCGACCGTCCCTACCCCTTGTGCTGCAAGTGCAGAGACTACGGTCCCATCTGCACTGTTGGGGGGTGTAACATCTCCCCTTGGTGGGTTAGGCTGCCTCTGGAGAGAGGGTGTAACAAGCTCCTCTCTCTGAACTGTAACCTGCCGCTGGGGTGAGGGGGTAGCAGGCTCATCTCCCTGACACTCTCTCTGCTGGTGGAGAGGGGGACCAGCTGTCTGCTGGGGTGCAAGACTGACGGTCTCTGCTCCTTGCAGGACACTCTGCCGCTGGGGAGGAAAGATGGCACCTTCTGCTCCCTGGGGTACACACTGCCGCTGGGGAGGAAGGACAGCACCTTCTGCTCCCTGGGGTACACATTGCCGCTGGGGAGGAAGGACGACACCTTCAGCTCCCTGGGATACACACTGCCGCTGGGGAGGAAGGACAACACCTTCAGCTCCCTGGGATGCACACTGCCGCTGTGGAGGAAGGTGCAGTCCTGCCACTGCCGCTGGGGAGGAAGGTGCAGTGTGCACCTTCTGCTCCCTGGGGTACACATTGCCGCTGGGGAGGGAGGACGGCACCTTCTGCTCCCTGGGACACACACTGCCGCTGGGGAGGAAGGACGGCACCTTCCGCTCCCTGGGATACACACTGCCGCTGGGGAGGAAGGACGGCACCTTCCACTCCCTGGGATACACACCGCCACTGGGGAGGAAGGGCGACACCTTCAGCTCCCTGGGGCACACACTGCCGCTGGGGAGGAAGGACGGCACCTTCTGCTCCCTGGGACACACACTGCCGCTGGGGAGGACGGACGACACCATCAGCTCCCTGGGGTACACACTGTCGCTGGGGAGGAAGGACTGCACCTTCGGCTCCCTGGGGGACACACTGCCGCTGGGGAGGACGGACGACACCATCAGCTCCCTGGGGTACACACTGTCGCTGGGGAGGAAGGACGGCACCTTCTGCTCCCTGGGACACACACTGCCGCTGGGGAGGACGGACAACACCATCAGCTCCCTGGGGTACACACTGTCGCTGGGGAGGAAGGACGGCACCTTCTGCTCCCTGGGACACACACACTGCCGCTGGGGAGGACGGACGACACCATCAGCTCCCTGGGTTACACACTGCCGCCGGGGAGGAAGGACGGCACCTTCTGCTCCCTGGGACACACACTGCCGCTGGGGAGGACGGACGACACCATCAGCTCCCTGGGTTACACACTTCTGCTGGGGAGGAAGGACGGCACCTTCTGCTCCCTGGGTTACACACTGTCGCTGGGGAGGAAGGACGGCACCTTCTGCTCCCTGGGACACACACTGCCGCTGGGGAGGACGGACGACACCATCAGCTCCCTGGGGTACACACTGTCGCTGGGGAGGAAGGACGGCAAACCCCCTTGCCCGCTCTGATTCCCATGGCAAGTACTCTCCCACTGCTTTCCTCACATGCTGCACTATACTCTCCGAGGGGTTGGGTCCACATAAAGCCAGCACCGCGGTGACCTCTCTGTCAAACGCCTCTTGAGTGTAGCTGGGTGCCATGCTTGCTCTGCTGAAGTTGGTTCCTTGTAGATAGGGGCGCTGTACGGGTACTGGCGTTGCCCTCACTTTGTAAATCCAGGGGATGGTGTTACCTGTAGCTGTCCTTCTGGTTGTAGGAACGATCCCGCCGCTTGCCACCAATTGTTGCGGACCGTTTCGCTCACAAGGGAATATAAACCGTTTAGGCGATAATCCCCTTTCCCATAGACCAGCAGCTACTGTAAGCACCAATCTCCCGAACTGCAAACTTCACGAACCTGGAAACAGCCGAACAGGAAAAACCATACGAAAGGTTCACACTCCTGGCAGTCAGCATACAATCCAATTCCCCCAATAACGAGACGACACTTCGTTTTGAGGGTCAAGCAGAATCTGAGGTGCTGGCACACCCAGCCTGGTTTTTATTGCAGTTGTTACAAATACAGGTCCGCCCACAGGGAGGTATAAAACAACCACTCACACATCAGTTACATCCCACATATTCCCTCCCCTTATCCTGAGAGGAAATTCAATTATACATACAGTTAAAACATACTTTCTACCCAACTTTCATAACTCTAAAACCATACATCACATTCACATAAAAATACATATCCACAATCAATCCATTCAGGGGAACAACATATTAAATAATGGCATGAATCAGACCAGGGGTTCAAAAGTTAGTAAAGTATCTTTTAAAACCCCTGCCAGCATGGCTTTCCGGCTCAGACCGGTTTTACAGAGCCCTCTCTCCTGGAGAAGTAATCCAATTACCTCCCAGGACAGAGACAGACTCCATTGAGCACATGGGGACACAAAGACAGTAAAACACTTTAAAATACATAAAGTCACCTTTTACACATAACACACAGACATTTCACATATCCCCAGATAGCTGGGACCTGAGCGCACAAAACTACCGAATAGCGCGCCGATCCTATTCACACAGTTCAATTGCCATGGAGCCGAAGTCTTTAACTACACGAATGGGCTCCATGGCATAGCTATCTGGGTTAACACATTCACATAAAGTCTGGTCCATAGTCCAAAGGCAAGAGGCGGGCAAGCAGCCCCCTCCAAGGACACGTGGCGAGGTCGGTTTCGCCAGAACATGTATTAATAATTACGACAAGATTGATGTACCAGCAATTTACATGACTGTCTCTAATGTACTGTATGCATAGTTGTGTTTTTTTTTTTACATACCAACATTAATCAGTAGCCTGCTGTTCAAGGATAATGGGAGTTGCAGACTGCCTGATGTCTCATGTAAATACAGAGAGGAAAGAACCTTCATTTAAAGTAGCATAATTCTATGTTAATGTTTTAAGCTTTTACATTCAAAGTTGTCCATTTCAGTATACTTATAACCGATTGTTCTATAGGATATGCACCAGTTACAGGAATGTGTCATCCAGTTAGAAGCTGCACACTTAATCACGAAGATGGATTTTCCTCTGCCTTTGTGGTGGCTCATGAAACAGGTCATGTGTAAGTAAAATATTTATAAATTTCTTGTTATATCATAGTCTGAGATTTTAATGGTAATTTCATGTCAATCTAAACATGTTTGTATAACCTTTTTTTTTAATTGAGGTCTGCAAAAGGCTGCATTGATCAGCTCCATTAAATGAGTGACAATTGAATACACAAGTCTTTAACATGGTACCTGATTCTCTAATATTGAGAGTTTAGTAGGAAGTTTTGTCTGGTGTTTCTTTAAATAGTTCCTGTTCTAGGAGGTTAATTACATGATTTTGCTATTTCATGACAAAAAGTCATGATTTTATGAAAGACACGGAGGCGAGTATTGCTTATCTCTTTCTTTACTGTCCACCAATAGCAGCAAAGAATAAAAACAGTAAGACAAAAGTATATCCATAGTGATAAGCCTTATAATAGTCAGCACCTCCCCACATATTTCCTCTTTATTGGGAGATATGACACAATAACAAACCTTAAACAGGAACCGATGAATCAGTCCAAACCACAGCAGAACAACTGTCCTGAAATCCAGCCGGACTCCAACCAGGAACAATAACTGGGATAACTGGGAACAATAACTGAATACTGGGACCAATGCATCACAGAATTAGAAAATCGCCAACGTAGAGGATCCCATCATACGTAGAGGATCCCAATCCATAGACATCTAGCAAATGAGTTGGAGTCTTGTGTGAAGCAGTGAGGACCCCCAAGCAAAATAAAATGATTAATAAAGAACCTAATAAAGAAGCTTCATTTGTGTTTTCAACCTGTGAAAACACAAAAAAACAGGAGCCCAAAAAACAGGGCCGGTCGAAAATAAAATTCACAAAAAGTGGACCCGGGGGACCAGTCTGCCATCCTCATCAAGTCTTCCAGACGCACCCCCGAAACCACCATAGACGTGGCTGATGCCCCCCAGGAAGAATAGGTGCTTATCCACACCAGCCAGTGACATCACCCATTTCACCCAGTGAGCCAAGGTAATACTGGACACAGGGAAAAATGGTTGACGAACTGAGAGAAAAAGCTGTGGGGACGAAACCTAATGATGTGCACTCGTCTGAAGCTCCTATTCCTGCAAACAAGCCAGCGGACACATTGCCGGAGTAACTGGAAAACTCGGATACGATACCGACCGAATAGCCATCTTAGTGTGTCTGGAGATGTTAAATGTCACCCCTTCCGGAGTGAAAGACCGAGCATCATAGTCCAGGTCACGGCATTCCAAAACCTGTTTGCATGAAATGAGGCGAAAATGGGAGACCAATTTGGCCGACAATTGTTGTAAGGTGAGGTCCGATTTAGGAGGCCAGGAAGTAAAGAGCGACAAAACGCAGGAGACTTCCCAAGTAGAAGAGTATTGAGGCCTAGGAGGGCGCGACAGTCGTGAGCCCCGAAGCAAGCGGCACACCAAAGGGTGTTGGCCTGTGGGACAGCCACCAAAGCCCTGATGAGCCGTGGAAATGGCCGATCTGTACAAGTTAATTGTGCGATACGCACAACCAACTTCGAATAACGAAGTGAGGAATTGAAGGATCGCAGTAACAGGTGCCAAAACGGGATCCATGTTACAAGCCAGGCACCAGCCAGCCCAAGTTCTCCAAGCGGTCCCATATGATCGTCTAGTACCAGGAGCCCATGCGTCTGCCAGGAGGTGTTGAGTTGTGTCCGAAACCCCGAAGGGACCCTGGAAATCCTCCACGCGAGCAGCAGCAACGACCCGTCCAGCAGGATGGGTCCAGAAGAAGGTCCGGGTCAGATGGTAGTAGCCTGGGCAGATCCATCCATGCCAGTTCCAGGAGTTCTGGGAACCATGATTGAGTCCCCCAAAACAGGGTCAGCAGAACCAGGTTGGTCAGTTGGCGGCGAACTTGGAGTAGGACCCAAGGGATCATGGCAAATGGAGGGAAGGCATAAGGGAGCGAGCCAGTCCAGTCTTGCAGGAAGGCGTCCACTGCCTCCGCGGTTGGATCTGGGCGCCAGCTGTAGAACCGTGGTAACTGGAATTTGAGCCGGGATGCGAAGAGGTCGATTGCAAAAGGACCCCAGGGAGACGAGATAGCGGAGAACGCCCCTATGTCCAATCTCCAGTCGCTGCTGTCCGACAGATAGCGTGAACTCCAGTCCGCATGAATGTTGTGGAGTCCCATGAGGTGTTCCAGCTTGACAACCAGATCCCTGGCCAAGCAATAAGCCCAAAAAGTCCTTCGCCAGGCGGGCCAGAACTGACGACTGCGTGCCACCCATGTTGTCCATGTGCAGGCTAATGAATGCGCTGGCAGCCCCATTCGCAAAGCTCCGGATTGCGAAAGAGCCGGCCAGGAGTTCCAAAGCATTGATGTGGAGTCGGGATTCGACTTCCGACCAACTTCTCCCAGTAGTTACACCGTTGCAGTGGGCACCCCAACTGTGGAGACTTGTGTCCGAATCCACTGTGAACTTTGGTTGGGAACCGAAAATGGCCTTGCCATTCCAAGCCGAGAGATTGTGGATCCACCAGGTCAATTCGTCTTGAGTCTCTGTGTCTAGAGAGACCATCTCAGCATAGGATGCCCTATTGTGGAGGTGTGCAATCTTCAGGCACTGGAGGGCATGATTATGGAGAGGGGTTGGGAACACCGCTTGGATTGAGGATGCCTGGAGTCCAATGATCCGTGCCAGATGGCATACCGGTATCTGGGGGCGCGAGTGTGCGGCGTAATTCCTTGCAGATTGCCCAAATCTTGGATGGAGGAAGACTCAGTGAATCCACTGCGGAGTCTATGGTGAACCCGAGGAACTCCATGCATCACAAAGGAGACAGGCAGTATTTCTCCCAGTTGAGGAGGAAACCTAGGCGAGAGAGGAGGTCCATCGTCCATTGCAGATGCCGCAGGAGGACTGACCAATCCTGTACCATGATTAGGATGTCGTCTAAGAAGACAATCAGCCGAACTCCTCAACTGCGCAACCAAGCCACGGCTAGGCGCATCAATTTTGTGAAGCACCGAGGTGCCGACGAGAGTCCAAAAGGAAGGATGTCACCTTTCCTGAGGAAACGTAATACATCACTGGGACCATCAAGTATGCGTCCTTCAGATCCAATTTTGCCATCCAGTCGTCATGAAGGAGTAAATCCGCAGGAGGTGGATGCCCTCCATCTTGAAATGGCGGTAGCGCACCAAGGTGTTGAGGAGACGGAGATTGATAACTGGGCGCATCTGACCGCCCTTCTTTTCCAACAGGAAGATGTTGCTGAGTACCCCTGCGGGGAGCGTGGGGACTAGTTCTATCACCCCTTTTTTGTGAAGGGCCGACAATTCCACATCTATCAAGACGCGGTCGCTTATGGAGAGCGAGATAGGGTGAGGAGGGGTGTCAACCAATTCTATGTGGAAACCCTGAACGGTGGCCAGAACCCAAGCATCTGAGGTGATGGCTGACCAAGTGTGGAAAAAATGACGGAGTCTGCCTCCTACAAAAATATGGGAAAAAACATGAGGTAGATGTAAGCTTTCTGTAAGGGCGTCTGGAACCAGAGTTCCCTCTAAAGCCTCTGGATCGCCATGGCCTTCCACGAGAAGGGAAGAAGGGGGACTGGTTTCTCGCCTCCTGGTAGGGGGTTCGCTGGGTGTAGGAGCCTCGTCCCAAGCCACGGGAGGGGTAGTTGGAACGGCTGGACAGATGACCCCTGAATCTGCCGGCCCTGGTAGAGACTCCTTCATGGAGGATTGGGCTTTGCCCAGGGCTGCAAAAGCTCCCACAAACCGCCCCAGGTCCTTTATAAAGGAGTCCCCAAACAATAGGCCCTGGGCATCCTCGCCCGCCTCGGTGAGGGCGAGATTGGGCAATTTTGGCTCTATTTTAAAGAGAATGGCTTTACGCCGGTCTATGGACAGGGAGGTGTTAACACTGCCTGCTATGCAGATTGCTCTCTGTACCCAGCCACGGAGTTCTTCCGGGTCAACCTGCCTGTTCTCGGCTCTGGCGTCTTCAGCCAGGTCGAATAATTTAGCCAAGGGACCAAATATGTCCAGATGTTTGTCTTTGCACGATTTAAGCGCCAAATCCAGACTCTTGTGAGAATTCCATCCCAATTTGGAGAGGAATTGGGTCATTTTGGGGTCGACTACTGAGGGGGTGCCGTACCCAGTTTTCAGGGTAACGTGCCACATGGTCCCCCGGGATCCATTCAGTCGATCTCTGATGATGGAGAGAATCCGGGTCAAACATGGGTTCCCCAGATGGATCCATTAAGGGGTGTAGTCTGCAGTAGCAGGAGAGTCACTCCGAGAGCCACTCACAGCCACCCCCGACTGAGCAGGGATGAAAGGGTCATTGCCCTGCTCGCATAGTTCATTCTCAGTCACCTACAGACTCAGTGCCTGCCTCCTCACTAGACACGATTTCTGAGTCGGAGTCGCTCTCAGGTTGTGCTCTAGTACATTTCCACAGCCGCACCCGTTCTGCCTGGTGCGGAAAGGCTCTTTTGCGTGATATAGGCACTCTATCATGGGTGACCTCGGGTACACCAGTCATATGGGTTCTGGAGGCAGAGGGATTTAAGTGCCTGGATTTGGCGGTAGCCTTTTTGGGTGCGTCCCCTGAAAGGTCCGAGCCAGGACGCGTTATGCGTGTCGGTGTGGCCAAACTTTCTGCGGCCAGTGGGCGCACGAGTAAAGCCTGGGAGATGATCTGGGAAAGGGCAGAGGACATAGAGCCCATAGCTGCCATAATGGCGTCAGTGACTTAGCACTATAGCGCCAGGGACTGAGCCTCATCAGGCAGAGACATAGGGTCAACCGCAGATGAGGGGGAGTTAGAAATGGAAAAAGGGTTTCCCAAGTCCGGAGGCATGTCCATAGAAACATAGAAACATAGAATGTGACGGCAGATAAGAACCATTCGGCCCATCTAGTCTGCCCAGTTTTCTAAATACTTTCATTAGTCCCTGGCATTATCTTATAGTTAGGATAGCCTTATGCCTATCCCACGCATGCTTAAACTCCTTTACTGTGTTAACCTCTACCACTTCAGCTGGAAGGCTATTCCATGCATCCACTACCCTCTCAGTAAAGTAATACTTCCTGATATTATTTTTAAACCTTTGTCCCTCTAATTTTAGACTATGTCCTCTGGTTGTGGTAGTTTTTCTTCTTTTAAATATAGTCTCCTCCTTTACTGTGTTGATTCCCTTTATGTATTTAAATGTTTCTATCATATCCACCCTGTCTCGTCTTTACACCAAGCTATACATGTTAAGATCCTTTAACCTTTCCTGGTAAGTTTTATCCTGCAATCCATGAACCAGTTTAGTAGCCCTTCTTTGAACTCTCTCTAAGGTATCAATATCCTTCTGAAGATATGGTCTCCAGTACTGTGTACAGTACTCCAAGTGAGGTCTCACCAGTGTTCTGTACAATGGCATGAGCACTTCCCTCTTTCTACTGCTAATACCTCTCCCTATACAACCAAGCATTCTGCTAGCATTTCCTGCTGCTCTATTACATTGTCTGCCTACCTTTAAGTCCTCAGAAATAATCACCCCTAAATCCCTTTCCTCAGATGTCGAGGTTAGGACTCTATCAAATATTCTGTACTCTGCCCTTGGGTTTTTACGTCCAAGATGCATTATCTTGCACTTATCCACATTAAATGTCATTTGCCTCAACTCTGACCATTTTTCTAGTTTACCTAAATCATTTGCCATTTGGCTTATCCCTCCTGGAACATCAACCCTGTTACATATCTTAGTATCATCCGCAAAAAGACACACCTTACCATCAAGACCTTCTGCAATATCACTAATAAAAATATTAAAGAGAATGGGTCCAAGTACAGATCCCTGAGGTACCCCACTGGTGACAAGCCCAAGCTTCGAATATACTCCATTGACTACAACCCTCTGTTGCCTGTCACTCAGCCACTGCCTTACCCATTCAACAATATTGGAATCCAAACTCAAAGATTGCAGTTTATTGATAAGCCTTCTATGTGCAACAGTGTCAAAAGCCTTACTGAAATCTAGGTAAGCAATGTCTACTGCACCACCCTGATCTATAATTTTAGTTACCCAATCAAAAAAATCAATAAGATTAGTTTGGCATGATCTCCCTGAAGTAAACCCATGTTGTCTCTGATCTTGAAATCCATGTGTTTTTAGATGTTCAACAATCCTATCCTTTAACATGGTTTCCATCACTTTCCCCACTACTGAAGTAAGGCTTACTGGCCTATAGTTGCCCGACTCCTCCCTATTACCTTTCTTGTGAATGGGCACAACATTCGCTAACTTCCAATCTTCTGGGACTACTCCTGTTAACAATGATTGGTTAAATAAATCTGTTAATGGTTTTGCTAGTACACCACTAGGCTCTTTTAATAGCTTTGGGTGTATTCCATCAGGTCCCATTGACTTATTTGTCTTTACTTTTGACAGTTGAAATAGAACCTCTTCCTCTGTAAACTCACGTGTAATAAATGACTAATTTATCCTTTTTTTTTAACAGAGGTCCCTTTCCTTCATTTTCAGCTGTAAATACTGAACAAAAATATTCATTGAGGCAGTCAGCTAGACCTTTATCCTCATCTACATACCTTCCTTCTTTTGTTTTTAATCTAACTAATCCTTGTTTTACTTTTCTTTTCTCATTTATGTATCTAAAAAAAGTTTTGTCCCCCTTTTTTACTGACTGTGCTATTTTCTCTTCTGTGTGTGATTTGGAAGCTCTTATAACTTGCTTAGCCTCTTTCTGCCTAATCTTATAGGTCATTCTGTCTTCCTCACTCTGGGTTTTTTTATAATTACTAAATGCTAACTTTTAGTTTTTTACTATTTTGGCCATATCTGCGGAGTACCACAGTGGTTTCTTGAATTTTTTGCTTTTACTGACAAGCCTAATGCAATTTTCTGTTGCCTTCAGTAGTGCAGCTTTTAAATAATCCCATTTCTTTTGGACTCCATTTAAGTTGCTTCAGTCTGATAATGACTCCTTTACACATATTCTAATTTTAGAAAAGTCTGTTTTTCTAAAGTCTAAAACTTTTGTTTTTGTGTGGTGTGACTCAGTCACTGTTCTTATATTAAACCACACTGATTGATGATCACTGGATCCTAAACTTTCACCTACAGTTATATCTGATACCAAATCTCCATTTGTTAACACTAAATCTAGTATGGCCTCTTTACGAGTTGGCTCCTCAACGACTTGTTTTAGAGACAATCCCAGTAGGGAGTTTAGAATATGTGTGCTTCTGGCACAAGTAGCTATTTTTGTTTTCCAATTCACATCAGGAAGATTAAAGTCACCCATGGTGATAACTTCCCCCTTCATTGTCATTTTAGCTATTTCTTCAACTAGTAGATTATCTAACTCTTCAATTTGTCCTGGGGGCCTATAAATCACACCTACACGAATTACTGTGTGATTACCAAATTCTAACGTAACCCAAATGGACTCTATGTTCGTCTCACTAACCTTTATTAGGCTAGATTTTATGCTATCCTTCACATACAGGGCCACCCCTCCCCCTTTCTTGCCTTCCCTGTCTTTTCTATATAAAGAGTACCCTCTCACCAGGGGAAAGGTGTCAGGCAGGCAGGTGTCAGGCAGGCACTTTAGGGTTGGACATTTGCATGCTGTGAGATCCACCAACTAAATATTAGGCCCTGAACAAACAGTCTAAACAAAATAAAACAGTACAGGCTAGTAGGAGTTAATCACCACAGACTAGATACACCAGAGAGGAAGAGATAGGAGAGCTCACCAGGGCCCAGACCGGCAGACAGGAAGAGACACGAGGTAGAAGCACAGAGTCAGAAGGACGGGAGGTCAGAAAATGGCTGCCTCCAGTCTTGCGAGATTCGCGGCAAAAAATCCTGTGAATGCGTCCAATTCGCAAACCGAACATTTGGCGAAATGAGACCAATTCGTGGGAACGAACGAGCGATAAGAATATAGGAAAAACAGTCGAACAAAATCCATTTGCGGCAAATAGTCGAACAGTACTATATGCCAGTCAAACTAACGAATGGCATAGATTCGTGATGAGTTTAGCCAAAAGGACTTGACTCATACACGAAATCAGCCTAACAGAAGTGAGGAAACAGGCGCAAAAGGGCACGAAACAGACAGGGAGAAGGGGGAGAGAGCCAAAAGGCAGAAAATAAGGAGAGAATGATGAAAAAATGGAAATAAGAGCAACAAAGTAAAGCTCAATAGAGAGGGGTACAAGGAATAGTTCCCCAAGGAGGTCTGGAACCCTGGGCTCAAATGTAACATACATAAACATCATATAATACAACAACAGAAGTAATAAACAGGAGAAAATATCAGTTTTACTATAAGAAATAATAATATAATAATAATAAGAAATAATAAAATGATACTTAATCAAAACAGTTCTAGGTAAGAGTAAGTTTTGATGTACATATCTTTGTGTGTAGCAGCAAAGAAAGAGGAAATATGTGGGGAGGTGCTGACTATTATACTGGGACTTGGTATGAAAGTGGCTTATCACTATGGATACCATTTTGTTCGTACTGTTTGTATTATTTGCTGCTATTGGTGGACAGTAAAGAAACATGAGCCTCCGTGTCTTGACATAAAATCACTAAACACCCCATTGCAGTAAATGTAAAACAAAATGTAGGAAAAAAGTACAATTCTTCTTCAACTCGGATATTTTAGCCTAAATTTAAATCTCTGCAGTTTGGTATGTATTGAATAATTTTCTTAGAGATTTACAAGTAGATATGGGAACTCCAAACAACTTTCACAAAAGCACACTAAAATGCTACAGAAAATCATTTATACAAATTATGATAATCTGTGCTAAGCTAAACTGTAATTATACATATTCTTGTACGTGCCTTTTAAAAACAGTATTTTTTTAGATGGATCTTCCTGATCAACTAAAGGACAATACACATACCTCTGTGGTAGAGACTGTTTAAAAACAAAGCTATATCACAAATGAGAAACAAATCATAAATTGACTTATTAGATATTGGCATACTGAGGAATATAAAATTTTAGGATGCATTTATTCTGGATGATATTGGATGCATTTATAAATAAATAGCTGGAGCCGAGTATGCTGACAGATGGAGCCTATTCACCCTAATATTGCTAGGAATGTTGCAGGCATGATACCATCACACCTAGTTTAAAGAGAAAACCGATATTAGTGCGTAACCCAATGGGTTAAGCAACCGGGAATGTATTCTTCGTGCTTTACTCAAACTGGGATTATTCGTGTCGCCGGCATGATCCTGGTCGGCTATCTTTTTGGATGTTTAACAGGAAACACGTGTTACCTATTACGGGCATCATTGGTGGGGTTTATAAGTTGGGACTTTTGGACAGTCAGAATCTACTTTATCTTGACAAAGTCTCAGTGGCGAAACTG
This sequence comes from Pelobates fuscus, assembly GCF_036172605.1. Classification (NCBI taxonomy): domain Eukaryota; kingdom Metazoa; phylum Chordata; class Amphibia; order Anura; family Pelobatidae; genus Pelobates; species Pelobates fuscus. The sequence continues at coordinate 147,533,923 of NC_086319.1, forward strand.
GTCGGTATACAAGCACTTCCAGTGGTATCCTGCAACCTGGATTTACTTCAATTTGAGGAGAACCTACACCCGTCTGTTCTTTAGGGACATCACATCTACTAGGGAGGACCAGGACTTATGCTGAGTGACCACGGCTGTATATGGTAGAAGGGTCTCTGAACCTTCTGATATGCCTTTTTGAACTTTATGTTTGTGAGTGCAATATAATAGCCCCCCCTTTTTTATTATTATTTGTGTGTGGTTTTACACTATGTTGTTTTTTATGTGTTTTTATTAAGTGATTCAATATCAAGAAGATTTTATCTTTATCTGGATTGCTGTACTTAGATTCTGATAAAGAGGAATATTTTTATATATTTATATTTTATTTTATTGTCTTCAATTTTGGGGTGACGACACACCATATATTTGTCTATAACAGTGCACCACACTCTTTTGTGCTGGTTTGTTTCTACAACGAGTTTTAAGGCTGTTGTTGTGCATGCAGATACAGATCCTTGTGATATATAAGAACAGAATTGAATATCTCATCACCGCAATACCTATTTGTCTCCTGCTGTGTCTAAACACTTTTTCCAGCACCAGTACTCTCACTCTACTCACATTTTATTTTTCTAGCAGTCTTGTATTCATTTACTCTCTAACACTAATGCATTCACGTGGGGAAATATTTATCAGAGCGTTATATTATAAAAAAATGGTGCAAAATTATAAAAGTCACCAATGGAAATTGCATACTATTTCCTTTGGTTTCCATGGTGATTTTAGTACTTTTAGTACTTTAGACCACTTTTTAAACATAAAACGTTGTTAAATCTTGCATTGTCTTAGTTGCACTGCACACATAAACTGTTGCTCCTGCACTCTCTCTCTTTATCCCTTAATTCACAATCCATACCTCCCAAGTCTGGTAGGTATGCAATTAGGATGGGGTGGCATCACTAGTGGGTTACTCTTCCTGGAATGGGGGAGAGCCCCAACTAAAGGGGAATTACAGTATGTCACTGAAAGAACATGACAGCCTGTCTGGCTAGCCCATTTACCAACAGATAACAGCAGGGTGCGTTACTGAAATGCTCACAGCATGGTCCTAGTGCCCAGTGCACAGTGCATACACATCTAATTATGCACTTGCGCTGTGTTGACTGGAAACAGTTCCCTGGTTTCCCAGGATGTAGGACATCAGAAAGCTAAAGCAGGACAGGAGCCTGAAATCAAGACCATCTTGCTGAAAGCGGAACTGTTGGGAGACAACTTGTCTAAAATCCATTCACACACACACACACACTACATTTCTGCATTCAAACTATATCCCTGTTGTCTTATTAAATGTTTGCAGTTAGGGTGGTACCCCAAGCAGATGATGAAGAAGTAAGTAGAAGTATAGGTCAGGGTGTTGCAGTGGATGTGATCTATTTGGATTTTGCCAAGGCATTTGATACAGTTCCACACAATAGATTAGTGTTCAAACTCAAGGAAATCGGTCTAGATGAAAATGCTTATTCTTGGGTAGAACATTGGCTTAAAAACAGAGTACAAGGAGTTGTCATTAATGGTACATTTTCAAGCTGGACAGAGGTGGCAAGTGGTGTCCCTCAGGGGTCTGTTCTGGGACCCCTTCTATTCCACATGTTTATAAATGATCTTGAAGACAGCATGAAAGTCATGTTTCAGTGTTTGCAGATGACACAAAACTTTGTAAAATAATACAATGTGAGCAAGATATTACTTTGCTGCAGAGGGATTTAGATAGAATGGGGGACTGGGCACTCAAATGGCAGATGAAATTTAATGTTGAAAAATGCAAAGTTATGCACTTCGGAGTAAAGAATACACAAGCAACGTATACCCTTAATGGAAGCAAATTAGGGATAACAACACACAGACTCGGGAATTGTTATAGACAACAAACTATGCAACAATGTGCAATGTTAAAGTCACCCATGGTGATAACTTCCCCCTTCATTGTCATTTTAGCTATTTCTTCAACTAGTAGATTATCTAACTCTTCAATTTGTCCTGGGGGCCTATAAATCACACCTACACGAATTACTGTGTGATTACCAAATTCTAACGTAACCCAAATGGACTCTATGTTCATCTCACTAACCTTTATTAGGCTAGATTTTATGCTATCCTTCACATACAGGGCCACCCCTCCCCCTTTCTTGCCTTCCCTGTCTTTTCTATATAAAGAGTACCCTCTCACCAGGGGAAAGGTGTCAGGCAGGCAGGTGTCAGGCAGGCACTTTAGGGTTGGACATTTGCATGCTGTGAGATCCACCAACTAAATATTAGGCCCTGAACAAACAGTCTAAACAAAATAAAACAGTACAGGCTAGTAGGAGTTAATCACCACAGACTAGATACACCAGAGAGGAAGAGATAGGAAAGCTCACCAGGGCCCAGACCGGCAGACAGGAAGAGACACGAGGTAGAAGCACAGAGTCAGAAGGACGGGAGGTCAGAAAATGGCTGCCTCCAGTCTTGCGAGATTCGCGGCAAAAAATCCTGTGAATGCGTCCAATTCGCAAACCGAACATTTGGCGAAATGAGACCAATTCGTGGGAACGAACGAGCGATAAGAATATAGGAAAAACAGTCGAACAAAATCCATTTGCGGCAAATAGTCGAACAGTACTATATGCCAGTCAAACTAACGAATGGCATAGATTCGTGATGAGTTTAGCCAAAAGGACTTGACTCATACACGAAATCAGCCTAACAGAAGTGAGGAAACAGGCGCAAAAGGGCACGAAACAGACAGGGAGAAGGGGGAGAGAGCCAAAAGGCAAAAAATAAGGAGAGAATGATGAAAAAATGGAAATAAGAGCAACAAAGTAAAGCTCAATAGAGAGGGGTACAAGGAATAGTTCCCCAAGGAGGTCTGGATCCCTGGGCTCAAATGTAACATACATAAACATCATATAATACAACAACAGAAGTAATAAACAGGAGAAAATATCAGTTTTACTATAAGAAATAATAATATAATAATAATAAGAAATAATAAAATGATACTTAATCAAAACAGTTCTAGGTAAGAGTAAGTTTTGATGTACATATCTTTGTGTGTAGCAGCAAAGAAAGAGGAAATATGTGGGGAGGTGCTGACTATTATACTGGGACTTGGTATGAAAGTGGCTTATCACTATGGATACCATTTTGTTCGTACTGTTTGTATTATTTGCTGCTATTGGTGGACAGTAAAGAAACATGAGCCTCCGTGTCTTGACATAAAATCACTAAACACCCCATTGCAGTAAATGTAAAACAAAATGTAGGAAAAAAGTACAATTCTTCTTCAACTCGGATATTTTAGCCTAAATTTAAATCTCTGCAGTTTGGTATGTATTGAATAATTTTCTTAGAGATTTACAAGTAGATATGGGAACTCCAAACAACTTTCACAAAAGCACACTAAAATGCTACAGAAAATCATTTATACAAATTATGATAATCTGTGCTAAGCTAAACTGTAATTATACATATTCTTGTACGTGCCTTTTAAAAACAGTATTTTTTTAGATGGATCTTCCTGATCAACTAAAGGACAATACACATACCTCTGTGGTAGAGACTGTTTAAAAACAAAGCTATATCACAAATGAGAAACAAATCATAAATTGACTAATTAGATATTGGCATACTGAGGAATATAAAATTTTAGGATGCATTTATTCTGGATGATATTGGATGCATTTATAAATAAATAGCTGGAGCCGAGTATGCTGACAGATGGAGCCTATTCACCCTAATATTGCTAGGAATGTTGCAGGCATGATACCATCACACCTAGTTTAAAGAGAAAACCGATATTAGTGCGTAACCCAATGGGTTAAGCAACCGGGAATGTATTCTTCGTGCTTTACTCAAACTGGGATTATTCGTGTCGCCGGCATGATCCTGGTCGGCTATCTTTTTGGATGTTTAACAGGAAACACGTGTTACCTATTACGGGCATCATTGGTGGGGTTTATAAGGTGGGACTTTTGGACAGTCAGAATCTACTTTATCTTGACAAAGTCTCAGTGGCGAAACTGGTCGGTATACAAGCACTTCCAGTGGTATCCTGCAACCTGGATTTACTTCAATTTGAGGAGAACCTACACCCGTCTGTTCTTTAGGGACATCACATCTACTAGGGAGGACCAGGACTTATGCTGAGTGACCACGGCTGTATATGGTAGAAGGGTCTCTGAACCTTCTGATATGCCTTTTTGAACTTTATGTTTGTGAGTGCAATATAATAGCCCCCCCTTTTTTATTATTATTTGTGTGTGGTTTTACACTATGTTGTTTTTTATGTGTTTTTATTAAGTGATTCAATATCAAGAAGATTTTATCTTTATCTGGATTGCTGTACTTAGATTCTGATAAAGAGGAATATTTTTATATATTTATATTTTATTTTATTGTCTTCAATTTTGGGGTGACGACACACCATATATTTGTCTATAACAGTGCACCACACTCTTTTGTGCTGGTTTGTTTCTACAACGAGTTTTAAGGCTGTTGTTGTGCATGCAGATACAGATCCTTGTGATATATAAGAACAGAATTGAATATCTCATCACCGCAATACCTATTTGTCTCCTGCTGTGTCTAAACACTTTTTCCAGCACCAGTACTCTCACTCTACTCACATTTTATTTTTCTAGCAGTCTTGTATTCATTTACTCTCTAACACTAATGCATTCACGTGGGGAAATATTTATCAGAGCGTTATATTATAAAAAAATGGTGCAAAATTATAAAAGTCACCAATGGAAATTGCATACTATTTCCTTTGGTTTCCATGGTGATTTTAGTACTTTTAGTACTTTAGACCACTTTTTAAACATAAAACGTTGTTAAATCTTGCATTGTCTTAGTTGCACTGCACACATAAACTGTTGCTCCTGCACTCTCTCTCTTTATCCCTTAATTCACAATCCATACCTCCCAAGTCTGGTAGGTATGCAATTAGGATGGGGTGGCATCACTAGTGGGTTACTCTTCCTGGAATGGGGGAGAGCCCCAACTAAAGGGGAATTACAGTATGTCACTGAAAGAACATGACAGCCTGTCTGGCTAGCCCATTTACCAACAGATAACAGCAGGGTGCGTTACTGAAGTGCTCACAGCATGGTCCTAGTGCCCAGTGCACAGTGCATACACATCTAATTATGCACTTGCGCTGTGTTGACTGGAAACAGTTCCCTGGTTTCCCAGGATGTAGGACATCAGAAAGCTAAAGCAGGACAGGAGCCTGAAATCAAGACCATCTTGCTGAAAGCGGAACTGTTGGGAGACAACTTGTCTAAAATCCATTCACACACACACACACACTACATTTCTGCATTCAAACTATATCCCTGTTGTCTTATTAAATGTTTGCAGTTAGGGTGGTACCCCAAGCAGATGATGAAGAAGTAAGTAGAAGTATAGGTCAGGGTGTTGCAGTGGATGTGATCTATTTGGATTTTGCCAAGGCATTTGATACAGTTCCACACAATAGATTAGTGTTCAAACTCAAGGAAATCGGTCTAGATGAAAATGCTTATTCTTGGGTAGAACATTGGCTTAAAAACAGAGTACAAGGAGTTGTCATTAATGGTACATTTTCAAGCTGGACAGAGGTGGCAAGTGGTGTCCCTCAGGGGTCTGTTCTGGGACCCCTTCTATTCCACATGTTTATAAATGATCTTGAAGACAGCATGAAAGTCATGTTTCAGTGTTTGCAGATGACACAAAACTTTGTAAAATAATACAATGTGAGCAAGATATTACTTTGCTGCAGAGGGATTTAGATAGAATGGGGGACTGGGCACTCAAATGGCAGATGAAATTTAATGTTGAAAAATGCAAAGTTATGCACTTCGGAGTAAAGAATACACAAGCAACGTATACCCTTAATGGAAGCAAATTAGGGATAACAACACACAGACTCGGGAATTGTTATAGACAACAAACTATGCAACAATGTGCAATGTTAAAGTCACCCATGGTGATAACTTCCCCCTTCATTGTCATTTTAGCTATTTCTTCAACTAGTAGATTATCTAACTCTTCAATTTGTCCTGGGGGCCTATAAATCACACCTACACGAATTACTGTGTGATTACCAAATTCTAACGTAACCCAAATGGACTCTATGTTCGTCTCACTAACCTTTATTAGGCTAGATTTTATGCTATCCTTCACATACAGGGCCACCCCTCCCCCTTTCTTGCCTTCCCTGTCTTTTCTATATAAAGAGTACCCTCTCACCAGGGGAAAGGTGTCAGGCAGGCAGGTGTCAGGCAGGCACTTTAGGGTTGGACATTTGCATGCTGTGAGATCCACCAACTAAATATTAGGCCCTGAACAAACAGTCTAAACAAAATAAAACAGTACAGGCTAGTAGGAGTTAATCACCACAGACTAGATACACCAGAGAGGAAGAGATAGGAGAGCTCACCAGGGCCCAGACCGGCAGACAGGAAGAGACACGAGGTAGAAGCACAGAGTCAGAAGGACGGGAGGTCAGAAAATGGCTGCCTCCAGTCTTGCGAGATTCGCGGCAAAAAATCCTGTGAATGCGTCCAATTCGCAAACCGAACATTTGGCGAAATGAGACCAATTCGTGGGAACGAACGAGCGATAAGAATATAGGAAAAACAGTCGAACAAAATCCATTTGCGGCAAATAGTCGAACAGTACTATATGCCAGTCAAACTAACGAATGGCATAGATTCGTGATGAGTTTAGCCAAAAGGACTTGACTCATACACGAAATCAGCCTAACAGAAGTGAGGAAACAGGCGCAAAAGGGCACGAAACAGACAGGGAGAAGGGGGAGAGAGCCAAAAGGCAGAAAATAAGGAGAGAATGATGAAAAAATGGAAATAAGAGCAATAAAGTAAAGCTCAATAGAGAGGGGTACAAGGAATAGTTCCCCAAGGAGGTCTGGATCCCTGGGCTCAAATGTAACATACATAAACATCATATAATACAACAACAGAAGTAATAAACAGGAGAAAATATCAGTTTTACTATAAGAAATAATAATATAATAATAATAAGAAATAATAAAATGATACTTAATCAAAACAGTTCTAGGTAAGAGTAAGTTTTGATGTACATATCTTTGTGTGTAGCAGCAAAGAAAGAGGAAATATGTGGGGAGGTGCTGACTATTATACTGGGACTTGGTATGAAAGTGGCTTATCACTATGGATACCATTTTGTTCGTACTGTTTGTATTATTTGCTGCTATTGGTGGACAGTAAAGAAACATGAGCCTCCGTGTCTTGACATAAAATCACTAAACACCCCATTGCAGTAAATGTAAAACAAAATGTAGGAAAAAAGTACAATTCTTCTTCAACTCGGATATTTTAGCCTAAATTTAAATCTCTGCAGTTTGGTATGTATTGAATAATTTTCTTAGAGATTTACAAGTAGATATGGGAACTCCAAACAACTTTCACAAAAGCACACTAAAATGCTACAGAAAATCATTTATACAAATTATGATAATCTGTGCTAAGCTAAACTGTAATTATACATATTCTTGTACGTGCCTTTTAAAAACAGTATTTTTTTAGATGGATCTTCCTGATCAACTAAAGGACAATACACATACCTCTGTGGTAGAGACTGTTTAAAAACAAAGCTATATTACAAATGAGAAACAAATCATAAATTGACTAATTAGATATTGGCATACTGAGGAATATAAAATTTTAGGATGCATTTATTCTGGATGATATTGGATGCATTTATAAATAAATAGCTGGAGCCGAGTATGCTGACAGATGGAGCCTATTCACCCTAATATTGCTAGGAATGTTGCAGGCATGATACCATCACACCTAGTTTAAAGAGAAAACCGATATTAGTGCGTAACCCAATGGGTTAAGCAACCGGGAATGTATTCTTCGTGCTTTACTCAAACTGGGATTATTCGTGTCGCCGGCATGATCCTGGTCGGCTATCTTTTTGGATGTTTAACAGGAAACACGTGTTACCTATTACGGGCATCATTGGTGGGGTTTATAAGGTGGGACTTTTGGACAGTCAGAATCTACTTTATCTTGACAAAGTCTCAGTGGCGAAACTGGTCGGTATACAAGCACTTCCAGTGGTATCCTGCAACCTGGATTTACTTCAATTTGAGGAGAACCTACACCCGTCTGTTCTTTAGGGACATCACATCTACTAGGGAGGACCAGGACTTATGCTGAGTGACCACGGCTGTATATGGTAGAAGGGTCTCTGAACCTTCTGATATGCCTTTTTGAACTTTATGTTTGTGAGTGCAATATAATAGCCCCCCCTTTTTTATTATTATTTGTGTGTGGTTTTACACTATGTTGTTTTTTATGTGTTTTTATTAAGTGATTCAATATCAAGAAGATTTTATCTTTATCTGGATTGCTGTACTTAGATTCTGATAAAGAGGAATATTTTTATATATTTATATTTTATTTTATTGTCTTCAATTTTGGGGTGACGACACACCATATATTTGTCTATAACAGTGCACCACACTCTTTTGTGCTGGTTTGTTTCTACAACGAGTTTTAAGGCTGTTGTTGTGCATGCAGATACAGATCCTTGTGATATATAAGAACAGAATTGAATATCTCATCACCGCAATACCTATTTGTCTCCTGCTGTGTCTAAACACTTTTTCCAGCACCAGTACTCTCACTCTACTCACATTTTATTTTTCTAGCAGTCTTGTATTCATTTACTCTCTAACACTAATGCATTCACGTGGGGAAATATTTATCAGAGCGTTATATTATAAAAAAAATGGTGCAAAATTATAAAAGTCACCAATGGAAAGTGCATACTATTTCCTTTGGTTTCCATGGTGATTTTAGTACTTTTAGTACTTTAGACCACTTTTTAAACATAAAACGTTGTTAAATCTTGCATTGTCTTAGTTGCACTGCACACATAAACTGTTGCTCCTGCACTCTCTCTCTTTATCCCTTAATTCACAATCCATACCTCCCAAGTCTGGTAGGTATGCAATTAGGATGGGGTGGCATCACTAGTGGGTTACTCTTCCTGGAATGGGGGAGAGCCCCAACTAAAGGGGAATTACAGTATGTCACTGAAAGAACATGACAGCCTGTCTGGCTAGCCCATTTACCAACAGATAACAGCAGGGTGCGTTACTGAAGTGCTCACAGCATGGTCCTAGTGCCCAGTGCACAGTGCATACACATCTAATTATGCACTTGCGCTGTGTTGACTGGAAACAGTTCCCTGGTTTCCCAGGATGTAGGACATCAGAAAGCTAAAGCAGGACAGGAGCCTGAAATCAAGACCATCTTGCTGAAAGCGGAACTGTTGGGAGACAACTTGTCTAAAATCCATTCACACACACACACACACACTACATTTCTGCATTCAAACTATATCCCTGTTGTCTTATTAAATGTTTGCAGTTAGGGTGGTACCCCAAGCAGATGATGAAGAAGTAAGTAGAAGTATAGGTCAGGGTGTTGCAGTGGATGTGATCTATTTGGATTTTGCCAAGGCATTTGATACAGTTCCACACAATAGATTAGTGTTCAAAACTCAAGGAAATCGGTCTAGATGAAAATGCTTATTCTTGGGTAGAGCATTGGCTTAAAAACAGAGTACAAGGAGTTGTCATTAATGGTACATTTTCAAGCTGGACAGAGGTGGCAAGTGGTGTCCCTCAGGGGTCTGTTCTGGGACCCCTTCTATTCAACATGTTTATAAATGATCTTGAAGACAGCATGAAAGTCATGTTTCAGTGTTTGCAGATGACACAAAACTTTGTAAAATAATACAATGTGAGCAAGATATTACTTTGCTGCAGAGGGATTTAGATAGAATGGGGGACTGGGCACTCAAATGGCAGATGAAATTTAATGTTGAAAAATGCAAAGTTATGCACTTCGGAGTAAAGAATACACAAGCAACGTATACCCTTAATGGAAGCAAATTAGGGATAACAACACACAGACTCGGGAATTGTTATAGACAACAAACTATGCAACAATGTGCAATGTCAATCAGCAGTGGCCAAGGCCAGTAAGGTATTGTCATGCATGAAAAAGGGCATTAATTCTTGGGACGAGAATAACATTTTGCCTCTTTATAAATCACTGGTAAGACCACATATTAAATATGCTGTGCAATTTTGGGCACCTGTTCTAAAGAAGGATATCATGGCACTGGAAAAAGTGCAGAGGCGGGCTACAAAATTAATAAAAGGAATGGAACATATCAGCTATGAAGAAAGGTTAACAAATTTAAACCTATTTAGTTTAGAAAAACGTCGCCTGAAAGGGGATATGATAACACTATACAAATATATTCGTGGCCAATACAAACCATTGTGTGGAAATCTATTCACAAACCGGACTTTACATAGGACACGAGGTCATGCGTTTAGACTAGAAGAAAGAAGATTTCGTCTAAGGCAAAGGAAAGGTTTTTTTTACTGTAAGAACAATCAGGATGTGGAATTCTCTGCCTGAAGAGGTGGTTTTATCAGAGTCCATACAGATGTTCAAACAGCTACTGGATGCATACTTGCAAAAACAGAATATTCAAGGGTATAATCTTTCAATGTAGGGTAATAACTGCTTGATCCAAGGATAAATCTGACTGCCATTCTGGGGTCAAGAAGGAATTTTTTCCCTAGCTTGTTGCAAAATTGTGCTTCAAACTGGGTTTATTTGCCTTCTTTTGGATCAACAGCAAAAAACAAATGTAAGGAAGGCTGAACTTGATGGACGCAAGTCTCTTTTCAGCTATGTAACTATGTAACTAAACAGGACTGATAATCTCATCTCCCAAAAGTACAAGGCTGAACTCCGTTCAATGCTAAATGTTGACTGAAAAGCAAACTATAGTACATGTACTATTGGCCTGGAGAACGCAAAGTATTTAGCATATAACATTGGTAGGGTGAAACTCCAGCTTGTAAAAACTGAAGCCATCCAGAAGTGGCCTGGACCTAACAATAAAAACATAGGATAACATTTTGGGGTCTTTTTAGGTATAATGCTACTAGTATTATTATACTACTACTACTACTAAAATGACCAAAAAAATGCAAATCAATATTTCTTTTACAATGTTTTTTTTTTTTTTTTAACCACAATCGGCAGGTTATAAATTCATCTCTGTATTCTCAAAAAAACTTGGCAAGAGCATACGAAAGAGGTCATTCTGTACTCACGAGATATAGCTGAGCACAATTTAGTGATTTTTATTAGACATGTGCAATTAGTTTCGGTCCGAATATGAATTTGGATGAATTTCGGGCAATTCGGACATTCGGGTACTTCCGAAAGGCCGAATTGCTGAAGTGCCGAATTGCCGAAGTGCCGAATTGCCGAGGTCACGAAGTTCCGAAATTACCGAATTTCTGAAGTGCCGAAGTTCCGAAGTGTCAAAGTGCCGAAGTGCCGAAGCACAGTATTGCCTAAGTACTAATATACTTACCCAGTGAAAGAAGAAAAATGTTACATTGTATACAATTTTAAATAAAAAGTATACAAACATAGCCAGGATTCACCTGTAAGCATTTGCAACACTTTCAACAATTAAGTAACATACATTCATATAAAATGTAAGTTACTTGGCCAATCAGTGTAATAACAGGAATGAATAAGTACATAACTCCCTAATTCCCACGGTATTAGGGAGCTATCTACTAAACGGCTGAAGGACCTAAATTGGACTTTCAGCCAAATTTACTAATACTAAGTAAAGATTAAGATTAGTAAATTACTCACTATACCGCGAGTAGGGGCATGTCTATTAAACAGTGAGCAGCCTGTGGCGTGGGGAAATCAGAGAGTTATGAGTCAAATTACACAGCGTGGGAAAATTCCAAAGAACTTTCCCACGCAGTGTAAAATGACACAGAGCACTCTGATTGGTGGATTTCAAACCAACCAATCAGAATGATGTGACAGGTAAATGTAGAGACTTACCTGTCAGTCTCTTCATTTACCTGTCAGAGCACTCTGATTGGATGGCTTAAACCCACCAATCAGAGTGCTCTGAGCCTAATTGCAGGGCGGGGCAAGGCTTTATAAGCCTTCCCCCGCCCTGCAGAGCTCAGTCTGTGCGGAGCCCTTCATAGGTGAAGAAGGATTTTTTTTTTGCGCTCGTTTTTTTTTTAATGTTCTTCGGTTATTATGGTTTTTTATTTGCCCTTTTTTGGGTCTGAAAAAAGATTTTAGAAGAAAGAAAATATTGAATGGTAAGTTATTTTTTTTTTTTTTACAGGTTCTTAGTTAAATGTCCCCCCTCATTTTTTTTTAGGGTGAGGGGGGAAGGTAGTGGTATTATTATTTTTTTTTGGGGGGGAGGGGTGACTAGGGGTTTGGGGACCCTTAGTCACCTGGGGGGGCATTTTTTTAGGGCCCCCACCCGCCGCTCAGGGGTGAGGGCCGGGGGGAGGACAATAGGTCCCCCCTATTGGTATTTAGGGCCCCCACCCGCCGCTCAGGGGTGGGGGCCAGGGGGGAGGACAGTAGGTCCCCCCTTTATTAGTATTTAGGGCCCCCACCCGCCGCTCAGGGGTGGGGGCCAGGCGTGAGGACATTAGGACCCCCCATATTTTACTGTAGGGTCCCCACCCACTGCTCAGGGGTGGGGGCCAGAGGGGAGGACATTAGGTCCCCCCATTACTATTTAGGGCCCCCACCCACCGCTCAGTGGTGGGGGCCAGGGGGGAGGACATTAGGTCCCCCTTTTATTAGTATTTAGGGCCCCCACCCACCGCTCAGGGGTTGGGGGCCGGGGGGAGGACAATAGGTTCCCCCCCATCATTTTACTTTAGGGCCCCCACCCGCCGTTTTTTTTTTTTTTTTTAAAACAGTGAGCAGCCACAGGCTGCTCACTGATTACTAGACATGCCCCTACTTGTGGTATAGCGAGTAATGGCAACATTTACTAATACTAAGTAATTTTTACTTAGTATTAGTAAATTTGGCTGAAAGACAAATTTAGGTCTTTCAGCCTTTTGATAGATAACTCCCTAATACCGTGGGAATTAGGGAGTTATCTACTAAACGGCTGCAATAGAAGTGCCGAAGTCCCGAAATTCCGAAGCTCTGAAATGCCGAAGTTCCGAAGTGTCGAAGTGCTGAAGTTACCGAATTTCCGAAGTTGCCGAATTTCCGAATTGTCGAACAGCCGAAGTTGCCGAAGTTCCGAAGTGTTGAAGTGCCGAAATTTTGAAGTCCTGAATTGCGAAATTTCGGAATGCTGAACCGAACCGAACATTTTCCCCATGCACATGCCTAATTTTTATTACAGCAGCACATATCAAGTTTACAAAATAAACTGCTAAATTGCATTGTGCATGTCAAGAAAATTGTGAAAAATAAAATACTATAAACTTTAAAGAATTTTTCTAAAATGGCCAAATATACCATATGACATACCCAGTGGTGTCTACTTTCACAAATGGTATGCATTTATGAGTTAATTTGAGTTGTGAAAGGCCCCAAAATGTAGAATAGACCAATCAAATTCATCAATGAAATTTTTTTATTGTAAAAGCTGAAATAGTCAGGCCTCTTATATGGCACTGCAACTACACAAATTAGTGCCAAAGGCATACACTGGGGTTATTGATGTGGTTAAATCTGCTGAGCATAATTTGGGCGTTTTTTTTCACAGTCGCACATATCAAATTTCAGAAATGATCAGTTAAATTGTCATGAGTATGGAAAATAAAAAGTAATAATAAAATAAAAAAATCACAAACTTTGACAACAGGAGTAAAAAAAATGGCAGCACACTAAGTCACAATATACTCTGGATGTAATGCTCTGGAATTTCTACTTTCACAAATGGCAGGCCTTTGTGGGGTAATTCAACCATCAACTTGTTATAATGCCCCAAACTGAGACATAGGCCAATCAAATCCATCTATAATAATTCTAAATGTAAAAACTGAAATGGTCAGGGCTCCTAAATGGTACTATAGCTTCACAGGATAGTGGCAAAGGTATACATTGAGGGTATCGTCATACTCAGCAGATGTAGCTGAACACAATGTGGAAGTTCTAAAGAAAAAAGTGGCCCATGAGATTATCAAATATAGAGGGAACAGAAAGGGGGTAACCCTAAATTATTGGAACAAAGAGAGAAGAATCTGTCCCTGGAATTAAAAATCTAGAAGGTACTTTATTAATATTTATCAAAAGATGTTTCCTAAAATAAACTTCCTCTAACACGATAATATAGTATAGACTGACTGTCTGACTTAGACAGATAGAGTGACCATCATAAGATGCCTAGGGCGTA